>NC_091287.1:385942494-386308348 GCF_032444005.1 Ranitomeya imitator | reverse complement strand
GCATTTCAAGGTCCTGGAGTGGCCTAGCCAGTCTCCAGATCTCAACCCTATAGAAAACCTTTGGAGGGAGTTGAAAGTCCGTGTTACCAAGCGAAAAGCCAAAAACATCACTGCTCTAGAGGAGATCTGCATGGAGGAATGGGCCAACATACCAACAACAGTGTGTGGCAACCTTGTGAAGACTTACAGAAAACGTTTGACCTCTGTCATTGCCAACAAAGGATATATTACAAAGTATTGAGATGAAATTTTGTTTTTGACCAAATACTTATTTTCCACCATAATATGCAAATAAAATGTTAAAAAAACAGACAATGTGATTCTCTGGATTTTTTTTTCTCAGTTTGTCTCCCATAGTTGAGGTCTACCTATGATGTAAATTACAGACGCCTCTCATCTTTTTAAGTGGTGGAACTTGCACTATTGCTGACTGACTAAATACTTTTTTGCCCCACTGTATATATATATATATATATACACACACTATATAATTGTCTAAGGGTCACTTCCGTCTGTCTGTCTTTCTGTCTGTCACGGATAATCATTGGTCGCGGCCTCTGTCATGGAAATCCAAGTCGCTGATTGGTCGTGGCAAAGCGCGCGCGACCATTGCCACGACCAATCAGCAATGGACACAGTCCGGCGGCAAAATGGCCGCTTCTTCCTCCCCGCAGTCAGTGCCCGCTCCATACTCCCCTCCAGTCAGCTCACACACAGGGTTAATGGCAGCGTTAATGGACCGCGTTATGCCACGGTGTAATGCACTCCATTAACGCAGCTATTAACCCTGTGTGACCAACTTTTTACTATTGATGATGCGCATGTAGCATCAATAGTAAAAAGATCTAATGTTACAAATAATAATAATAATAATAATAATAAAAAAAAAAAGGTTATTCTCACCGTCCGACGTGCGCGCTGTCCTCGGCAGTGCAAGCGGCAGGTTCCGTTGCAAAGGATGCTATGCGAGAAGGACCTTCCATGACATCACAGTCATGTGACCGTGACGTCATCACAGGTCCTGCGCTCATACTAGCCCTGGGACCGGAAGCTGCCGCGTTCACCGCACACAGGCGCCAGGACTTCATTTGACCTTCGGAAGGTGAATATATGTTCATTTTTTATTTTAAGTCTTTTTTAACCATGCATATAGTGCCCACATTGCTATATACTACATGGCCTGTGTTACAAACTGCGTGGGCTGCGTTATATACTACATGGCTGCTATATACTATGTGGGCAGTGTTATATACTATGTCGGCAATGTTATATACTGCGTGGGCTGCGTTATATACTACATGGCTGCTATATACTACGTGGGCACTGCTATATACTATGTGGGCAGTGTTATATACTGTGTGGTGTTATGAAAGGCAATTCCGTATCACAATGGACATAGAGGTCAGAGCACATACAGTGATCTGACAATAACCCAAAATCATAGAACGAGCTCTGAGACGTGGGAACTCTGCAGACCGCAATCCCTAATCCTCTCCAAACAACACTAGAGGCAGCCGTGGATTGCGCCTAACTCTGCCTATGCAACTCGGCACAGCCTGAGAAACTAACTAGCCTGAAGATAGAAAATAAGCCTACCTTGCCTCAGAGAAATACCCCAAAGGAAAAGGCAGCCCCCCACATATAATGACTGTGAGTAAAGATGAAAAGACAAACGTAGGGATGAAATAGATTCAGCAAAGTGAGGCCCGACTTTCTTAACAGAGCGAGGATAGGAAAGATAACTTTGCGGTCTACACAAAACCCTAAAGAAAACCACGCAAAGGGGGCAAAAAGACCCTCCGTACCGAACTAACGGCACGGAGGTGCACCCTTTGCGTCCCAGAGCTTCCAGCAAAACAATTAGACAAGCTGGACAGAAAAAATAGCAAACAAATAGCAAAGAAGAACTTAGCTATGCAGAGCAGCAGGCCACAGGAATAATCCAGGGAAAATCAAGTCCAACACTGGAACATTGACAGGAAGCCAGGAACAAAGCATTAGGTGGAGTTAAGTAGAGAAGCACCTAACGACCTCACCAGATCACCTGAGGGAGGAAACTCAGAAGCCGCAGTACCACTTTCCTCCACAAACGGAAGCTCCCAGAGAGAATCAGCCGAAGTACCACTTGTGACCACAGGAGGGAGCTCTGCCACAGAATTCACAACAGTACCCCCCCCCCTTGAGGAGGGGTCACCGAACCCTCACCAGAGCCCCCAGGCCGACCAGGATGAGCCACATGAAAGGCACGAACAAGATCGGGAGCATGGACATCAGAGGCAAAAACCCAGGAATTATCGTCCTGAGCATAACCCTTCCATTTAACCAGATACTGGAGTTTCCATCTTGAAACACGAGAATCCAAAATCTTCTCCACAATATACTCCAATTCCCCCTCCACCAAAACCGGGGCAGGAGGTTCAACAGATGGAACCATAGGTGCCACGTATCTGCGCAACAATGAACTATGGAATATGTTATGTATGGAAAAAGAATCTGGGAGGGTCAGACGAAAAGACACAGGATTAAGAACCTCAGAAATCCTATACGGACCAATGAAACGAGGTTTAAACTTAGGAGAGGAAACCTTCATAGGAATATGACGAGAAGATAACCAAACCAGATCCCCAACACGAAGTCGGGGACCCACACGGCGTCTGCGATTAGCGAAACGTTGAGCCTTCTCCTGGGACAAGGTCAAATTGTCCACTCCATGAGTCCAAATCTGCTGCAACCTGTCCACCACAGTGTCCACACCAGGGCAGTCCGAAGACTCAACCTGTCCTGAAGAGAAACGAGGATGGAACCCAGAATTGCAGAAAAATGGCGAAACCAAGGTAGCCGAGCTGGCCCGATTATTAAGGGCGAACTCAGCCAAAGGCAAAAAGGACACCCAGTCATCCTGATCGGCAGAAACAAAGCATCTCAGATAAGTTTCCACGGTCTGATTGGTTCGTTCGGTCTGGCCATTAGTCTGAGGATGGAAAGCCGAGGAAAAAGACAAGTCAATGCCCATCCTACCACAAAAGGCTCGCCAAAACCTCAAAACAAACTGGGAACCTCTGTCAGAAACAATATTCTCTGGAATGCCATGTAAACGAACCACATGCTGGAAGAACAATGGCACCAAATCAGAGGAGGAAGGCAATTTAGACAAGGGTACCAGAAGGACCATCTTAGAAAAGCGATCACAGACCACCCAAATGACTGACATCTTTTGAGAAACGGGAAGATCTGAAATAAAATCCATAGAGATATGTGTCCAAGGCCTCTTCGGGACCGGCAAGGGCAAATGCAACCCACTGGCATGAGAACAGCAGGGCTTAGCCCGAGCACAAATCCCACAGGACTGCACAAAAGTACGCACATCCCGCGACAGAGATGGCCACCAAAAGGATCTAGCCACTAACTCTCTGGTACCAAAGATTCCAGGATGACCAGCCAACACCGAACAATGAAACTCAGAGATAACTTTATTCGTCCACCTATCAGGGACAAACAGTTTCTCCGCTGGACAACGATCAGGTTTATTCGCCTGAAATTTTTGCAGCACCCGCCGCAAATCAGGGGAGATGGCAGACACAATGACTCCTTCCTTGAGGATACCCGCTGGCTCAGATAAACCCGGAGAGTCGGGCACAAAACTCCTAGACAGAGCATCCGCCTTCACATTTTTAGAGCCCGGAAGGTACGAAATCACAAAGTCGAAGCGGGCAAAAAATAACGACCAACGGGCCTGTCTAGGATTCAAGCGCTTGGCAGACTCGAGATAAGTCAAGTTCTTATGATCAGTCAATACCACCACGCGATGCTTAGCTCCTTCAAGCCAATGACGCCACTCCTTGAATGCCCACTTCATGGCCAGCAACTCTCGGTTGCCCACATCATAATTTCGCTCAGCAGGCGAAAACTTCCTGGAAAAAAAAGCGCATGGTTTCATCACTGAGCAATCAGAACCTCTCTGCGACAAAACAGCCCCTGCTCAGAAGCATCAACCTCGACCTGGAACGGAAGAGAAACATCTGGCTGACACAACACAGGGGCAGAAGAAAAACGACGCTTCAACTCCTGAAAAGCCTCCACAGCAGCAGAAGACCAATTGACCACATCAGCACCCTTCTTGGTCAAATCGGTCAATGGTTTGGCAATACTAGAAAAATTGCAGATGAAGCGAAGATAAAAATTAGCAAAGCCCAGGAACTTTTGCAGACTTTTCAGAGATGTCGGCTGAGTCCAATCATGGATGGCTTGGACCTTAACAGGATCCATCTCGATAGTAGAAGGGGAAAAGATGAACCCCAAAAATGAAACCTTCTGCACACCAAAGAGACACTTTGATCCCTTCACAAACAAAGAATTAGCACGCAGGACCTGAAAAACCGTTCTGACCTGCTTCACATGAGACTCCCAATCATCCGAGAAGATCAAAATGTCATCCAAGTACACAATCAGGAATTTATCCAGGTACTCTCGGAAGATGTCATGCATAAAGGACTGAAACACTGATGGAGCATTGGCAAGTCCGAATGGCATCACTAGATACTCAAAATGACCCTCGGGCGTATTAAATGCAGTTTTCCATTCATCGCCTCGCGTGATTCGCACAAGATTATACGCACCACGAAGATCTATCTTGGTGAACCAACTAGCCCCCTTAATCCGAGCAAACAAATCAGATAACAATGGCAAGGGGTACTGAAATTTAACCGTGATCTTATTTAGAAGGCGGTAATCTATACAAGGTCTCAGCGAACCATCCTTCTTGGCACTGGCGGACACAGTCAGAAAAGGGCCCCTGTGCAAGAACAATATATGGGCCCTTTGCAGCCCGAGAACTCCTAAAAATGCAAAATTGCACTTGCTTTGGAGCAAGAAATGGGCCCCCTTAGCTCTTGGGCCCCTGTGCGGCCGCACAGGTTGCACCAATGGTATGTCGGCCCCTGCTTCTTGGCTACAAAAAAGAACCCTGCTCCTAATGGCGACGATGACGGGCGAATATGCCCCTTCTCCAGGGATTCCTTCACATAACTGCGCATAGCGGCGTGCTCAGGCAAGGATAAATTAAACAGTCGACCTTTTGGGAATTTACTACCAGGAATCAAATTGATAGCACAATCACAATCCCTATGCGGAGGTAGGGTATCGGACTTGGGCTCATCAAATACATCCCGGTAATCAGACAAGAACTCTGGAACCTCAGAAGGGGTGGATGACGAAATTGACAGAAATGGAACATCACCATGTACCCCCTGACAACCCCAGCTGGACACCGACATGGATTTCCAATCTAATACTGGATTATGGGCTTGTAGCCATGGCAACCCCAACACGACCACATCGTGCAGATTATGCAATACCAGAAAGCGAATAACCTCCTGATGTGCAGGAGCCATGCACATGGTCAGCTGGGTCCAGTATTGAGGCTTATTCTTGGCCAAAGGCGTAGCATCAATTCCTCTCAAGGGAATAGGACACTGCAAGGGCTCCAAGAAAAACCCACAACGCTTAGCATATTCCATGTCCATCAAATTCAGGGCAGCGCCTGAATCCACAAATGCCATGACAGAATACGATGACAAAGAGCAGATCAAGGTAACGGACAGAAGAAATTTTGACTGTACTGTACCAATGGTGGCAGACCTAGCGAACCGCTTAGTGCGCTTAGGACAATCAGAGATAGCATGAGTGGAATCACCACAGTAGAAACACAGACCATTCAGACGTCTGTGTTCTTGCCTTTCAACTCTGGTCAAAGTCCTATCACACTGCATAGGCTCAGGTTTAAGCTCAGGTAATACCGCCAAATGGTGCACAGATTTACGCTCACGCAAGCGTCGACCGATCTGAATGGCCAAAGACATAGACTCATTCAAACCAGCAGGCATAGGAAATCCCACCATGACATCCTTAAGGGCTTCAGAGAGACCCTATCTGAATATAGCTGCAAGCGCAGATTCATTCCATTGAGTGAGTACAGACCACTTTCTAAATTTCTGACAATATACCTCTATCTCATCCTGAGCCTGACAAAGAGCCAGCAAATTTTTTTCTGCCTGATCCACTGAATTAGGCTCATCGTACAGCAACCCAAGCGCCAGGAAAAATGCATCAATATTATTCAATGCAGGATCTCCTGACGCAAGAGAAAACGCCCAGTCCTGAGGGTCGCCACGCAAAAAAGAAATGACGATCCTAACCTGTTGAACTGGGTCACCAGAGGAGCGAGGTTTCAAAGCCAGAAATAGTTTACAATTATTTTTGAAACTCAGAAATTTAGTTCTATCTCCAAAAAACAAATCTGGAATAGGAATTCTCGGTTCTAGCAAAGAATTCTGAACCACAAAATCTTGAATATTTTGAACTCTTGCCGTGAGCTGATCCACACATGAAGACAGACCTTTAATATCCATTGCTACACCTGTGTCCTGAACCACCCAAATGTCTAGGGGAAAAAAAAGGCAAAACACAGTGCAAAGAAAAAAAAATGGTCTCAGAACTTCTTTTTTCCCTCTATTGAGAATCATTAGCACTTTTGGCTTCCTGTACTGTTATGAAAGGCAATTCCGTATCACAATGGACATGGAGGTCAGAGCACATACAGTGATCTGACAATAACCCAAAATCATAGAACGAGCTCTGAGACGTGGGAACTCTGCAGACCGCAATCCCTAATCCTCTCCAAACAACACTAGAGGCAGCCGTGGATTGCGCCTAACTCTGCCTATGCAACTCGGCACAGCCTGAGAAACTAACTAGCCTGAAGATAGAAAATAAGCCTACCTTGCCTCAGAGAAATACCCCAAAGGAAAAGGCAGCCCCCCACATATAATGACTGTGAGTAAAGATGAAAAGACAAACGTAGGGATGAAATAGATTCAGCAAAGTGAGGCCCGACTTTCTTAACAGAGCGAGGATAGGAAAGATAACTTTGTGGTCTACACAAAACCCTAAAGAAAACCACGCAAAGGGGGTAAAAAGACCCTCCGTACCGAACTAACGGCACGGAGGTGCACCCTTTGCGTCCCAGAGCTTCCAGCAAAACAATTAGACAAGCTGGACAGAAAAAATAGCAAACAAATAGCAAAGAAGAACTTAGCTATGCAGAGCAGCAGGCCACAGGAATGATCCAGGGAAACACAAGTCCAACACTGGAACATTGACAGGAAGCCAGGAACAAAGCATTAGGTGGAGTTAAGTAGAGAAGCACCTAACGACCTCACCAGATCACCTGAGGGAGGAAACTCAGAAGCCGCAGTACCACTTTCCTCCACAAACGGAAGCTCCCAGAGAGAATCAGCCGAAGTACCACTTGTGACCACAGGAGGGAGCTCTGCCACAGAATTCACAACAGTGTGGGCTGCGTTATATACTGCGTGGCTGCTATATACTACGTTGCCAGTGTTATATACTATGTGGGCAATATTATATACTGCGTGGGCTGTGTTATATACTGTTTGGCCTGTGTTATATACTGCGTGGCCACTGTTATATACTGCATGGCCACTGTTATATACTGCGTGGCCTGTATTAACGCATCGGGTATTCAAGAATATGTTGTGGCCTGGGCTATATACTATGTGGCTGCTATATACATACATATTCTAGAATACCCGATGCGATAGAATCGGGCCACCATCTAGTATATATATATATATGTGTGTGTGTGTGTGTGTGTGTGTGTGTGCGCGCGTGCGCAGGTGCTTCTAACAAAATTAGAATATCATCAAAAAGTTAAATTATTTCAGCTCTTCAATACAATAAGTAATAATAGTAATAATAATAATAAGTGAATAATAAATGAAACATATTACATAGAGTCATTACAGAGTGATCTATTTCAAGTGTTTATTTCTGTTAACGGTGGTGATTATGGCTTACAGCCAATGAAAACCCAGAACTCATTATCTCAGTAAATTAGAATTATTAACAAAAAACACCTGCAAAGGCTTCCTAAGCATTTTGAAAAGGTCCCTTAGTCTGTTTCAGTAGGTGCCACACTCATGGGGAAGACTGCTGACCTGACAGATGTCCAGAAGGCAGTCATTGACACACTCCACAAGGAGGGTAAGCCACAAAAGGTCATTGCTTAAGAAGCTGGCTGTTCACAGAGTGCTGTATCCAAGCATATTAATGGAAAGTTGAGTGGAAGAAAAATGTGTAGAAGAAAAAGGTGCACAAGCAACTGGGATAACCACAGCCTTGAAAGGATTGTTAAGAAAAGGCCATTCAAAAATTTGGGGGAGATTCACAAGGAGTTGACTGCTGCTGGAGTAATTGCTGCAAGAGCCACCACACACAGACGTATCCAGGACATGGGCTACAAGTGTCACATTCCTTGTGTCAAGCCACTTCTTACCAATAGACAACGCCAGAAGCATCTTACCTGGGCCAAGGAGAAAAAGACCTGCACTGTTACTCAGTGTTCCAAGGTGTTGTTTTCAGATGATAGTACATTTTGCATTTAATTTGGAAATCAAGGTCCGACAGTCTGGAGGAAAAGTGGAGAAGCACACAATCCAAGCTGCTTGAGGTCTAGTGTGAAATTTCCACAATCTCTCATGGTTTGGGGAGCTATGTCATCTGCTGTCGTAGGTCCACTGTGTTTCATCAAGACCAAAGTCAGCGCAGCTATCTACTAGGAAATTTTAGAGCACTTCATGGTTCCCTCTGCCGACAAGCTTTTTGGAGATGGAAATTTCATTCTCCAGTAGGGCTTGACACCTCTTCACACTCTCAAAAGTACCAATACCTGGTTTAAAAACAACAGTATCACTGTGCTTAATTGGCCAGCAAAATCGCCTGAACTTAACCATATAGAGAATCTATGGGGTATTGTCAAGAGGAAGATGAAAGACACCAGACCCAACAATGCAGATGAGCTGAAGGCTGCTATCACAGCATCCTGGAGTTCTTCAGACAATGTGGCGTCAGCTGATCCCTAATCGCCGTGGCATGCGATTAGGGATCAGCTGACGCCGCACAGTCTGAAGAAGGCGGAGGGAGATGAGTGAGAGGCGAAGATATGCACTGCGCATGCCCATGAATCCCAGCCCCGCAGTATGAATAAATCAGAAGACACTGTGGGGCGGGATGTCGGGCAGCGCGGCCGCACAGGCGCAGTCAGCCTGACATCAAATGATGTCAGAAAAGGGGCAGCGCTAACTGCGCATGCCCAAGGGATAACATAACAGCGCAGGCTCCGGGACAGATTCAAACAATGCTGAGGAGGCGACGCATGGCGCCAAGGGGGGTATGGATGACGACTGTGCTGCATCTGATTAGGAAGTAAAGTCCCGCCTCCCTGGCGATTTCCCGGTATAAGGGGGCACATTTTATAAGTGTTTATTTCAGCGTGTGCAAGGAGCATAACTAAAAGAGACACCTTGTCCAAATGCAGCATTAGTGCTGCACAAGATGCACTGTGACGGAGCTCCAGAGATGCAGTAGGTAGATGGGAGAAAGTTCCACAAAGTCAACTATCACTGCAGCCTTCCACCAGTCGGGCCTTTATGGCAGAGTGGCCTGATGGAAGCCTCTCCTCAGTGACATATGAAAGCCCGCATAGAGTTTGCTATAAACACATGAAGGACTCCCAGACTTTGAGAAATAAGATTCTCTGGTCTGATGAGACGAAGATAGATAATTCTAAGCAGTATGTGTGGAGAAATCCAGGCACTGCTCATCACCTGCCCAATACAATCCCAACAGTGAAACATGGTGGTGGCAGCATCATGCTATGGGGGTGTTTTTCAGCTGCAGGGACAGGACGACTGGTTGTCATTGACATCTGATTCCTCTGATCTGCAGTACATGATTGGCATAGTTTCCAGCATTGCCCAGCATTTTCTTTACACCCTATGCACCAAGCACTTTACTAGTGTGTTTCTTATCATGCATACTAATGGTTACCCATGATGATGTATATCACAATGTATGGTACTTTGTTATAGTAGCTGGATCTATGGAAAACCTTAAGGGTATGTGCACAAGTTGCGGATTTTGTTGCAGATTCACAGCTGTTTTCCTTGAGTTTACAGTACCATGTAAACCTATGGAAAATAATATCCGCAGTGCACATGCTGCAGAAAAAAACACACGGAAACATAGCCTTGTTTATTCCACAGCATGTTCATTCTTTGTGCGGATTCCGCAGCGGTTTACACCTGCTCTATTATAGGAATCCGCAGGTGCAAAACTGCAGGTGGAAACCGCACAAAAACTGCATAAAATCCGCAGTAAATCCGCAGGTAAAACGCAGTGCTTTTTACCTGTGGATTTCTCAAAACAGGTGCGGAAAAATTCGCAGAGATTCCAACTACGTGTGCACATACCCTAACATTGCATCTAACAAGTGATGATGCATTTCTATGCACTTTATATTTGTTAATATGACTCATTTTCTTGAATAATGATTTTCGTCTTCAGTACAGTGTGTGTTGCCATCTCCTTTATTATTATGTTTTTAACATGGAAATGTAATAAAGTTAAATAATGTTGATCATTACTTTGTTGTGGAGGATATTTATTGGTTTCCTTCTATGATCAGAGTTTGATCAGAGTGTGATCACAGTGTGATCTGATTCTCTCTGATGAGAAAACGAAGAAAAATGTCTCCGTGTTCTCCATTCTGTTAGTCTGTGGAAATTGGCCTGCACTCAGATGTCAGCCGAGTGCAGTCCAATGTTTTCTACTGACTCATTGACTGGCATAGCTGAGTGTGATCCAAATATCAGATCAAACTGGAGCAAGCAGCAATTTTTTCCTCAGTCTGAGGAGAAAATATGATGTGCACTGCTCCATAGTATAAGATTGTTCCACATGCGATCAAAGGATTTGTCGGGTCACACTGGAATTGATAACACTGTTATCTGCACGAGCCTTAAGACTTTTCTATTAGACAATACAGTCTTTTGAACATACCTAGCTGGCATAGCAAGAAAGAGAAGTACACACTTATAAAGCAAAAGAACTTAGCCAGATTATGAACACAGATGCATTTTAATAATGCAGAAGATCAAAATCCCAAATAGTTAAAAATGTAGCTCTGCAGATGTTCTAATTCCCCATCAAAGCTTCGAATGGCTCAGGTTTTATTAGCCTTGGTGGAATTTACAGTATTACTTCCCTATGCAAGAAAAGGAACAGATCCCAAAAGAGAATGAAGAGAAAACATTCTCAAAAGAAAGAAGTAAACCCTTTTCTATTGTTTCACTTCCTGGGATCAAATCCAATTATCGATTAGGAAAAAATGAAAGGGGTAAAAAAATCTCCCCGATTCTTTTGAGAGCTGCACATGTTGTATACTACAGACCAAAAACTTTAAATTCCCTTTTAGTTGAAATAGAAAACAGAATTCTTACAATAATAAGCTGTATTTTAATAGTTTGATTGTTTTAGTGCAGCAAAAGTCAATACGTGATGCTACATTTGGCACAAACATTCTAACACTTGGGAGTGCTTGACCAAGATCAATTCAAATTATTTCCCTGCATGAAGAATATTGATTGACTCTTGATCCACTAAGTCTTTACGGATGAGGGTCTGTGGAGAGCCTGGAAGAAATTCATCCTTATGACTTTGACCACTTATGTAATAAATTGCTTTTTTATCTTCAGCTGTAAAAACAAAGTGAGTAGAGAATGTCTGCCTTCCTTGTGGTTAACTGGCCACTAGATCACTTACTGTCAAAGTAGCCAATGTCTGTCCATCCAATGCATTCAGTTGAGTTTTTTGTTTCTCTGTCATGTCTCACCCCTAATGCACTATTAAGTTGTGTATTTTTTATTACACAGTGACTCATACATTCCCTAAAGGCAACTAATATCTCTGCTTTCTATCCCAGTGCGGTCCTTCCTGAAAATATTATGCTATACACTAGTAAAATAGAAAAATACATCTCAAGAATTCAAACTTTTCTTACCCTTGACTCAGCAAAAACTCTTAATATTGCTCTTTTATTCATTCAGTTCAAACCATTTCCTATTCCTGTCCAACCACTACACTGATGCCTATCCCCTGTGTTAGTCATTGCACTGGTTAACCATCTGCTACACCAATAGAGAATAGATGCATTACTCCCACCCACAAAACACTCCACAGTTCTGCACCACCTACATCTCCGCCCTCATCTTCTGTCAATGGACCTAAGACTATCAATGTCCATACACAGAACCTTCCATTCCTATTTATAAGATTTCTCTCGTGCTGTGCCAGTGCACTGGAATGCACATCCCTGGACAATTCAATAAATTCCCAGTATACACAGTTTTAATCATGCTCTAAAAATGCACTTCTTTAGACTGGTCTGCCAGCTCACCTCACAAATGTAACTATTCCCTCTATGCCCTTCCTAAACTTTTCTGAGAATCTGGTCCCTCATATCATCTGTTTACACACCCTCCATGTATTTAATAGCGCTCTGTGCTGGTCAGTGGTCAGCGTTATGTGAACACCCTATTTATTATATTGATGGCCAGACCATACAATACAAACACTTTTGTGTCTCCCCTTTTTCCTCATAGATTGTAAGCTTGCGAGCAGGACCCTCACTCCTCTTGGTATCTGTTGAATTATGTGCTACTCTGTAATGTCTGATATTGTATGTACATGTTCCCTCTGAATTGTAAAGTCTTGTGAAATATGTTGTGATATAGAATTAATCATCATTATTATAATTATTCAATCTTGCAAAAATATGTAAAGGTGCTTAATGATCGTGGTCGCAGAGGGTGCATCCATGACCGGGCCTGTAGAGAACGGGGACCTCGGATACCAGCGTAGTTTTCTGAATGTGAATACTTGGACACATATTCAGCTGAAATGTATTGCCATGCAGAAAGCTTCCTGCACCACAATTGCGCTACAAAGCACCAGCCAATCAGAGGTCTTAAACTGATGATGGCATGGCACTCATGGGTGGAGCATGTTGTCACTGCCCTGCGCCGCCCGTCCTTTTTAGTTGGAGTGTGAAGAGAACGCTGCACGACCTGGGAATAAGGATAGATGAGAGGAATTATTTATGTTTTTTTACAGAATATTGACCAGTACAGAGAACATTATTACAGAAGTTTGTACATCTGACTAACATGCTGATGGTGGCCTAAGTCTAATTTTTTTGTTTGGACCCATAGAACTCTAGTTACACCTGTGAACATGAGTATACCATTGAAATATATTCCATAAATTAAAGAGGTATTCTGGTGAAACAAAGTAATCACCCTTCTGTAGGATAAGTAATATCTTATAGATCGGTTTGGAGGGGGTGTCGATTGGAATCCTTACCAATTTGCAGAACGGGACACTTTTATCCCCACTAGGATGAAGCAGCAATGCTCATGCTAGACCATGTCTTTGTTCATTCTCTATGGGACTGCTGTAAAAAGCAGACCAATAGCCCAACAGAAAATCAATTGAGAAGATAATTAGCATGAGCACTTTTGCTCCATTACAACAGGGATAAAAGTGCCTCATTTTGACAATCAATGAGATTTCCAGTAGTCGGACACCCATTGCTCTGTAAACTATAAAAAAATCTTCCAAATGCAAAGACGTTTAACCCCTTAGTGACCGAACAAATTTTGACCTTAATGAACAGCCCATATTTTTTAAATCTGAACGGTGTCATGTGATAATAACTCTGAAACAATTCAATAGATCCCAGTGATTCTGCGATTGTTTTTTTGAGACAGATTGTACTTCACGATAGTAGTAAAATTTGTTTGGTATGACTTGCATTTATTTGTGAAAATATCAGAAATTTGGCGAAAATTTAGCAATTTTCAAACTTTTAATTTTTATGCCGTTAAACCAGAGAGTTATGTCACACAAAATAGTTAATAAATAACATTTTCCACATGTCTAATTTACATCTGCATATTTTTTTAAACATAATTTTCTTGTTAGAAGGCTTAAAAGTGGACCAGCAATTTCTCATTTTTCCAATAAAGTTTACAAAGCCATTTTTTTTAGGGACCACATCACATTTGAGGTGACTTTGGGGGCTTATATGTCAGAAAATACCAAAAAGTGACTCCATTCTAAAAACTGAGTCACTCAAAATCCTCCAAACCACGTTGAAGAAGTTTATTAACCCTTCAGGTGCTTCAGAGGAACTAAAGCAACATGGAAGGAAAAAATTAGCGTTTTACTTTTTTTCACAGGGGTCTAAGGGGTATCGTTTCTCCTTATGGAGAGTGAGATACCATCTCTGGCTTGTCAAGGTAAGGAGGCTTATTCGCAGTACAATGCTCCTCTGGGAAATATAATATGCAAGTTGCCTCTTCTGAGAAAAAAAGGACTTAAACTCTATAGCGCCACCTGTTGGAAGTAGCGCTCCTACAAGTCACAATCAACTCTTTAGCCCCAATTTTTTTATTTTCACAAGGGTAACAAGGATCCATTTTGGAGATAAGATAAACCTCAAAATTTGTTTTGCAATTTCTCCTGAATACGCCAATACCTCAAAGGTGGGGAAAACTATTATATGGGCACACAGCAGGGCTCAGAAGGGAAAGAACACCATTTGAATAAAATCGAGAGTAGACACCATGTCGCATTTGGAGAGAAACTGATGTGCCTAAACAGTGGAAACCCCCCACAACTGACTCCATTTTGGAACTAAACCTCTTTTTTTCCTGCTGGCCGCACGCTGGTTGTGAAATTGACTTGCTGTTCATTCGCTTTCCTCCCTAGTTAACGCATGAGCAAAGCAATCTTGCCTTGTGCACGCGCAGTATGCTTTGCCCAACTGCGGGCAGAGCCGAAAGCCATTAGTGTGCATGCGCCGGCGCACAATGTCCCGAAACACAGCAAAATACTTCCGGGACATGCGCACTAATGGTTTTCGGCTTTGCCCGCAGTTGGGGAAAGCATACTGTGCGTGCGCAAGGCAAGATTGCTTTGCGCACGTGTTAACTAGGGAGGAAAGCGAATCAACAGCAAGTCAATTTCACAACCAGCGTGCAGCCAGCGGGAAAAAAGGGGTTAATAAAAGACCCGAAATCACCGCCCAAAAAAGGACCTGCCATATTCAGGTGACAGGTTCCCTTTAAGTGCTCTCTCTCCACTACAACAATGACAAACATGTGGCCACTTAAAGGGACTCTGTCACCTGAATTTGGCGGGACTGGTTTTGGGTCATATGGGCGGAGTTTTTGGGTGTTTGATTCACCCTTTCCTTACCCGCTGGCTGCATGCTGGCTGCAATATTGGATTGAAGTTCATTCTCTGTCCTCCGTAGTACACGCCTGCGCAAAGAAATCTTGCCTTGCGCAGGCGTGTACTATGGAGGACAGAGAATGAACTTCAATCCAATATTGCAGCCAGCATGCAGCCAGCGGGTAAGGAAAGGGTGAATCAAACACCCGAAAACTCCGCCCATATGACCCAAAACCAGTCCCGCCAAATTCAGGTGACAGGTTCCCTTTAAGGTGATTTAGGCACAGGGGGTTCAGAAGGAAGAGGGAATTTAGATTTGGTAGCCCAGAATTCACTGGATTTTATTTGAAAGGGCTGGAGCAATGTGGCTGTTCCCCCTACAGTTACAGTGACAGATGATGGACCTAAGTGGGGGCTGTTGTTTGTGTATAAATTATGTTTTTATTGGTAGCTGGGCTGGGATCACATTCTTATATTCTACCCTGATCACTTACGTTGGGGCTTCTATGTAAATCCAACAAAATTGCGAGTCAGACTAAAACCCCCAACAGAAGCGCCATGAGGCAAATAGAGACACTTGAGAGTCCGTTTTGCATCTTATCCGGAGGTATCCATCTTTTTAGGCATGCACAGATCTGTGGTCGACCATACTTGTGAACTAAAAAGATACCTAAAATTATGGGACACCGCTGGAACAGAGACCAGTGCAAAGTGGCTCTATCTGCCTCATAAGTGAGTGGTTCCTTTGGGGAGTTTGCACGGAAACCCAGACGTAAGTGCTCAGTGCAAAGCGCAGGATAAAGGTGAGCAGAGCCTTATTCCAATTTTTGTAAAGCAGAAGGAACAAACAGACAGCCGTACAAAAATAGTTCTCATTTTTATTTTTGCACTGTTCATACAGTAAAAAATACTTTTTTTTAACAAAAACTAGTTTTTTTTCGTCGCCATATTCTGAGAGCTGTAACTTTTTTATTTTTTGTGAACAGAGCTGTACAAGAGCTCATGTTTTGCGTGAAGAGTTGCTGATTTTTTGTTATCATTTTGGGGCACATAAAAACCAGCCATTCAGTTATTGTTTTTATTTTAAATTTTTTGCTCCGTTCATGGTGTGTCACTATGATAAAAAAGCAACATTTTTAGCGTGTTTTCAATATTTCTTTTGGGCGTTCACCATACTGAATAAATAATATGCTAGTTTTATAGAGCAGGTAGTTCCGAATGCAGCGATATCAATTATGTGTATGCATTTTTTCATTTATTTTTGTTTTATCTCAAACACTTCATTTTGTGTGGCAAAACAGCTTTTCGTGATTTGTGTGCACTTGTGTGCGGGAGTCCAATGGTTACTATGGGGGTTTTGTGACCCCCTTGCAACAACTTAAATACCGCTGTCACGATTGACAGCGGTATTTAAAAAATTAATCAGCCCCAATTGGCTGAAAAACAGACCGGGGCCGATACCACAGGGTCTCAGCTGTCATGTACAGCTGACACCCACAGTAATTGCCGCCACGAGGCGATGCTATACTCTTATTCCTCATTCCCATTAAAAGAGGTGCTGAGAAATGAAGCACTTAACGACTGCCATTAAAGGGCATATTGGCAGTCATTAAAGGGTTAAATCACCCTCTTATTTCATTATGTAACTAAAAATTAATAAAAAATATAATTTTTTTAAAAAATATGATTATTTATCCTATACACACACATACAGTGCAGATTATATATATATATTTTGTTTTTATGACTTTTACAAAGTGAAAATCTGTGTAACCATATTTTGAGACTCAATTTTTCTTCCATTGGCGCAGCAATTTTTTTTTTGCAGGATAGACAGCAGATGACTTTTTTGTGAGTATATATTTCATTTTTTTATTGGTTATAATGTCTTAATGTAATGAGTGACATGCCACCAGCACCTTATGCTTGGATTCTGTGAGGAATGTGTTAAACTTCTGTGATTTGAGGTATCTCTTATTTCAACAATTGCATGGAGGTATTAGCTCAATAACATTGCTGCACCCATCATATATGGAGCAGCTTCTGCAATGAAGCCTGCTCCATAAAACTTCTTCCAATTTAGGCAGTGGTAGATGTGCATCATAAAATACCTTACAATTTTATCAGAAATGAAGACTGTGGAGACCTGGGTGTCGTAACCAGTGCCTTCCCCCCTCCCATCAATCCCGTAATGAAACACACACAGTCCTAGGTGGGTTGAACAGGTCGGTCACAGTTTATTAATTAAATAAGCAGAGAAAGGGCAATTACATATCGTAACGAGCGGCTTGCGCCGAGCTCCTGTCCGTGATCGACAGGGGAATTGGCCTAACGAGCGGTTACGACCTTTGCCCTCCTCCGCTTTTTCCGCTGTGACTTGATAAAGGTTACCAGGGTTAGTTATATCAACATGCATGACAAAAATTTTTTTTTTTTTTTTTTTTTTTTAAATTACAACATAATTCACACATTTACATTCTCCTGTGGGTTAGTTTAACCATTAGCCTTTAAAAGGGAGGGTGGGTGGGACAAAAGCTTCCAGGTGTCCTGCCGGGAGTGAAAGAGAAAGTTCCCGGCCGGACACCTGGATTTAACCCCTGTAGGAGTGGCCGTAGGACCCCTCCCCTCTAGTGCCCACTGGCCGGCTGGGGGTCTTCCAATTAGTGCATCACTAAGGGGGGAGTGATGCTAGGGGGGAACTGGCACGGACATCCTTTTCGTGCAGCTCTCTCTGTGTGCTCCCCAGTCAGAGACGCGCACCTTATTCAGTACCGCGTCTGCCAGACTGTGGAGACCTGGGTGTCGTAACCAGTGCCTTCCCCCCTCCCATCAATCCCGTAATGAAACACACACAGTCCTAGGTGGGTTGAACAGGTCGGTCACAGTTTATTAATTAAATAAGCAGAGAAAGGGCAATTACATATCGTAACGAGCGGCTCGCGCCGAGCTCCTGTCCGTGATCGACAGGGGAATTGGCCTAACGAGCGGTTACGACCTTTGCCCTCCTCCGCTTTTTCCGCCACGGAGGATCCCGTGTATTAACTACGCGGGACTCCGACCCCACCCCTCGATGTTAGGGCCTGTTCAACCCCATCCTGTAAACCAGACAGAAAAATATCGAGGCCAATGTCCGTTAGGTGAACTCCGTCCGGTCTTAATTGTGGCGTGTTATCCCCTTGTAGCTGGCGGTGACGAATCACGATACCGCCTCTTCCTCTCACATATTTTCCAATCCGCGCGTTGAATTTCCTTCTTGTCCGCTCTATGGCTTTTTTATCTCTTACTCCTCGCCAGACGGCCCGTGGTGTTATATCCGACCACACCAGGATCATTTTCCTGAATAGACAGCTGAACCTTTCCATATCAGTTGTCACCCATTTGTACAATTCGGCCACCTTTTGTTTGCCCAGGTCATTGCCACACGCGTGTACCAACATTATCACCGGGTGTTCCGCCAACCTTGCTATGCCAACCATCTCTTTAAACACCTGTTTCCACTGGAGGCCTCTGATACCCCTCCAGTTTACTTTTATGCCCGGGAGGTAAAGATTTGTTCCTCCTGGCCGCAGTTTGGCCCTCTTTTCGGCCCAGTAAACGTAGGAATCTCCTACAACCCAAACTTCAACCCCTGTAAGAGACAACACATGTTAATTAAGCAAGTCAGGTCTTATGTATCTGGCGAAGCATGCGGACTTCCAACGACCCATTCTCTGCACCTCGGCCTCTGACACTCCTGCCCTAGCCGCTTCTGTGGCCGCCCCTATCCTGAACGAATGTGTTCCGTACTCTTTTGGATTCGCCCCGGTTTTTTCCAAGCATAGCTTGAACATCGCCTGAAATTGGTACTTGGTCAGAGGGGACCCGTCTGTATGAGTGAAGAAAAATCTACCAGCGTGTCTTATCACGGCGTATCTTCTAACCATTTTTAGCGGGCAAGCTGGGCCCTCTGTGGAGTTAACCAGGACCCATGTACCCCTACCGGTGGGATCGCATTTGGATTTTCTAACCCTGATGCGCAGGGCGTCGCTGCATATTACCATGTCCTCATTAATTAGGCCTCCTTCCGACGTGTTTTTTGCCCGCGGTAGCAATTCACTGATACGCAGTGCTCCGAAAAAGACGGTCGCAAAAGCTGCCGATAAGAGGGCTGCCTCGTATTGCGATGAGCAGACCGACGGGGATATAGCAATCAGGTCCTGCAATAGTCTCAGAGAAATGGGGCGGCGACATTCTTGGCTCGGCTGAAGCCTTTTCCAACCTTTTATGGCTTGTCTTATGCAGAAGGACTTAGTTACGTCTACCCATCCCAATAATTGAAAGAAAAATGCTAGCCCCGATAATTTCCGTTGTGCTGAGGTGCCCGACGCCCCATCTTCTCTCATCCGCATTAGAAAATCAGTTGTCACCGCGCTTCGTGCTTGATCGCATTTATCGACTGGCCTACCCCGAATTAGTGAGCACCACTCCTCCCAAGCCTTACCATACACCTGCCAGGTAGCTGGCGAAACGGAGGCCCGGATTAAGGGCATCAATGATTGGCCACTGTATCCCACAGGGACAGTGGACACAGGATACCCAGGGGTTGCGCGTTGGGCTGCTGGATTCTGAAATCCTGCCAATTGGAAAATAACAATGAGTTAATGATATTCTCGTCAACCTCCGCCACCACGGTGGCTCTACACCAAATATTGTTTTCTAGGCATAACAGCGCAAGCCGTCGCAAAAGAGCAAGTATGGGCAAGGATGAAGAAGACATGTGATTTAAACTCTTCGCTGTTTTCGTATTTTTAGTTTGGAACCGAATGTTCATGTTCCTCAACTGATCGGCCCATATCTCCAACGCTGCTACTACCGCAAACAATTCCCATAGGGCCGGGTCTTGCCCCCACTTTGTTGTCATCCATCTCTCTGGCCAACCAGATTTGCACCATTGCTTTTTATAGATTGCTGCAAAACCCTCTTTTTTGTTCCACCCTAATGTCAGCCCTAATTCCTTGCTTGTGATCTCTTTAGCCATGACGCACGTGTGACCGTTGTACGATTGTAGGAACGTCTGCCATACCAGCAGATCTGCTTTTAGCGAACGAGTGAGCCTAATTCTATGGCCGGGCTGAGAAGCGCCTTTTGTTGCCAGAGATAGTCTGCGCGAGAATGCTCTGCCAGCCGGCATTACGCGGCAGGCGAAGGTCAGTAGACCCAATAACGCCTGCATTTGCTGTAGGGTTACCTTTTTAACTTCGCGGAAGCCTTTCAACATTTGCAGGGTTTTTTGTATTTTATCCACCGGTAAGCGGAACACCATCCTGTTGGTATCTATTTCAATGCCCAGAAAGGGCAATACATTACATGGTCCCTCCGTTTTCTCCGGTGACAAGGGCACGCCGAATTTGAGAGATATGGATTTGAATTTTTCTAGTAGATCGAAGCAGAGTTTAGAATTTCTGGGGCCGACGAACAGGAAATCGTCGAGGTAGTGAATTAGGGATTTACTGCCCGTCTCGTACCGAACTACCCAATCTAGGAAGGTGCTGAACAGCTCGAAATAGTGACATGAGATGGAACATCCCATCGGGAGGCACATGTCGAAGTAATAGTATTGGTCCACTTTGCAGCCCAGAAGGTGGAAACATTCGGGGTGCACGGGTAGTAACCGGAATGCCGATTCAATGTCGGATTTGGCTAGCAGGGCGCCGGTCCCGGCTGCCCGCACTAATTCAACCGCCTTATCAAAAGACGCGTATGAGACAGAAGCTTCTTCTGGGGTAATTGCGTCGTTAACCGAATCGCCCTTTGGGTGGGATAAATGATGGATTAGGCGGTATTTACCGGGTTCCTTTTTTGGTATAATGCCTAACGGTGATATTTTAATGTTTTTGAAGGGGAGCGACGTAAAGGGGCCGGCTACCCTACCCAATTCTACCTCCTTTTTAATTTTTTGCCTAAGAATTTTGGGGAATTCGCGAGCTGATTTAAGGTTATCGGATAGGGTTGGCGTTCTTGTTAGCCTAAAGGGTATAAAGAAATCGTCGGTGAATCCCGCCTGCAGGTGCTGAGCCGCTTTCTTATTGGGGTAGAGCTTTAGCCAGGGGGCCATCGCGGTTACGCTCACTGGGGTTCTGCCTTGTAGGCCCTTTGTACGCCTGACGAGTGCACCTTGATGCTTGGTGTCCCCCCCCGCAAGCGGAGCATTCGTGTCTGAATTTGCATAGCGCGTGGAAACGGCAGTTTCCCTCGTTATATAGCCAGCAGGCCCCGGGTTTTCGCACGACCACTGAGTTCTGACCTGCGGCTCCGGAGTAATGAGTGGTCGTGGCTGAAAAGGGGGGCTGCTTTTGAGACAACATCATACGCAACCACACGTCTGTCGCTTTTACCCCCCAGCCTAGATCGGGCTGTAGGGCAAGACGCCTGCGGAACTCTTCGTCGTACCGTCGCCAGGCTGAACCGCCGTGCGACTTGTATGAACTATATATCATGTCCTGATATATAAACAATTCGGAGCAGCGTTCCGGATGTTTCTGGCCCATAATACAGCCCAATACTGCGAAGGCCTGGAGCCAATTATTCATGGTTAGAGCAATTTTCGATCTCCCCCTATCAAAACCCCTATCGTTAGCTCTATCCACCGTTTGTTGGTCGGCTGATAACAGCGACCATATATCTATGTAATCGTTGCTCCATATCTTCAGTCTAGTTTCCTGATCTATATGAGCGCCTAGCGGACTGATCCCGCAGAAGAAGGCGTCTTTGTGTAGGTTAGCTGATTGTGGTGTTGTGTTGTTCACCATATTTCCCCTTGCCTGAGATAATTGTAGGATTATCTCCTTTAATGCTGAAGTTAGCTCCATTTCCTTTACATTAACCCCGTAGCGTAACGTTTCCTTGCTATCCTTGGTACACTCATCGCTGTGTGACTCTGGACGAGTGGACACCGATCCTGGAGGAACCCCCGCCGATGTTGACGGGGGGATGTCGCAGGACGGGGAAACTCTGGCTCCCGCTACAGCGTGGGACTGGCCGATGTGCTGGCCGATGCACTGAGTATCGTGCGTTGGAGCCCGATTACTACCACATAGTGGCGGATTAATGGCTCTCTCTTCAGCGACTGCGCGGTGGTTGTTGTGGCTGGAAGCCGCGGGGGATTGTTCTCCCCGGCTGAAAGCCTTAGAGGGTGCCCGCGATTTAGAGGACTTGCCACGTGCACGATGACTCCTATCCGGACTTAGCGATACCTCGGACTCTCCCTAGACACCTCTTCACAGCCTAAGAAATAACTACCCCTAAAGAAGGAAATAGAAAGCTATCTTGCCTCAGAGAAAACCCCCAAAAGGAAAGATAGCCCCCCACAAATATTGACTGTGAATGGAGAGGAAAATGACGTACACAGAAATGAAATCAGAATTCAGCAAAGGAGGCCAATACTAAACTAGATAGACAGAGAGAAAAGGATACTGTGCGGTCAGTATAAAAACTACAAAATCCACGCAGAGTTTACAAAAATGAACTCCACACCGACTCACGGTGTGGAGGGGCAAATCTGCTTTCCCAGAGCTTCCAGCTAGTCTGAATACCACATTGTGACAAGCTGGACAAAAAGAGACATATTTACAAAGCAATAGAGTCCAAACAAATGGACAAACAAAAACTAGCAAAAACTTATCTTTTTCAGACAAGGACTGGCCATATGAGAATTCCAAGGAAAGAACCAAATCCAACCAAGAACATTGACAGCAGGCATGGACTAAAGCCCAGAGCAGGTTTAAATAACAAACCCAGGCAAGGCGATTAGTGAAGGCAGCTGCTACAGCTACCTAAAGGAGCAGCAGTTCCACTCAAGACCACCAGAGGGAGCCCAAGGGCAGAACTTACAAAAATACCATTAGTAACCACAGGAGGGAGCTCCAGAACGGAATTCACAACACACAACCACTCCATCCGCAGCTGCCACTGTTGCACACGAGGTGTCCCATTATGGGACAGCTAGTGGCAAGCGTCAGCAGGCTGTATTGGCAATGAAGTGTTTGGGCGACAACAGACACACCGCAGAAGTTCTGTCCAAGTTCTTGCAGAAAGAAACTCAGTCATGGCTGGGCACTGTACATGTTGAGGCAGGCAAGGTAGTCAGTGATAACGGAAGGAATTTTATGGCTGCCATAGCCCTTTCCCAACTGAAACACATTCCTTGCCTGGCTCACACCTTAAACCTGGTGGTGCAGTGCTTCCTGAAAAGTTATCCGGGGTTACCCAACCTGCTCCTCAAAGTGCGCAGACTTTGCACGCATATCCGCCATTCGCCTGTACACTCCAGCCGTATGCAGAACCATGAGCGGTCTTTGAACCTTCCCCAGCATCGCCTAATCATCGACATTGCAACAAGGTGGAACTCCACACTGCACATGCTTCAGAGACTGTGCGAACAGAGGCGTGCTGTTATGTATTTGTGGGAGGATACACATACACGGGCAGGCAGTTGGATGGCAGACATGGAGTTGTCAGGTGTGCAGTGGTCGAAGGTACAAGACCTGTGTCAAGTCCTTCAGTGTTTTGAGGAATGCACACGGCTGGTTAGTGCAGACAACGCCATAATAAGCATGAGCATCCCCCTAATGCGTCTGCTGATGCAAATTTTGATGCACATAAAGAAGCAGGCGTCTGCAGCCGAGAAAGAGGATATCCTTGATCACAGTCAGTCATTGTCTGGTCAGGGCAATCTACAGGATGAGGTAGCGGGCGAAGAGGAGGAGGATGATGGGGATGAGTATTTTTTGAAAATGAGGAAGCTTCTTCGGGGCCAATAGAAACTGGTGGCGTTGCAAGGCCGGGTTCAGGTTTTTTGAGGGAGACAAGTACACATACAGTGCAGATTATATATATATATTTTGTTTTTATGACTTTTACAAAGTGAAAATCTGTGTAACCATATTTTGAGACTCAACTTTTCTTCCATTGGCGCAGCAATTTTTTTTTTGCAGGATAGACAGCAGATGACTTTTTTGTGAGTATATATTTCATTTTTTTATTGGTTATAATGTCTTAATGTAATGAGTGACATGCCACCAGCACCTTATGCTTGGATTCTGTGAGGAATGTGTTAAACTTCTGTGATTTGAGGTATCTCTTATTTCAACAATTGCATGGAGGTATTAGCTCAATAACATTGCTGCACCCATCATATATGGAGCAGCTTCTGCAATGAAGCCTGCTCCATAAAACTTCTTCCAATTTAGGCAGTGGTAGATGTGCATCATAAAATACCTTACAATTTTATCAGAAATGAATTAAAACAAGGAATAAAAACCCAAACAAAACAAAAATAATCCCTTAAAGGGTATATGAATGTCTTAATAATACTGGGCAACACCAAAAATCTTAATGTACCCTACAGTGTCATCCTATTGTGATACAACTTATTAATTGCATAGGTTGGCACCCTAAGGATCAAAGATGAATGGCGCCCCTGCTCAAATGTGGTTGTCCATACATTTCCTTGTATTTCCATATATTATGCAATACTTTAATGTATATTTCATTGATGAAGGTCACACAAAGAGAGCATTGCAGGTAAATACACAAGGGTTACGGATGATAAGGATAAAATATTCCTCTATGATGATAGATAATAGTAATGATAGTCAAATGCAGTGATAATCCAATGCAACAGACTAAGGCCGGCTTCACACTTGCGAGTTTTACGGACGTAAGAGCGCAGAAACTACGTCCGTAAAACTCGCAAAAAATACGGCACAATTATTCTCTATGCCCCTGCTCCTATCTGCCGTATTTTACTGATCAGTATTATACGGCTTTCTACGGCCGTACAAAATCGCAGCATGCTGCGTTTGTCACCGTACTGCGCAAGAAATACGCCAATGAAAGTCTATGGAAGCGTGAAAAATACGGATTTCACACGGACAAGCAGTGTGACTTGCGAGAAATACGCAGCGCTGTTAGAGAGAAAAGCCGGTAATTCAGTGCGGTGTACAGTAAAATCACACTGATAGCTTACAGTCCAATAGGTAGAATAAATGTGTACACATAGAATAGGTATATATATATATATGTCAGTGAGACACATATATGTATATATATTAATATTTATTCCAGCGCTATACAGCTTGAAAGCCGGTAATTCAATTACCGGCTTTTTCTTTCTCCTTCCTAAAAGCCGACATGATTTGAGACATGGTTTACATACAGTAAACCATGTCTTCTCTCCATTTTTTTTTGCAGATTCCACACTACTAATGTCAGTAGAGTGTATCTGCAAAATTTGGCCGTTCTAGCTCTTAAAATAAAGGGTTAAATGGCGGAAAAAATTGGCGTGGGCTCCCGCGCAATTTTCTCCGCCAGAGTAGTAAAGCCAGTGACTGAGGGCAGATATTAATAGCCTGGAGAGGGTCCATGGTTATTGGGCCCCCCCCCTGGCTAAAAATATCTGCCCCCAGCCACCCCAGAAAAGGCACATCTGGAAGATGCGCCTATTCTGGCACTTGGCCACTCTCTTCCCATTCCCGTGTAGTGGTGGGATATGGGGTAATGAAGGGTTAATGCCACCTTGCTATTGTAAGGTGACATTAAGCCTAATTAATAATGGAGAGGCGTCAATTATGACACCTATCCATTATTAATCCAATTGAATGAAAGGGTTAAATAAAACACAAACACATTATTTAAAATTATTTTAATGAAATAAAAACAATGGTTGTTGGAGTATTTTATTCTACGCCCAATCCAGTCACTGAAGACCCTCGTTCTGTGAAAGAAAAAACATAATAAACCAACAATATACTTACCCTCCGCAGATCTGTAACGTCCAACGATGTAAATCCTTCTGAAGGGGTTAAAACATTTTGCAGCAAGGAGCTTTGCTAATGCAGGCTGCTCCTCGCTGCAAAACCCCGGGGAATGAGTCTAAATATAGATCAATGAGCTATATTTAGCTTCATTTGCGGTGAGGCGCCCTCTGCTGGATGTTCATAGATCGTGGGAAATTTCCTAGAAAGCTCCCAGGCTTTCTAGGCAAGTTCCCACGATCTATGAACAGCCAGCAGAGGGCGCCTCACCGCAAATGAAGCTAAATATAGCTCATTGATCTATATTTAGACTCATTCCCCGGGGTTTTGCAGCGAGGAGCAGCCTGCATTAGCAAAGCTCCTTGCTGCAAAATGTTTTAACCCCTTCAGAAGGATTTACATCGTTGGACGTTACAGATCTGCGGAGGGTAAGTATATTGTTGGTTTATTATGTTTTTTCTTTCACAGAACGAGGGTCTTCAGTGATTGGATTGGGCGTAGAATAAAATACTCCAACAACCATTGTTTTTATTTCATTAAAATAATTTTAAATAATGTGTTTGTGTTTTATTTAACCCTTTCATTCAATTGGATTAATAATGGATAGGTGTCATAATTGACGCCTCTCCATTATTAATTAGGCTTAATGTCACCTTACAATAGCAAGGTGGCATTAACCCTTCATTACCCCATATCCCACCGCTACACGGGAATGGGAAGAGAGTGGCCAAGTGCCAGAATAGGCGCATCTTCCAGATGTGCCTTTTCTGGGGTGGCTGGGGGCAGATATTTTTAGCCAGGGGGGGGCCAATAACCATGGACCCTCTCCAGGCTATTAATATCTGCCCTCAGTCACTGGCTTTACTACTCTGGCGGAGAAAATTGCGCGGGAGCCCACGCCAATTTTTTCCGCCATTTAACCCTTTATTTTAATAGCTAGAACGGCCAAATTTTGCAGATACACTCTACTGACATTAGTAGTGTGGAATCTGCAAAAAAAATGGAGCGAAGACATGGTTTACTGTATGTAAACCATGTCTCAAATCATGTCAGCTTTTAGGAAGGAGAAAGAAAAAGCCGGTAATTGAATTACCGGCTTTCAAGCTGTATAGCGCTGGAATAAATATTAATATATATACATATATGTGCCTAATGACATATATATATATATATATATATATATATAGACAGTATATATATATATTTTTTTCTTTTTGGGACACATGGATCATTTCTATAGCGGTATGTTGGTTTTGCAAGCCTGCGAGAAAACCACGCAGTACGGATGCCATACGGATTACATACGGAGGATGCCATGCGCAAAAAACGCTGACACACCCTGCCTACGGAGGAGCTACGGACCACTATTTTCGGGACATTTCAGCGTATTACGGCCGTAATATACGGACCGTATTTTCATACGCTGAGTGTGAAGCCGGCCTAACAGTGATTTCTCCATGGATTATAGAGGGTCAGATATAGCTTTCCTCTATTACTATAGGAAATGATTGATAGCAATATATTGTTAGCATTTGCAATGAATATCTCAAGTTAAAGATCATAGTCTACTTATCCTTCGCTTTTCAAGCCTTAACGAGTTTCGCCATGTTTGGTTCATCAGGAGACCCAGATACTAGGTGGAGGAATAATAATAATAATCTTTATTTTTATATAGCGCTAACATATTCCGCAGCGCTTTACAGTTTTCACACATTAACATCACTGTCCCTGATGGGGCTCACAATCTAATTCCCTAACAGTATGTCTTTGGAATGTGGGAGGAAACCGGAGTACCCGGAGGAAACCCACGCAAACACGGAGAGAACATACAAACTCTTTGCAGATGTTGTCCTTGGTGGGGTTTGAACCCAGGACTACAGTGCTGCAAGGCTGCTGTGCTAACCACTGCGCCACCGTGCTGCCCAATAGATAGATAGAAAATCCATTATAGTATGTCTGATGAACGTTGTAGTCCGATTTAAATATCATAGTAACATAGTAACATAGTAAGGCCATGTTCACACAGTGCGTTTTTTACCGCGGAACCGCGGCGGTTTTGCCGCTGCGGTTCCGCAGCTGTTTTCCATGCAGGGTACAGTACACTGTACCCTATGGAAAACAGGACACACTGTGCACATGGTCCGGAAATTGTAAAAAAAAAGCCGCGCTGAATAGCTCCCGGAAAAAAGAAGGAGCATGTCAATTCTTCTTCCTGAACCGCAGCGGTTCTGCACCCATAGACCTCCATTGTGAGGTCAAAATCGCAGTAAAACCCGCAGATCAAAAATATATCTGCGGGTTTTACTGCGATTTGATGTGCAGAACCGCTGCAGCAGGAAGTGCGGGGGAGCGGGCGGATGTGCGTGGGCGGAGTGTGGCTGCCCCCCCGTGCTCCGATCCCGCCCCCCCGTGCTCCGATGCCCCCCCCCCGTGCTCCGATGCCCCCCCCCAGTGCTCCGATGCCCCCCCCGTGCCCTAATCTCCCCCCCTTATACTTACCCGGCGTCCCGGTGTCCGTCCGGCCGTCTTCTCCCTGGGCGCCGCCATCTTGCAAAATGGCGGGCGCATGCGCAGTGCGCCCGCCGAATCTGCCGGCCGGCAGATTCGCTCCAAAGTGCATTTTGATCACTGAGATATAACCTATCTCAGTGATCAAAATAAAAAAATAGTAAATGACACCCCCCCACTTTGTCACCCCCATTGGTAGGGACAATAAAAAAAATTAAGAATTTTTTTTTTTTTTTTTCACTAAGGTTAGAATAGGGTTAGGGTTAGGGGTAGGGTTAGGGGTAGGGTTAGGGTTAGGGTTAGGGGTAGGGTTAGGGGTAGGGTTAGGGTTAGGGGTAGGGTTAGGGTTAGGGTTAGGGTTAGGGTTAGGGGTAGGGTTAGGGGTAGGGTTAGGGGTAGGGGTAGGGTTAGGGGTAGGGGTAGGGTTAGGGGTAGGGGTAGGGTTAGGGGTAGGGTTAGGGTTAGGGTTAGGGGTAGGGTTAGGGGTAGGGTTAGGGGTAGGGGTAGGGGTAGGGTTAGGGTTAGGGGTAGGGTTAGGGTATTTTCAGCCATTTTAGCCCTAAAAAGCTTCCTAGGAAACACACAGTAAAAAAAGGATAAAAAAACGCATCAAAAAACGCATCAAAAACGCATCAAAAAAGGACAAAAAAAGGACCTGCGTTTTCTGCCAAGAGCTGCAGTTTTTTAAAAAAACTGTCCTGAAAAAAAAAGGATGGAAATCCTGAACGTGTGAACATACCCTAACAAAGTTAGTGAGGCCGAAAAAAGACATTTGTCCATCCAGTTCAGCCTATATTCCATCATAATACATCCCCAGATCTACGTCCATCTACAGAACCTAATAATTGTATGATACAATATTGTTCTGTCCAGGAAGACATCCAGGCCTCTCTTGAACACCTCGACTGAGTCCGCCATCACCACCTCCTCAGGCAAGGAATTCCAGATTCTCACTGCCCTAACAATAAAGAATCCTCTTCAATGTTGGTGGAAAAACCTTCTCTCCTCCAGACGCAAAGAATGCCCCCTTGTGCCCGTCACCTTCCTTGGTATAAACAGATCCTCAGCGAGATATTTGTATTGTCCCCTTATATATTTATACATGGTTATTAGATCGCCCCTCAGTCGTCTTTTTTCTAGACTAAATAATCCTAATTTCGCTAATCTATCTGGGTATTGTAGTTCTCCCATCCCCTTTATTAATTTTGTTGCCCTCCTTTGTACTCTCTCTAGTTCCATTATATCCTTCCTGAGCACCGGTGCCCAAAACTGGACACAGTACTCCATGTGCGGTCTAACTAGGGATTTGTACAGAGGCAGTATAATGCTCTCATCATGTGTATCCAGACCTCTTTTAATGCACCCCATGATCCTGTTTGCCTTGGCAGCTGCTGCCTGGCACTGGCTGCTCCAGGTAAGTGTATCATTAACTAGGATCCCCAAGTCCTTCTCCCTGTCAGATTTACCCAGTGGTTTCCCGTTCAGTGTGTAATGGTGATATTGATTCCTTCTTCCCATGTGTATAACCTTACATTTATCATTGTTAAACCTCATCTGCCACCTTTCAGCCCAAGTTTCCAACTTATCCAGATCCATCTGTAGCAGAATACTATCTTCTCTTGTATTAACTGCTTTACATAGTTTTGTATCATCTGCAAATATCGATATTTTACTGTGTAAACCTTCTACCAGATCAATATCAACATATTCATTATGTTGAAGAGAACAGATCCCAATACCGACCCCTGCGGTACCCCGCTGGTCACAGCGACCCAGTTAGAGACTATTCCATTTATAACCACCCTCTGCTTTCTATCACTAAGCCAGTTACTAACCCATTTACACACATTTTCCCCCAGACCAAGCATTCTCATTTTGTGTACCAACCTCTTGTGTGGCACGGTATCAAATGCTTTGGAAAAATCGAGATATACCATGTCCAATGACTCACCGTGGTCCAGCCTATAGCTTACCTCTTCATAAAAACTGATTAGATTGGTTTAACAGGAGCGATTTCTCATAAACCCATGCTGATATGGAGTTAAACAGTTATTCTCATTGAGATAATCCAGAATAACATCCCTCAGAAACCCTTCAAATATTTTACCAACAATAGAGGTTAGACTTACTGGCCTATAATTTCCAGGTTCACTTTTAGAGCCCTTTTTGAATATTGGCACCACATTTGCTATTCGCCAGTCCTGCGGAACAGACCCCGTCGCTATAGAGTCCCTAAAAATAAGAAATAATGGTTTATCTATTACATCACTTAGTTCTCTTAGTACTCGTGGGTGTATGCCATCCGGACCCGGAGATGTATCTATTTTAATCTTATTTAGCCGGTTTCGCACCTCTTCTTGGGTTAGATTGGTGACCCTTAATATAGGGTTTTCATTGTTTCTTGTGATTTCACCTAGCATTTCATTTTCCACCGTGAATACCGTGGAGAAGAAGGTGTTTAATATGTTAGCTTTTTCCTCGTCATCTACAACCCTTCTTTCCTCATTATTTTTTAAGGGGCCTACATTTTAAGTTTTTATTCTTTTACCATTGATATAGTTGAAGAACAGTTTGGGATTAGTTTTACTCTCCTTAGCAATGTGCTTCTGTTTCCTTTTTGGCAGCTTTAATTAGTTTTTTAGATAAAGTATTTTTCTTCCTATAGTTTTTTAGAGCTTCAATATCCCAATCAGTCTCTGGCAGGAAGCTAATTCACGTCACTATAGCTATAGTCTCATTGGGCTAAGGCGTCTCTTATGTCTCTACATTATTCAAAGCACATGTGTCCATACAATGAAACCCTGGAGGCAGTCGTGGGCATGTCTTGGATAATTAGGCCGCCATAGGACGTTCTGTCTCTGAGTCCGTGCATGTACTCTCTGCTTGTGTGCCTCCAAGCGCTTCATACTGGGATGCATGCAAGATACGCAGGTACTTATGCGTTCCACATTGAAGCCCGGAATGTACATGCTGGAGTGTTCAACACTGGTACACATGAGTGATGTTAATGCATTCCCATATTGGAGAGCAAGGTGAGTGCACCAGAGTATCTGATCTAAAGTATTCTGGTCCGAAGCATCATTCTTTCCACCTGACCGAAAGTATCTGTAGCCTAAGATACACACAGATGCTTCTCGCAAATTTAGAATATCATCAAAAAGTTAATTTCTTTAATTTTTCCAATGCAAAAAGTGAAACTCATATACTATATAGAGCCATTACAAACAGAGTGATCTATTTCAAGTGTTTATTTCTGTTAATGTTGATGGTTATGGCTTACAGCCAATAAAAACCCAAAGTCATTATCTCAGTAAATTAAAATACTTTATAACACCAGCTTGAAAAATGATAATAATATTCGAAATGTTGGGCTACTGAAATGTATGTTTGGTAAATGCACTCAGTACTTGGTTGGGGCTCCATTTGCATCAATTACTGCATCAATGTGGCGTGGCATGGAGACGATCAGTCTGTGTATCCCTAACAGGACCTCATCAATTCCCCCAGGAATGATGAGCAGAGATATAATCTCCTGATGAGATGGTGACATAGATAGAGTAAAAGGGATGGTCTGGTGTGTAATCTGTGAGGGCAGTGTCGACCCATTCACCACTCGTACAGTCACTGGTTGGGCGAGCATCACCAGAGGTATTGCGTGTCGTTGGGCGACGGCAGATGACATAAAATTGCCCTCTGCCCCAGAATCCACACAAAGCTCTGCCGAGTGAGTGGATGAGCCTATTGTAATTGCCCCTTAAAGGACAATTTGGAGGCAAACATCGCCGTGTGTAGTGTACCCCCACCTACTAACACTAGAGGCTGACATTTCCCCGACCACTGGGGACATCTGGTGGCAAGATGTCCTGACTACCTGCAGACATTAGAGACCTTGGGTGCACGAGCGGTCCGGGACTTAGATCCCGCTCGTGACTAGGGTTGAGCGAAACGGGTCGTTCATTTTCAAAAGTCGCCGACTTTTGGCAAAGTCGGGTTTCATGAAACCCGATCCGACCCCTGTGCGGGGTCGGCCATGCGGTACGCGACTTTCGCGCCAAAGTCGCGTTTCAATGACGCGAAAAGCGCCATTTCTCAGCCAATGAAGGTAAACGCAGAGTGTGGGCAGCGTGATGACATAGGTCCTGGTCCCCACCATCTTAGAGAAGGGCATTGCAGTGATTGGCTTGCTGTCTGCGGCGTCACAGGGGCTATAAAGGGGCGTTCCCGCCGACCGCCATGTTACTGCTGCTGATCTGAGCTTAGGGAGAGGTTGCTGCCGCTTCGTCAGAAGCAGGGATAGCGTTAGGCAGGGTCCATTAACCACCAAACCGCTTGTGCTGTAGAGATTTGCACTGTCCAACACCACCTTCGGTGTGCAGGGACAGTGGAAGCTACATTTTTTTTATTTTTTCCTCAGCGCTGTAGCTCATTGGGCTGCCCTAGAAGGCTCCCTGATAGCTGCATTGCTGTGTGTACGCCGCTGTGCAAACCAACTGCTTTTTTCAAAGCACAAATCCTCTTGTTCCTTCCTTTCTGCACAGCTATCTTGTTTGTTTGTCCACACTTTTTATTTAATTTGTGCATCAGTCCACTCCTTATTGCTGCCTGCCATACCTGGCTGAGATTACTGCAGGGAGATAGTAATTGAAGGACAGTTCCTTTTTTTTTTTTTTGTGGGAGATTAAGATTGGCATTTCTGCTAGAGTGCCATCCCTGTCTGTGCCATCTCTCACTCAGTGGGCCATAGAAAGCCTATTTATTTTTTTGCTTGATTTGGGTTCTAAAATCTACCTGAAAAAATCACTACATCAATCAGTGGGAGAAAAATATTGGCCTCAGGGCTTGTGTGCCACTCCTGACTACTGTGTGTGCCATCTCTCAGTCAGTGGGCCATAGAAAGCCTATTTATTTTTTTGCTTGATTTGGGTTCCAAAATCTACCTAAAAAAATCACTACATCAATCAGTGGGAGAAAAATATTGGCCTCAGGGCTTGTGTGCCACTCCTGACTCCTGTGTGCATCATCATTCACTCAGTGGGCCATAGAAAGCCTATTTTTTTTTTTTTGCTTTATTTGGGTTCTAAATTCTACCTGAAAAAATCAATAAATCAATCAGTGGGAGATTAATATTGGCCTTTGGGCTTGTGTGCCAGTCCTAAGCGTGCCATCTCTCTCACAAATAGTGGGCCATAGAAAGCCTATTTTATTTTTTTTTTTTGGTTTTATAAATTCTCCCTGAAAAAAAAAGGGAGATTAATATTGGCCTTTGGGCTTGTGTGCCAGTCCTAAGCGTGCCATCTCTCTCTCTCAGATAGTGGGCCATAGAAAGCCTATTTATTATTTTTTTTATTGGGTTTATAAATTTTCCCTGAAAAAAAAAAGTGGGAGATTAATATTGGCCTCTGGGCCTGTGTGCCAGTCCTGAGCGTGCCATCTCTCTCACAAATAGTGGGCCATAGAAAGCCTATTTATTTTTTTGGTTGATTTGGGTTCTAAATTCTACCTGAAAAAAAAATAAATCAATCAGTGGGAGATAAATATTGGCCTCTGGGCTTGTGTGCCACTCCTGACTCCTGTGTGCGTCATCTCTCACTCAGTGGGCCATAGAAAGCCTATTTTTTGTTTTATTTGTTTTCTAAATTCTCCCTGAAAAAATCATTTTATTTTATTTGGTTTCTAAATTCTTCCTGAAAAAATCATTTTTGTTTATTATTTTTTTTTTCTAAAGTCTCCCTGAAAAAAAAAAAATCAAATCAGTGGGAGATTAATATTGCCCTTTCTGCTTGTGTGCCAGTCTTGACTCCTGGGTGTGCCATCTCTCTCTCTCTCTCCAATTGTGGGCCATAGAAAGCCTATTATTTTTTTTGCTTGATTTGGGTTCCAAAATCTACCTGAAAAAATCACTACATCAATCAGTGGGAGATAAATATTGGCCTCTGGGCTTGTGTGCCACTCCTGACTCCTGTGTGCGTCATCTCTCACTCAGTGGGCCATAGAAAGCCTATTTTTTGTTTTATTTGTTTTCTAAATTCTCCCTGAAGAAATCATTTTATTTTATTTGGTTTCTAAATTCTTCCTGAAAAAATCATTTTTTTTTTTTTTTTTTCTAAAGTCTCCCTGAAAAAAAAAAAAAAATCAGTGGGAGATTAACCCTCCGTCACATACAATATTCGGACTAACGAGTTCACATACAATGTGCCTGTCAGGCGCCTGCTGGAAAAATACCTATAATATCTAATGTTTGCAATTTCAGTGCTCTAAAAGTGATCAGTGACCTTCATAGGGATGTAATAAAAGAGACTACACATAATCAGTTGCAAAAAAAAACATTTACTTAACATAAAACTAATAACTATGAAATACAAACTTTTCAAAACTCCCGCCAAATAGTCCCCAGTTCGACTCTCTCAAAAAAATGTACAAAGAAAATTTTTGAACACAAACTTAATTTTAAGGTACCTTAAGTACTATTAAAAACATATTCAATCAGAAGTAGATGCTGAGGTTTCCCCAGAAAAGTCACACTTGCAGAGCAAATAGCAAGAATTACACACCATTTTTGCATGTGTCAGGCAAATTGCTTTATGAAATTTGAGACATTCATAATTTGAAAGCCTTCTGGTTCCGCTTTCCGTTTGGCAGGTGGTGCATCTCCTTCTTTTGTGAGGTGGTGCAGATGGTGACTTTTCACCATCATCTTCTGGGCGGAACCTTTTGAGCTGAACTTGGAGGCGAGAGGGGATACCGATTGTTTTCACGCTTCTCCTGCGTAGCTCTCCAAGTACTAGTTCATGGGCCAATTTTTTCAGATACAATCGTCTGCGGAGTGGTTCAAGCTTGTTTTCAAGATAAATTACTTGTGAATTTATACCACCCAAATTCAACATAGCAAAAAATATGACCATTGGCCAGCGTTTGATGTTTCTGCTGACGTTGAAAGTGGAGCACATCTGATCTGCTGTATCCACACCCCCTTTGGTGGCATTGTAAAATGTAATTATCTCCGGGTTTTTTTCTGCCCCAGTCCCAGGATCGATGGCAGCATCATCATGAAGTGTTGATAGAAGAAGTACGATTTTTTTGGCATGTGGTACATAGGAAACTAAAGCCTTTCCATTATGGAATGCAAACATACTGCTGTACTGTTGTCTCTCTTTCACACTTACAAACTGTGGCCGCAATTCCCTTTTGTTTTTTCTTACAGTTCCCACATATGACAGCTTCTGAATTTTCAGATAATCAATCAGATCACAACTTGTAAACCAATTGTCAGCTGTAATATTGCGACCCGATCCAAATAAGGGTTCAGCCAGTCTTTTTACAACATCAATGGGTTTGTTGCTCACACAGTAAGGACCTTCTGGTTGTTTTCCTGCATAAACTTCCAGGTTGTAAGTGTAGGTCTTACTGGCATCAACAAGGGCATAAATTTTTATTCCATATTTGTTTGGCTTTGATGGAATATATTGACGAAAGGCACATCTACCACGAAAACCAGGGAGCATTTCGTCAATAGTGAGATTCTCTCCAGGGTAATAACTTTGTTTACAGTTTACAACAAATCTTTGAAATATATCACGAATTGGAGCAAGTCGGTCATGTGTTTTGCGTTCGGTTCGGGTAGTTCTGTCGTCAAACCGAAGGCAACGAATTAGAATCTTGAATCTGTTTATGGACATAACAAGGCTAAATTTTTCAACTCCATCCCCATCTTTACCCCAAAGTTCCTCCAAACTTTGTCTATTTGCCCTATAAGCTCCTGCAAGGTACAGTAATCCAAAAAAAGCACGCAGTTCTATTTCATCTGTGGGCTTGATGGTTCTGTTGCAGATGTACTTGTCCTTTATAATGTCTATATATTGGTTGGTATATGTGACAATAGAGTCCAGAATGTCATCTGTAAATATACTGTTCCAGCATTCAACTGCAGTTTTTGCATTACGTGCAGTTCCTATTACTGCAGGAAGGTGAGTAATAATGTTTAAAGGTTCCCTACGTTTTTTCTGGAATGGCTTCTTGTTCCATTTAGTATTTTTATCTTTTCCAATATAATATGATCCAACTTCTTCATCCTCACCACTGTCACCATCTTGCTCTGTTTCAGAATCCAGGACACATTCTTCCACCTCATCATGAGAATCAATCTCACTTTCCTCTCCTTAATCCTCATTCAGTGTGAGGTCTCTATCATCTAACAGCATGTTTGTTACTTCCTCAACATCAAGTTGTTTGGATAAATTGTACATTTTCCTCTCCATTTCAGCAGATAATCTGAAGCAAGAGAAGGAATATGTTAGGGAACTACTGTATATGCCTGAGCAGCACACTTTCTTTTATAAAATCTCCCTTATTTCTATGAAATATCCTCACATTTTGTGCTATACATTCATAAAACAAGCTAAATAAACTATTGTGATGAATAAAAACATAAAATACCAACCTTACTGAATGTGACGTATTCACATACAATGAGCCTGAGAGATCTGTGCAGCTATATCCTCTCCCCTGAAGCTCTGAAATCCAACTGTGATATCAGGTTTCACAGACCTTCAAGAGACAGGAGACTACCTGGAGGGAGGGGGTTTCCTCACAATCTGGTGAGGAAGGAGAAATGAAAGTAAAAGAGAAGCGCCTGTCAGATCAGTTGTATGTGACGGAGGGTTAATATTGCTCTTTCTGCTTGTGTGCCAGTCTTGACTCCTGGGTGTGCCATCTCTCTCTCTCTCTCCAACTGTGGGCCATAGAAAGCCTATTATTTTTTTTGCTTGATTTGGGTTCCAAAATCTACCTGAAAAAATCACTACATCAATCATTGGGAGAAAAATATTGGCCTCTGGGCTTGTGTGCCACTCCTGACTCCTGTGTGTGGCATCTCTCACTCAGTGGGGCATAGAAAGCCTTTTTTTTTTTTTTTTTAATTTTTATTTGGTTTCTAAATTGTCATTGGAAAAATCATTTTATGTTATTTGGTTTCTAAATTCTTCCTGAAAAACTCATTTTATTTTATTTTGTTTCTAAAGTCTCCCTGAAAAAAAAAACCAAACAGTGGGAGATTAATATTTACATTTGTGCTTCAGTGACAGTCCTGCGTGTGTGGCATCTCTCTCATTTGGTGCCACCAAAAACAGAGTGTGTAACATTGTGCCTGATTTTCGTTGTGGTCTCACCCACCTGTAAAGGGGTAGCTAAATCATACTGAAGTTATAGCTCACCGTGTAAGTTGTGTGACAGCAACAAATACCGTTAGTTTGGTTACGTTTTTAAAACAATGAGGAAGTCTGGTGGAAGAGGTCGTGGCCGGGGGCGTTCATTGTCAGCTGGTAATGAGGGTAGTGGTAGTGGTGGAGCATCAGGTGGTCGTGGGAAAAAAAATATTGCACCTAAGTCTGGAGCTGTGGAGCCAGGTTCGTCGTCTGGCTACACAAGGCCTCGAACGCTCCCTTTTCTGGGAGTAGGAAAACCGCTTTTAAAGCCGGAGCAGCAAGAGCAAGTTTTGGCTTATCTTGCTGACTCAGCCTCTAGCTCTTTTGCCTCCTCTCGTGAAACTGGTAAATGTAAAAGCAGCGCGTCGTTAGTGGATGTTCACGGTCAGGGACAAGTCGCTTCCTTGTCCTCTTCAGCAAAAACAACAACAGAGAAGAATGCAGCAGGCGACACAACGGGTTACTCCATGGAGCTCTTTACACATACCGTCCCTGGCTTAGAAAGTGAAGCAGTTAACAGTCCATGCCCATTACAAGTTGAATCTGACATGGAGTGCACTGATGCACAGCCACAGCCAGACTACTATGCTGGTCTTTTGACTCAGACCACAACATTGCCCTCGCAGGGTAATGATCAAGAATCAGACCCTGATGAGACTATGTTGCCCCATCACGAACGCTATACCACCGACCGACACGGTGACACAGACGAAGTTGCACATGAGCTACAAGAAGAGGTAATAGATGACCCAGTTCTTGACCCCGATTGGCAGCCATTGGGGGAGCAGGGTGCAGGCGGCAGCAGTTCTGAAGCGGAGGAGGAGGGGCCGCAGCAGGCATCAACATTGCAACAGGTTCCATCTGCCGGGCCCGTATCTTGCCCAAAACGCATGGCAAAGCCAAAACCTGTTGGAGGACAGCGTGGCCATCCGGTTAAAGCTCAGTCTGCAATGCCTGAAAAGGTATCCGATGCTAGAAAGAGTGCAGTCTGGCATTTTTTTAAACAACATCCAATTGATCAGCGCAAAGTCATCTGTCAAAAATGTTCAACTACCTTAAGCAGAGGGCAGAATCTGAAAAGTCTCAATACAAGTTGCATGCATAGACATTTAACCACCATGCATTTGCAAGCTTGGACTAACTACCAAACGTCCCTTAAGGTTGTAGCACCCTCGGCCAATGAAGCTAGTCATCAACGCAACATCCCTTCCGGCAGTGTAGGGCCACCATTTTCCACACCACCTGCAGTATCTGTGCAGGTTTCTTTGCCAGGCCAAAGCAGTCAGGGTCAGGGAATCACCAGTTTCGTAGTAGGAAACACTGCATCTAGGGCACCGGCGGCAACAATACCATCTCCCACCGTCTCTCAGTCTGCCATGTCCACCGGCGCCCCCGCTAGTTCCACGATCTCCAGCTCTCCAGTCCAGCTCACCCTACATGAGACTATGGTTAGAAAAAGGAAGTACTTAGCCTCGCATCCGCGTACACAGGGTTTGAACGCCCACATAGCTAGACTAATCTCGTTAGAGATGATGCCCTACCGGTTAGTTGAAAGCGAAGCTTTCAAAGCCCTGATGGACTACGCTGTACCACGCTACGAGCTACCCAGTCGACACTTTTTTCCAGAAAAGCCATCCCAGCCCTCCACCAGCATGTTAAAGAGCGCATCGTCCATGCACTCAGGCAATCTGTGAGCACAAAGGTGCACCTGACAACAGATGCATGGACCAGTAGGCATGGCCAGGGACGTTACGTGTCCATCACAGCACACTGGGTGAATGTTGTGGATGCAGTGTCCACAGGGGACAGCAAGTTTGGGACAGTTCTGCCTAGCCCACGGTCTAGGAAACAGTTGGCTGTAGCCGTTCGCACCCCCTCTTCCTCCTCCTCGTCCTCCTGCAGAAGCGAGAGCTCGTCCACAGACCGCAGTCGCACAACCACTCCATCCGCAGCTGCCACTGTTGCACACCATGTCTCCCATTATGGGGCAGCTACTGGCAAACGTCAGCAGGCTGTATTGGCTATGAAGTGTTTGAGCGACAACAGACACACCGCGGAAGTTCTGTCCGAGTTCTTGCAGAAAGAAACGCAGTCGTGGCTGGGCACTGTAGATCTTGAGGCAGGCAAGGTAGTGAGTGATAACGGAAGGAATTTCATGGCTGCCATCTCCCTTTCCCAACTGAAACACATTCCTTGCCTGGCTCACACCTTAAACCTGGTGGTGCAGTGCTTCCTGAAAAGTTATCCGGGGTTATCCGACCTGCTCCTCAAAGTGCGTGGACTTTGCTCACATATCCGCCGTTCGCCCGTACACTCCAGCCGTATGCAGACCTATCAGCGTTCTTTGAACGTTCCCCAGCATCGCCTAATCATAGACGTTGCAACAAGGTGGAACTCAACACTGCACATGCTTCAGAGACTGTGCGAACAGAGGCGGGCTGTTATGTTTTTGTGGGAGGATACACATACACGGGCAGGCAGTAGGATGGCAGACATGGAGTTGTCAGGTGTGCAGTGGCCGAAGATTCAAGACATGTGTCAAGTCCTTCAGTGTTTTGAGGAATGCACATGGCTGGTTAGTGCAGACAACGCCATAATAAGCATGAGCATCCCCCTAATGCGTCTGCTGATGCAAAGTTTGACGCACATAAAGGATCAGGCGTCTGCAGCTGAGGAAGAGGAAAGCCTTGATGACAGTCAGCCATTGTCTGGCCAGGGCAGTGTACAGGACGAGGTAGCGGGCGAAGAGGAGGAGGAGGACGAGGAGGATGATGGGGATGATTATATTTTTAATGAGGAAGCTTTTCCGGGGCCACTGGAAATTGTTGGCGCGGCAAGGCCGGGTTCTGGTTTTTGGAGGGACACAAGTGACGTGGATTTGCCTGAAACTGCCCCTCAACCAAGCACAACCGCAGATTTTAGAACTGGAACTTTGGCCCACATGGCGGATTATGCCTTACGTATCCTCAAAAGGGACACACGCATTACTAAAATGATGAACGATGACGATTACTGGTTGGCCTGCCTCCTTGATCCTCGCTATAAAGGCAAATTGCAAAATATAATGCCACATGACAACTTGGAAATAATATTAGCAACCAAACAATCAACTCTTGTTGACCGTTTGCTTCTGGCATTCCCTGCACACAGCGCCCATGATCGTTCTCACACGAGTTGCAGGGGCCAGCAGACCAGAGGTGTTAGAGGGGCAGAAATCAGAAGTGGCGTTGGCCAGAGGGGTTTTCTGACCAGGTTGTGGAGTGATTTTGCTATGACCGCAGACAGGACAGGTACTGCAGCATCAATTCAAAGTGACAGGAGACAACATTTGTCCAGTATGGTTACAAACTATTTTTCATCCCTTATCGACGTTCTCCCTCAACCGTCATTCCCATTTGATTACTGGGCATCCAAATTAGACACCTGGCCAGAATTGGCAGAATATGCATTGCAGGAGCTTGCTTGCCCGGCAGCTAGTGTCCTATCAGAAAGAGTATTCAGTGCTGCAGGTTCAATACTAACAGAAAAAAGGACTCTTCTGGCTACCCAAAATGTAGATGATCTAACCTTCATTAAAATGAACCACAACTGGATTTCGAAATCTTTTGCCCCACCTTGCCCGGCTGACACCTAGCTTTCCTATGAAAAGGTCTTGCCTGTGGACTATTCTGAATGACTTTTCCAATCTCGTAATTTTCTGCACCTGATTGTCCAGCATACGACATGTTTACACCTCACTAAATGGCCAAACTCCCCACACGGGGCCGTGGTATCGCCACTTGGCGCCAGCACCCGTGAGAGTGCTGTTTGTCTGAAGAGGTGGGTGTGCCCGCTTTTGGTCGACGGCACTGCCACTGGGTCCCTCATAGTACAATAAAGTGTCTCTGGCGGTGGTGGTGCGCACCCAACGTCAGACACACCGTTGTAATATGAGGGGCCCTGGGCCTGTACCGCCGGCCACAAGACAGTTCCCCCCCAGCTCAAACAGTGCTCTACCACTTGCAAAATTATCTCTCACAGCTCCACCAATGTTTAGTCTATGCGCTGACATCCTTCAATGCCTGGCACTGACAATACCATTATATTGACATTTTTGTTATGTTAGGCCTTCGAAGCCTGTCTGCGGTCCCTCCTTCCACTAGGCCTCCACTGACCATTGTACTGCTGCCCTTGTACCACTGGAACCAATTTTAAATTGCCAACAGCCCTATTTTTTTATGTTAGGCCTTCGAAGCCTGTCTGCGGCCCCTCCTTCCACTAGGCCTCCACTGACCACACCACTGCTGCCCGTGTACCCCTGGAACCAATTTAAAATTGCCTACAGCCATCTGTTATTATGTTAGGCCTTCGATGCCTGTCTGCGGTCACTCCTTCCACTAGGCCTCCACTGACCACACCACTGCTGCCCGTGTACCCCTGGAACCAATTTAAAATTGCCTACAGCCATCTGTTATTATGTTAGGCCTTCGAAGCCTGTCTGCGGTCCGTTCTTTCTACTACTACTACACTGACCAGGCCACTGCTGCCCGTGTTCCCCTGGAACCAATTTAAAATTGCCTACAGCCATCTGTTATTATGTTAGGCCTTCGATGCCTGTCTGCGGTCACTCCTTCCACTAGGCCTCCACTGACCACACCACTGCTGCCCGTGTACCCCTGGAACCAATTTAAAATTGCCTACAGCCAGCCCAATTTTATTATGTTAGGCCTTCGAAGCCTGTCTGCGGTCCGTTCTTTCTACTACTACTACACTGACCAGGCCACTGCTGCCCGTGTTCCCCTGGAACCAATTTAAAATTGCCTACAGCCATCTGTTATTATGTTAGGCCTTCGATGCCTGTCTGCGGTCACTCCTTCCACTAGGCCTCCACTGACCACACCACTGCTGCCCGTGTACCCATGGAACCAATTTAAAATTGCCTACAGCCATCTGTTATTATGTTAGGCTTTCGATGCCTGTCTGCGGTCACTCCTTCCACTAGGCCTCCACTGACCACACCACTGCTGCCCGTGTACCCCTGGAACCAATTTAAAATTGCCTACAGCCAGCCCAATTTTATTATGTTAGGCCTTCGAAGCCTGTCTGCGGTCCGTTCTTTCTACTACTACTACACTGACCAGGCCACTGCTGCCCGTGTTCCCCTGGAACCAATTTAAAATTGCCTACAGCCATCTGTTATTATGTTAGGCCTTCGATGCCTGTCTGCGGTCACTCCTTCCACTAGGCCTCCACTGACCACACCACTGCTGCCCGTGTACCCATGGAACCAATTTAAAATTGCCTACAGCCATCTGTTATTATGTTAGGCTTTCGATGCCTGTCTGCGGTCACTCCTTCCACTAGGCCTCCACTGACCACACCACTGCTGCCCGTGTACCCCTGGAACCAATTTAAAATTGCCTACAGCCAGCCCAATTTTATTATGTTAGGCCTTCGAAGCCTGTCTGCGGTCCGTTCTTTCTACTACTACTACACTGACCAGGCCACTGCTGCCCGTGTTCCCCTGGAACCAATTTAAAATTGCCTACAGCCATCTGTTATTATGTTAGGCCTTCGATGCCTGTCTGCGGTCACTCCTTCCACTAGGCCTCCACTGACCACACCACTGCTGCCCGTGTACCCCTGGAACCAATTTAAAATTGCCTACAGCCAGCCCAATTTTATTATGTTAAGCCTTCGAAGCCTGTCTGCGGTCCGTTCTTTCTACTACTACTACACTGACCAGGCCACTGCTGCCCGTGTTCCCCTGGAACCAATTTAAAATTGCCTACAGCCATCTGTTATTATGTTAGGCCTTCGATGCCTGTCTGCGGTCACTCCTTCCACTAGGCCTCCACTGACCACACCACTGCTGCCCGTGTACCCCTGGAACCAATTTAAAATTGCCTACAGCCATCTGTTATTATGTTAGGCCTTCGAAGCCTGTCTGCGGTCCTTCCTTCCAATAGTTCTCCACTGACCAGACCAATGCTGGCCGTGTACCCCTGGAACCCAGCTGAAAGTGCATGTAGCCTCCTTTTTTTCTTTGTTTTATATTTAGAAAGCCCAGATGAACTACGCTGTGCAACGGTTCATGCTACCCAGTCGACATTTCTTTTGCGAGAAAAGCCATCCCAGCCCTCCAGCGGCATGAAAAAGTCTGCATTGTCATAGCACTCAGGCAATCAAACAGTAGAAAGGTGCACCTGACAAGAGACGCATGGACCAGTAGGCATGTCCACAAAAAGTTACGTGTCCATTACGGCGCACTGGGTTAATGTGTTGGATGCATGGTCCACAGGGGACAGCCTACAAAGTCTGTCTGCAGTCCCTAATTCCAATTTTCCTCCGCTGACCACACCACTGCGTGGTAGACAGTGTCTACAGCCTAATTTTGTTATGTTAGGCCTACTACGCCTGTCTGCGGTCCCTCCTTCCAATACTCGTCCACTGACCACACCACTGCTGCCCGTGGACCCCTGGAACCTATTTATAATTGCATAGAGCATCCTTTTTTTAATAGTAGGCGTACAAAGTCTGTCTGCGGTCCACTATTGAAATTGTCCTCCACTGCCCAGAGCACTGCTGCTTGTGTACCCCTGTAACTTTTTTAAGCTGCAGTGAGCCACATTTTTGGGTAAAGTCCTACTACCTGTGTCTGTCTGCGCCACTCAATTCAGCTGTGTTCCTTTGAAAAAAGCTGAGCGTCAATAGTCTTGTTTTCAGCCTCTAGGAATTTTAAAACTGCATTGGGGGTACAACTTTGGTAGGGCCTACTAACGGTGTCTGCCTCCCCAAGGTGTGCCCCAGGTTTCCTCGCCATTGCTTCGATCTTAATGCTCTCGTTTAGTAGTTGTTGGAAACTACGCTGCATTAGGCCTACAAATTGGGTATGGGGTGTAGAGAGATGGTGTGTTCCACTCCAAGGTGTTCTCCAGGTTGCCTTTCCTGAGCTTCGATCTTCTGGCTCTCGTTTAGTAGTTGTTGGAAACTACGCTGCATTAGGCCTACAAATTGGGTATGGGGTGTAGAGAGATGGTGTGTTCCACTCCAAGGTGTTCCCCAGGTTTCCTCTCCATTGCTTCGATCTTCATGCTCTCGTTTAGTAGTTGTTGGAAACTACACTGCATTAGGCCTACAAATTGGGTATGGGGTGTAGAGAGATGGTGTGTTCCACTCCAAGGTGTTCCCCAGGTTTCCTCTTCATTGCTTCGATCTTCATGCTCTCGTTTAGTAGTTGTTGGAAACTACGCTGCATTAGGCCTACAAATTGGGTATGGGGTGTAGAGAGATGGTGTGTTCCACTCCAAGGTGTTCCCCAGGTTTCCTCTCCACTGCTTCGATCTTCATGCTCTCGTTTAGTAGTTGTTGGAAACTACACTGCATTAGGCCTACAAATTGGGTATGGGGTGTAGAGAGATGGTGTGTTCCACTCCAAGGTGTTCTCCAGGTTGCCTTTCCTGAGCTTCGATCTTCTGGCTCTCGTTTAGTAGTTGTTGGAAACTACACTGCATTAGGCCTACAAATTGGGTATGGGGTGTAGAGAGATGGTGTGTTCCACTCCAAGGTGTTCCCCAGGTTTCGTCCACATTGCTTCGGTCTTCCGACTCTCATTTAGTAGTTGTAGAAAACTACACTGCATTAGGCCTACTAATTGGGTATGGGGTGTAGAGAGATGGTGTGTTCCACTCCAAGGTGTTCCCCAGGTTTCCTCTCCATTGCTTCGATCTTCATGCTCTCGTTTAGTAGTTGCTGGAAACTACGCTGCATTAGGCCTACAAATTGGGTATGGGGTGTAGAGAGATGGTGTGTTCCACTCCAAGGTGTTCTCCAGGTTGCCTTTCCTGAGCTTCGATCTTCTGGCTCTCGTTTAGTAGTTGTTGGAAACTACACTGCATTAGGCCTACAAATTGGGTATGGGGTGTAGAGAGATGGTGTGTTCCACTCCAAGGTGTTCCCCAGGTTTCCTCTCCATTGCTTCGATCTTCATGCTCTCGTTTAGTAGTTGTTGGAAACTACACTGCATTAGGCCTACAAATTGGGTATGGGGTGTAGAGAGATGGTGTGTTCCACTCCAAGGTGTTCTCCAGGTTGCCTTTCCTGAGCTTCTATCTTCAGGCTCTCATTAAATTGTGGTTAAATGGAACAACTGCATTTGGCGTACTAGTTGGTTTGGGGCCTACTATCGGTGTCTGCCACTCCTTGCTGTTCTCCTGGTTTCCTGTCCTGAAATTCCATTTTCAGGCTCTCTTTAAGTAGTTGTTAATGTTAGACTGCATTTGGCCTACTAGTTGGGTTGGGGCCTACTATCGGTGTCTGCCACTCCTTGCTGTTCTCCTCCACTGAACAAAGCTGTGCCGCCTGTTTACTACGGTTGCCAATTTTGAACTGCATTTCGACTACTTACTGATTTGGGCCTACTCTCTGTGTCAGCCTCTCATTCCATTTGTCCTCCACTGCAATGCCCCCTGGTTAGTCCTGTGTTACCAATTTTGAACTGCATTTAGCCAACTTTATTCTTTGGGCCTATATCTGTGTTTCCTCCTCATCCTGCCCATTGCCCAGCCAGTGATAGATGAGTCTGCTGGTACATTGACCCATAACGCAAAATTCCCCGTGCACGCTACACAGCAAGATTGTGACCCTGCTGAAAGTCAGGTTCCTCTTCCCGCATGCCATACCACCTTACATGGGGACAAAGAGGAAGGTGCAGATGAAAGTGCAGGTTCCTTCATCAGGTGGGGGGAGGAATACTAGTTGGCGACGTCACTGGCACAGGGCCTCTCATAGTACGCAAAAGTGTTGCTGCCGGTGGGAGGCGCCCCCGCCGTGCAAACACAGCGCTGTACTTTGAGGGACCCTGTGCCAGTGCCAATGCCAACGAGTGGGCCCCCCCTGCTTGGTCAGGATCACAGCACTTGCAAAGTTGAAATACTTACCTCTCCCTGCTCCACTGCCGTGACGTGGTCCAGATTTCCTGGGCCCACTAAATACTTGAACCAGCCCTACCCCCCACAACTTTAGCCAAATGACCCCCAATTTCAAATGCCTTCCAATTATTATAAGCTAAATTACGATTGACAAGCTTCTGTAACAAGAATGAATGTTTTTGCCATTAAAATGGGCAGTGTAGGTGTTTTCCTGGCCTCCACTCACTGCCGACTATGCTCCCCCATTGACTTGCATTGGGTTTCGTGTTTCGGGCGATACCCAACTTTTCGGGATAATCGGCCGATTCCACTCGACTCGACTTCTAAGATAGTCGGGTTTCGCGAAACACGGCTCGACTCTAAAAAGGTCAAGGTCGCTCAACCCTACTCGTGACACCTCCATGGCCTCATGTAACTCGGGCGCCTGGACTGGAGATTCCAAAGGTTTGGCGAAGGTGGGAGCTAGCCAAAACCTTTGCCTACACTGGGCTCGCTCTAACCTCCGCTTGGTAAACCGGAGGTCAGTACGAGTGGATCCAGCTTATAGCTCCTCCAGTGTGGCGGAAATCTCCCTAGTGGCCCTAGCGTCCTTCACATGGTCAGCCAGCCACCTTCAAAATACCGGGATGAGAGATTTATCTGGCCACTCCAGCTCAGAGGCTAGAGTCCAGAAACGGACGGCAAAATGGCTGATCACGGACGACCCCTGATTCAAAGCCAGCAGTTGGAGCGCCGTATCATGGGTGACTCGAGGTCCTAAAAAGACCTGCTTCAGAGTGCTCAAGAACCGAGAAGCACTCTGCACCACATGATCGTCATGCTCCCACAGCGGCGTAGCCCACTCCAATGCCCTATCTGACAGCAGAGAGATTATAAATCTCACCTTTACTCGCTCTGAGGGAAAACGTGCAGCCAGAAGCTCGAGGTGTGTACCGCACTGGCTCACGAAACCCCTACAGGTTTTACTGTCACCAGAATATTTCTCTGGCAGCGGGAGATGGGATTGCGGTTACATCCACAGCTGAGGTTGCATGCTCGAGATTTGCCAACCTGCCCTCCAGCTGCTGAATGTACCCCTGCAATCGCTGTTTGTCCACCATTACTAGCCAGACCCTGGCGCTAGTATACTGTTAGGGCTGGCGGAACACATTGAGTAAATATATATGGTAAATAGGTGCGTTCGCAACCCGGGGTCCACCGTGCAGGAGAGAAACCTGCTGCTAGCAAATGGCGCTGCTATATGGCAGTATAAGTGAACTCTGTTACTTCACAGAATCACAAAGATATGAAAACTCTGTGCCCTGTTAAGCTCACAGAGGATCACAGCTACCTAACTGAGCAAAAGCAAACAGTGGTCATGCAGTCAGCCTAGCACACGAACAAGTCCTCTCCGGTGGAGCCGGAATTCTAGTGGCTATACGCCAGCCCTGAATCCATACACACAAAACTCCTCACCAGAGGTGCCGGTATTCTAGGGGCTTATTTCAGCCAACCCTGACCACATGCATACATGACCACAAGATAGCAAAGCTCATAATGCAGGTTGATACTAGCGCATGGCCGTGCGGCCATGCAAACCTTTTATAGCTGCAGCAGAAAAGGACCTTCCTAGTGGTCCAATAGGAGCTGCTACAGGACTTGAGCTTGTGACCCCCAACCTCCAATGAGAGGTCCTCTCATGGGCATGCTTAGTGTGTGCAAAGCAGGACTTAGTCCCAGAAAAGCCTGCTCGCCGTTGACCAGTGCTGGCTACAAAAGCAGAGCCTGGAAAGGCAGCAGTAACCCTCTGCACAGTATCAGGCTGAGCGAGATGCTGGGACCGACGTCTCCGCTGAGCAGGCTCCACTGCAGCTGATGTAGAATGGGAGACCGCAGCAGACATGGCTCGAGATTCCCCCTTTGTAGTGGCGGGAACTCGACACCTAACACTAACCACCCAGACTTGGGTCAGAAAAGCGCTCTATTAGCACACGGCGCCACACTGGCGGTCACAGCAATAAGACTGTATCATGTGTTAAGTGCTGATAGCTCTGTCGGGCGCTAGATAGCAAACATCCACCATATGCGAGCAGTCAAACACTAGGGAGGGGATGACTAATGAGCGACTTTCACACATCAACACACACATGTTTTCAAGTATACACTAGCACATGGCCGAGCAGCCATGCAAACCTTTTAAAGCAGCAGTGCTACGGGACCTTCCAGATGGTCCAATAGGAGCCGCAACAGGACCTGAGCATGTGACCCCCGACCTCCAATGGGAGGTCGTCCCATGGGCATGCTCAGTATGGGAAAAGCAGGACTTAGTCCCAGAAAGACCTGCTCACTGTTGATCAGTGTTTGCTACAAAGGCAGAGCCTGGAAGGGCAGCAGTAACCATTTGCACAGTATCAGCCTGAGCGAGACATTGGGACCGACGTCTCCGCTTAGCATGCTCCACTGAGGCTGGAGAAGAATGGGAGGCCACAGCAGAGATAGTTTGAGATTCCCCCTGTGCAGAGGCGGGAACTCGCCACCTAACACACTCCTTGTGAATCTCCCCCAAATTTTTGAATGGCCTTTTCTTACCAATCCTTTCAAGGCTGCGGTTATCCGGTTGTATGTGCACCTTTTTCTACCACACTTTTTCCTTCCATTCAATTTTCCACTAATACGCTTGGATATAGCACGCTGTGAACAGCCAGCTTCTATAGCAATTACCTTTTGTGGCTTATCCTCCTTGTGGAGTGTGTCAATGACTGCCTTCTGGACATATGTCAAGTTAGCAGTCTTCCCCATGATTGTGCAGCCTACTGAACCCGACTGAGGGACCTTTTTAAATGCTTAGGAAACCTTTTCTAGCATTTTTTGTTAAGTATTCTAATTTCCCGAGATAAAAATTTTTGGTTTTTCATTGGCTGTAAGACATAATCATCAACCTTAACAGAAACAAATGCTTGAAATAGATCAGTCTATTTGTAATTACTCTATAAAATATATGAGTTTAACTTTTTGTATTAAAGAACTAAAATAAATTAACTTTTTAATGATATTCTAATTTTGTGAGAAGCACCTGTATATATCTGTGTCTTGGAATGTCCTCTTTATGTCTGTCTTGGAATGTCCTTTCAATAGAGAGAATTACAGTTAAACATTCCAGCGCATGTCCATATCTAGCTGGTGTGTGAATGAACAAGTATAAATGAACATATGTTAATGGGGACGAGTTAGAGTATTTTGTGATAATGTGTTAATGATAATAAAGGAGCAATATATAGATAACAATGATATGGGTCCAACAACATCAGAGAACTCAACCTGGCAAGGAAACCATTCTGAACATGTCCAGCTACGATGACTAGTTCCGAGGACAAACTACCGTATATACTCGAGTATAAGCCGACCCGAGTATAAACCGACCCCCCTAATTTTGCCACAAAAAACTGGGAAAACTTAATGACTTGAGTATAAGCCTAGGGTGGGAAATGCAGCAGCTACCAGTAAATGTCAAAAGTAAAAATCGATAGCAATAAAAGAAAAATTAATTGAGACATCAGTAGGTTAAATGTTTTGAATATCCATATTGAATCAGCAGCCCCATATAATTCTCCATACAGTTTGTGATGGGCCCCATAAGATGCTCCATATTAAAATATGCCCCATATAATCCTGCATAAAGGTTAATAATGGCCCCATAAGATGCTCCATAAAGATATTTGCCCCATATAGTGCTGCACAAACCTTGATTATGGCCCCATAAGATGCTCCATACAGACACTTGCCCCATATAATGCTCCACAAATGTTAATTATGGCCCCATAAGATGCTCCATAAAGATATTTGCCCCTTATAGTGCTGCACAAATGTTATGACCCCATAAGATGCTCCATACAGACACTTGCCCCATACAATGCTGCACAAACGTTGATTATGGCCCAATACAGTCACTTGCCCTATATAGTGCTGCACAAACATTGATTATGGCCCCATAAAGACACTTGCCCCATATAGTGATGCACAAATGTTGATTATGGCCCCATACAGACACTTGCCCCATATAGTGCTGCAACAGACACTTGCCCCATATAGTACTGCACTAACGTTGATTATGGCCCCATAAGATGCTCCATATAGACACGTGCCCCATATAGTGCTGCACAAACGTTATGGCCCCATAAGATGCTCCATACAGACACTTGCCCCATATAGTGCTGCACAAACGTTATGGCCCCATAAGATGCTCCAGACACTTGCCCCATTTGCTGTTGCTGCGATAAAAAAAATCACATACTCACCTCTCCATTGCTCAGGCCCCCGTCACTTTCAATATTCAATATAATGGGGCGGGGAGTGCTGCGCAATATTCACTTGCTTCCCGTTCCAGTGCCGCTCTGTCTTCAGCATCTTCTGCAGTGACGCTCAGGTCAGAGGGCGCGGTGACGTGATTAGTGCGCGCCCTCTGCCTGAACGTCAGTGCAGAAGACACTGAAGATGGAGCGACACCAGAACGAGGAGCAAGTGAATATTGCGCAGCACTCCCCACCCCATCATACTCACCTGCTCCTGGCGCTGTGCAGTCCCTGCTTCCCCGCAGCTTCTTCCTGTACTGAGCAGTCACTGTTACCGCTCATTACAGTAATGAATATGCGGCTCCACCCCTATGGGAGATGGAGCCACATATTCATTACTCTAATGAGCGGTACAATGTGACCACTCAGTACCGGAAGAAGCTGGGGCACCGGGAAGCCAGGGACCTGCAGGGACCGCACCAGGAGCAGGTGAGTATAATTAGACAGTCCCCGCTCCCCCTCCCCTGCCGACCCCTGGGTATGACTCGAGTATAAGCCGAGAGGGGGACTTTCAGCCCCCAAAAATGGGCTGAAAATCTCAGCCTATACTCGAGTATATACGGTAATTGATTTTCTATTTATTTCTCCATTTATTATCTGGGCCTCCTGATGAACCAAATATGAGGAAACCGGTATGAAAAGCGAAGGATAAGTAGTCTATGATCAGTAACTTGAGATATTTATTGTAAATACTAGCAGTATATTACTATCTATCATTAATTATAGTCATAGAGGGAGGCTATATCTCACCCTCTATAAACCATGGAGAAATCATTGTTAGTGGTTTCCGTTGGATTATCACTGCATTTGATCATCATTACTCTATCACCATAGAGGAATATTTTATCTTCTCCTCTGCAACCTTTGCGTATCCATCCTCAATACTCTTTATGTCTGACCTTTATCCATGCTATATACAATAAAGTCTTGAATTGCATTGGTAAATACAGGGTAATGTAGGGACAGGCTCCGTTGAAAAGGGTAGTCATTCACTAAGTGCCAACCTCCAGGGATAGCCAGTTGTATCACATCAGGATAACACTGTAAGGTACATTAGGAGCTTAGTTGTTGTCTGGTGTTATTAAGACATTTATCTACCCTTTGAGGGATTATTTTTGTATTGTTTGGGTATTTGAACCTTACATTAGATTTGTTCAATGGTAGATGTGAAAGAACTACTACCTTTCTCAGGAATCAACAGCAGGTGAAATCTGGAAATTGAGCAGTTAGGCTTCCAGGAAAAAATAAATTGTTCACAAATACCTCACACAAGCATATCCCATGGACAATGGAGGTTTTACCGTTACGGTGTAGGTACATTTCAAGTTATATTGCAATTACAGAGTATACGTAATAAACAGATGAGAGGTTGTTAAATTTTAAGATTAAAAAAAGACAGATTATGGCTCAGAATCATCAATGCAATTACCATAATCCAGAATTCTAGCATAAAGTGTTTTGAAAAGTTGCTAAAGTTACATCAAAATTGTTCGAGCTGAGGCAGGACATGGGCAGTGGCACAACACCACAGATTTTCTAATTTATGATGAGCTGTGATTTACCTTGCTTCAGAAATTTTTCTCCAGTTCATGATTGGAGTAAGATTTGTGGTGAAGCGCATTGATGCATATATCACTTTTCAGATCTGCTTAGTAAGAGGCATGTGTTCTGACACCCCGTATCTAGACCAGCATGAACAACACTGATCTTGATAAATTGGGGTCAATGTATTTTATTCTAAGACTATGGCTACAAAGAGACAAATGTCTGAATTCATTAAAGTATTTATTCCAAAATTCTAGGGTAAAAAGCTATAAAAAGTGGCTGAATTTTTCAACAAAAAAATGTGTGATTTTCATTAAGAGGTGTGCGCCTCTTATTGCATCAGGTGACTCCTCCATTTTCCCTCATCAATAATGCCGGTCTTGATGAATCAGAGCCTAAAAGTTGCATATGACCTATATACATTATATAGTTGGCATGTTCTACTGAAATTAATGGGTAAATTTAATTTACTGTGTATGGGAAACTTAACATTTTTGTGATGGGACCTATTGACTTGAAATCAGATATAATTTTAATGAATTTGACAAACAATGCTCAAGCTTTTATAAAGATGAGATTGAATATTTTGTAAAAACTAAATAATCTATCCAATTTCTTTTGTATTTAGTGTAATTTGTACTACTGGCATATCAGCATTTTGTTTGACAAAGTATGTTGAGGAAAACAGTTATTTGGTGTCCAGTGCTCCAGGTACCCAGTCACTACCTAGTATTTCTCCAATTGCGCATATAGTATGTCACTTTAATTTCCTTCACTTCCATGTTATTTTGGCATTTTGTATATGATTCCCAGACTCTTTGCTTAGCATCATATTGGTTCATTTTTGCTTGTAGAATTTACCTTCCATGGCATTACCTGTTTATTGCACATATTGTGAATATATTGTACTATGATTAACTATATATCAGGCAGTTTTCCTTTTATATTTTCTTCTCCACATGTGTCTCTAATGATGGTGTTTATTAGTCCTGCAGGCATTTTTTTTACATGTGTTTATACAGACTTTTTTTTTTTCATTCTATTCAATGCGAATAATTCTAAAATATATTCTTTCTATATGCTTTTAATTATCTGGTAGAATAAGCAAATATTAATAGCTCTTTGAAAGTGTTTTATTGATTAATTTCTTCATTGTGATGATTTCCTATTGATAGTTTATCAGTTTATTTTCCACTAGCTAACAGTGATTCCATTTATGATATAATCGCCTGTGGGTAATCTTTATGTAGCTTACAATGTACCATAGACTGACAATAAGATTGCTGGAAAGTAAATTTATACCTACAGCCAGCTTTCTACTTTTATTTAACAGTAGTTAAAATATCTTGATACTTTCCTATTGTCATCTGTTCACAAGGGTGAAAGTTGTAAAAATAATGGCTTATTTATTAGAATCTTGTTGTTACAGAATTACTGCATATTTTTGCATAGTATATAGAGAGATAAAGCAATACCTTTTTGCATTTTCAACAACATCCAAAGCACTGTTTGCAGTCATATGTTCTATTCTGCTATTAGTTCTGCTAAACTATTTAGACAGACCATCTAGTAGTTTAACTGTAAGGGTGGCAGCATACAGTCATGGCCAAAAGTATTCACACCCCTGCAATTCTGTCAGATAATACTCAGTTTCTTCCTGAAAATGATTGAAAACACAAATTCTTTGTTATTATTATCTTCATTTAATTTGTCTTAAATGAAAAAAACACAAAAAGAACTGTCCTAAAGCCAAATTGGATATAATTTAACACCAAACATAAAAAAGGGGGTGGACAAAGGTATTGGCACCCTTTGAAAAATCATGTGATGCTTCTCTAATTTGTGTAATTAACAGCACCTGTAACTTACCTGTGGCACCTAACAGGTGTTGGCAATAACGAAATCTCACTTGCAGCCAGTTGACATGGATTAAAGTTGACTCAACCTCTGTCCTGTGTCCTTGTGTGTACCACATTGAGCATGGAGAAAAGAAAGAAGTCCAAAGAACTGTCTGAGGACTTGAGAAACCAAATTGTGAGGAAGCATGAGCAATCTCAAGGCTACAGGTCCATCTCCAAAGACCTGAATGTTCCTGTTTCTACCGTGCGCAGTGTCATCAAGAAGTTTGCAGCCCATGTCACTGTGGCTAACCTCCCTAGATGTGGACAGAAAAGAAAAATTGACAAGAGATTTCAATGCAAGATTGTGCGGATGTTGGATAAAGAACCTCGACTAACATCCAAACAAGTTCAAGCTGCCCTGCAGTCCGAGGGTACAACAGTGTCAACCCGTACTATCCGTCGGCGTCTGAATGAAAAGGAACTGTATGGTAGGAGACCCAGGAAGACCCCACTTCTTACCTCGAGACATAAAAAAACCAGGCTCGAGTTTGCCAAAACTTACCTGAAAAAGCCTAAAACGTTTTGGAAGAATGTTCTCTGGTCAGATGAGACAAAAGTAGAGCTTTTTGGGCAAAGGCATCAACATAGAGTTTACAGGAGAAAAAAAGAGACATTCAAAGAAAAGAACACGGTCCCTACAGTCAAACATGGCAGAGGTTCCCTGATGTTTTGGGGTTGCTTTGCTGCCTCTGGCACTGGACTGCTTGTCCGTGTGCATGGCATTATGAAGTCTGAAGACTACCAACAAATTTTGCAGCATAATGTAGGGCCCAGTGTGAGAAAGCTGGGTCTCCCTCAGAGGTCATGGGTCTTCCAGCAGGACAATGACCCAAAACACACTTCAAAAAGCACTAGAAAATGGTTTGAGAGGAAGCACTGGAGACTTCTAAGGTGGCCAGCAATGAGTCCAGACCTGAATCCCATAGAACACCTGTGGATAGATCTAAAGATGGCAGTTTGCAGAAGGCACCCTTCAAATATCAGGGACCTGGAGCAGTTTGCCAAAGAAGAATGGTCTAAAATTCCAGCAGAGCATTGGAAGAAACTCATTGATGGTTACCGGAAGCGGTTGGTCGCAGTTATTTTGGCTAAAGGTTGTGCAACCACGTATTAGACTGAGGGTGCCAATACTTTTGTCTGGCCCATTTTTGGAGTTTTGTGTGAAATGATCAATGTTTTGATTTTTGCTTCATTCTCTTTTGTGCTTTTTCATTTAAGACAAATTAAATGAAGATAATAATATCAAATAATTTGTGTTTGCAATCATTTTCAGGAAGAAACTGAGTATTATCTGACAGAATTGCAGGGGTGTGAATACTTTTGGCCATGACTGTATATAGTGCCTTGCAAAATTATTCGGCTCCCTTGAACTTTTCAACCTTTTCACACATATCATGCTTCAAACATAAAGATACCAAATGTAAATTTTTGGTGAAGAATCAACAAGTGGAACACAATTGTGAAGTTGAACGAAATTTATTGGTTATTTTATATTTTTCTGGAAATACAAAAACTGAAAAGTTGGCAAATTTTGGATTTTGAAGAAATCAAGTGTGGAGACACGGGAGTCAGCGGTGCCCTGCTCCGCTTGTCGAAACTGCATTCACCAAGGATCATCCCGCCCAACTCCCGCTCTTCTTTTAACTTGAGCATAATGCTACTCAGATAATACAGAGTGGCAGTGCTTTATTAAACCACAAAACAGGCAGATAACATATAGAACAGTCCCAGCAAAATACCCCATGATGGTGCACATTACAGAGTCTCATCCTTCCGCTGACTCGCCAGGATATTAGTAGCTGTTACTTCAGAGCTCCCAGGGTTGACTACTTCACTTATGACAGGCATGCAGAGATGAGGTAGTAACAAGTGTAGGAAGATGACAGTCCATTCAGGTACAAAGCCAGTTGACCGGGGGGTCACAACCTGGCTTCATCTTCCAGGGTCGATTATCCCACTTGTGGCACACACTGATAGGAGGTAATGAAAAGTATAAGAACAGTCCATTCAGGTCCAAGGCCAATTGACCTGAGGGTCACAACCTGGCTTCTCCTAACATCTCCATGGTGCCAGGCGGCCAATGGGTCCCAATCCTGTTTTTTCTCTAAACTTATCCATGGTTTAGTAATCGTCAATGGAGCAGATCTGTATTATTCCAGCTGGGGCCGATGTTCCCTAAACCGGCATCCTGTAGAATTATAAATCTGTGTCCCTCATGATGGAACCATGATGTCTTGGCAGCAGTCCTGTAGACTCTCCCGGATGTTTAGATGTCTTGGCAGAATCTCTGGCTATCTCTCTCTCTGTCTCTCAATAGAGGCATGTAACCTCTTTTTATACTTAACAAGTGTCCTTCATTCATTATTGACATAAAGGGTAAGAATGGAGATTAAGTAGCATTACTTGATTATTTAACCTATTTGCACTGTTTTTCCTCCTCTGTTTCCAAATTCACCAAACTATCTGCCCTACACAATGCATAATTAGCATATCAGTAAACATCACTAGTAATCAAGGATAAAAGCACAATATGTCATATGAAATGTCAATATTACAGGCTTACACAAGCAAAAGTCTGTTTTCTTGACCAACATCTAAATTCAAAAGTCAACATAAAGATAACAGTCTATTCTTCATGGTTTGCTAAAAATAGTCATCTGGTTAATTATGATACAATGCTGTTTCTCCACATTGTGCCTTTAACCCCTTTCTGACCTTGGACGGGATAGTACGTCCGAGGTCAGGTCCCCTGCTTTGATGTGGGCTCTGGCGGTGAGCCCACATCAAAGCCGTGACATGTCAGCTGTTTTGAACAGCTGACATGTGCGTGCAATAGCGGCGAGTGGAATCGCGATCCACCTGCCGCTGTTAACTATTTAAATGCTACTGTCAAACGTCTGGATTTGCGCTCATTGCTGACCCCGTCACATGATTGGGGGTCAGTGATGCGTCGGCATAGTAACCAGAGGTCTCCGTGAGACCTCTATGGCTGCTGATTCCGGCTTGCTGTGAGCGCCACCCTGTGGTCTATGCTCATAGCAAGCCTGTAATTCAGTTACATAGGAGCGATCTGATGATCGCTGCTATGTAGCAGAGCTGATCAGGCTGTGACAGCTTCTAGCCTCCCATGGAGGCTATTGAAGCATGGCAAAAGTAAAAAGTTTAAATCACCCCCCTTTCGCCCCATTCAAAATACAGGATGCGGGTGACTTCCTCGTGGGTCAAATGTTATCAGCTCGCAGGCCAGAGTTTGACACATTTGTCCTGGACTCATAAAGGCTATGAACTTTTGTCAGATATATACCAGGTAAATGTACTCCAGATCACGGCATAGTCTATAGGTGAACAAAGTAATATTGATATTTTGTTTAACAAGCTTTTTCAGGCTTATATAGCAACAAAATGTGCCCAAGAAGATGTAATAACCTATGGGTGAGCAATATAATACCGATACATTTTTAGACAATTTTTTTCAGGGCTAACCCTAAACATGACATACAAAGTCATCCACAACCTGTGGAAGTATATAATTCCACATGGGTTAATTCATAGTTTTAATGCCTTCAGTGTGAATGTACAATTTTTATAGTCACGAAAATACAGAAAAATCTTTAAACGAGAAGGTGTGGTGTCCAAACTTTTGGTCTATACTATATATATATATATATATATATATATATATATATACACACACACATATATATATAAACACATACAGTGGGTAAGGAAAGTATTCAGACCCCTTTACATTTTTCAATATTTGTTTCATTGCAGCCATTTGGTAAATTCAAAAAAGTTCCTTTGTTCTCATTAATGTACACTCTGCACCCCATTTTGACTGAAAAAAGAATGTAAGCATTTTTGCATATTTATTTAAAGAGAAAAACTGAACTATCACATGGTCATAAATATTCAGACCCTTTGCTTAGACACTCATATTTAAGTCACATGCTGTCCATTTCCTTGTGACCCTTCTTTAGATGGTTCTACTCCTTCATTTGATTCCAGCTGTTTTTAATTAAACGGATAGGACTTGATTTGGCAAGGCACACACCTGTCTATGTAAGACCTCAGAGCTCAGAGAGCATGTCAGACCAAATGAGAATCATGACTCTGAGGTCAAAGGAACTGTCCAAGGAGTTCAGAGACAGAATTGTGGCAAGGCACAGATCTGGCCAAGGTTACAAAAGAATTTCTGCAGTACTCAAGGTTCATAAAAGCACAGTGGCCTCCATAATCCTTAAATGGAAGAAGTTTGGGCCACCAGAAGTCTTGCTAGACCTGGCCGTCCAGCCAATCTGAGCAATCGTGGGAAAAGAGCCTTGGTGAAAGAGGTAAAGAAAAACCCCAAGACCACTGTGGCTGAGCTCCAGAGATGCAGTATGGAGATGGGGCAAAGTTCCACAAAGTCAACTATCACTGCAGCCCTCCACCAGTCGGGTCTTCATGGCAGAGTGGCCTGACAAAAGCAGAAGACATATGAAAGTCAGCATGAAGTTTGCTAAAAAACACATGAAGGACTCCCAGACTATGAGAAATAAGATCTCTGGTCTGATGAGATGATGAGATGAAGATAGACCTTTTTAGTGATAATTTTAAGCAGTATGTGCGCCCAATACAATCCCAACAGTGAAACATGGTGGTGGCAGCATCATACTACGGTGTTTTCAGGTGCAGGGACAGGACGACTGGTTGCCACTGAAGGAATCATGAATGCAGCCATGTACAGAGATATCCTGGATGATAACCTCTTCCAGAGTGCTCTGGACCACAGAATTGGCAGAAGGTTCACCTTCCAACAAGACAGTAACCCTAAGCACATAGCTAAAATATCAAAGTAGTGGCTTCAGAACAACTCTGTGACCATTCTTGACTGGCCCAGCCAGAGCCCTGATCTAAACCCAATTGAGCATCTCTGGAGAGACCTGAAAGTGGCTGTTTACCAACGTTCACCATCCAACCTGATGGAATTCGAGAGGATCTGCAAGGAAGAATGTCAGAGGATCCCCAAACCCAGGTGTGAAAAACTTGTTGCATCATTTCCAAGAAGACTCATGCCCGTACTAGCTCAAAAGGGTGCTTCTACTCAATACTGAGCAAAGGGCTTGAGGACTTAAGACCATGTGATATTTCATTTTTTTCTTTTTGATACATTTGCAAAAAGAATCTACATTTGTGTTTTCTTTCAGTCAAGAGTGATTAATGAGAAAAAATGAACTTTTTTTGAATTTACCAAATGGTTGCAATGAAACAAAAGTGAAGATTGTAAAAGGGTCTGAATACTTTCCGTACCCACTGTATATATCATGCACAAGCTTTTGGAAATTCAGCAAAGTAAAATAGCTGCCTAAAAAGAACATAATGAATAAAAATAGAATTAGCATGAAATAAAATAGATATACCCACAGAGTCAAGGTAATATAAGAGAATATTTGACATTATAAAATAAAAAAAAATCCATAATATTGCACAAAATGCATTATCACACTTTGACTGTGAGCTAACTTTAAGAAAATAAAAAGAAAATTGATGTTTCCTAGTAAGCTTTATTGCCCTATTTTACATTTATATAGTATCTAGTTTAGTGACACAATGATATATTGCTTTTGTACCAAAAATACTGTACATTCAGTGTGCTGTAACCAGAGGCTATCTCCAAACTCAAGTAATTATTTGAGTGATATAAACTGCAATATGATTCAGAATAATAATGTGCTCAGCTGCTTTCTAGAGGATTTCAGTTTTGACACAAATTAGTTCTTTGAGAAGAGAATAAAAAATATAGTGAGCTGCAATTAGTGCTCAATAAGTAAGTCTCCAGAATAACTGTGTATAAATGATAGAATATTCACTCTTCGTCATGTTGGATGCCTGGTATTTATAGATATGATTAGTGTTTAATGTGGTACAATGCCATTTTCAAGTGTGAACTGGGTTATCGCATTCGGAACAAAAGTGATAGAAAAATATTGCCTAGTATGCGTACAATTAAAGATTTCAAGACAAGTCATCCAAGAAATCCAATATTATTTAAACTGACTCACTATTAATAATATACTGTATATAAGCAAGCTCTGTGTAAGTTCTAAAAAACATTTTTTAATCAAATAAGGTATTAAAATATACAAACACATTTGATAAAATTTCTCTTAGATAACAGGTGAAAAAAAATGTCCACTCCACAGTGAGAATGGAATTAAGAAAATTGTTATCTTATTCATCAGTCATAACATCAGTAATTACACATGTGAAATAGTAAAAAAAAACATCTCACCCATTTGTTGAAGTCCGTGCTATGGAATCCTTGCAAAGACATCAATCCTGCATTTACCTGTCCATTCTTTACAGTGGATCTTAGAAGATACCCTATTAGGCCCTAACAATACTGTACTGCTTCTGGTCATTCCAAAGCTCCAGCCCTGAAAAAGGCAGACAATATGTGGCCCTACATAGAAAAAACCCTACACTTGTCCTGTCTGCCTCCCAATGCTTTTATTTTTATCAGGATCATCAGGGGAGAAAAGTGCACATAGCAGATATTTAAGGGCTATGGTGCCAGTATCTTAGTGGTGGATACGGTAGTTACCAGTGTACAATTTCCACGACTAGGATACTGCACATTTCTCACCTGATGATCCTGCTAGGAAGAAACGCATCAAAAGGCATGCAGGGCAAGTTTATAACATTTTCCACATAGGGCCAGACATGGATTTCCCTTTTTCGGGGCAGCAGCTTTGGAATGACCATTGCCAGTACAGTATTATTAGGGCCCAATAGAGTATCTTCCCCCCACTGAAAAGAATGGACAGTATATGCAGGATTGATGTCTGTACAAGCATCCCATACCCCCATACCCTGGACATTGACAAATGGGTGAAATGGATTTGTTTTTTACTAGTTCCCATGTGTAATCACTGATGTTAACACTGATAATATCACTGATAAATATATATATATATATATATATATATATATAAAAGTTGAATTATCCGTGCCATTGTAAGGAGAGACATAGTAACATAGTAACATAGTAACATAGTTAGTAAGGCCGAAAAAAGACATTTGTCCATCCAGTTCAGCCTATATTCCATCATAATAAATCCCCAGATCTACGTCCTTCTACAGAACCTAATAATTGTATGATACAATATTGTTCTGCTCCAGGAAGACATCCAGGCCTCTCTTGAACCCCTCGACTGAGTTCGCCATCACCACCTCCTCAGGCAAGCAATTCCAGATTCTCACTGCCCTAACAGTAAAGAATCCTCTTCTATGTTGGTGGAAAAACCTTCTCTCCTCCAGACGCAAAGAATGCCCCCTTGTGCCCGTCACCTTCCTTGGTATAAACAGATCCTCAGCGAGATATTTGTATTGTCCCCTTATATACTTATACATGGTTATTAGATCGCCCCTCAGTCGTCTTTTTTCTAGACTAAATAATCCTAATTTCGCTAATCTATCTGGGTATTGTAGTTCTCCCATCCCCTTTATTAATTTTGTTGCCCTCCTTTGTACTCTGTCTAGTTCCATTATATCCTTCCTGAGCACCGGTGCCCAAAACTGGACACAGTACTCCATGTGCGGTCTAACTAGGGATTTGTACAGAGGCAGTATAATGCTCTCATCATGTGTATCCAGACCTCTTTTAATGCACCCCATGATCCTGTTTGCCTTGGCAGCTGCTGCCTGGCACTGGCTGCTCCAGGTAAGTTTATCATTAACTAGGATCCCCAAGTCCTTCTCCCTGTCAGATTTACCCAGTGGTTTCCCGTTCAGTGTGTAATGGTGATATTGATTCCCTCTTCCCATGTGTATAACCTTACATTTATCATTGTTAAACCTCATCTGCCACCTTTCAGCCCAAGTTTCCAACTTATCCAGATCCATCTGTAGCAGAATACTATCTTCTCTTGTATTAACTGCTTTACATAGTTTTGTATCATCTGCAAATATCGATATTTTACTGTGTAAACCTTCTACCAGATCATTAATGAATATGTTGAAGAGAACAGGTCCCAATACTGACCCCTGCGGTACCCCACTGGTCACAGCGACCCAGTTAGAGACTATACCATTTATAACCACCCTCTGCTTTCTATCACTAAGCCAGTTACTAACCCATTTACACACATTTTCCCCCAGACCAAGCATTCTCATTTTGTGTACCAACCTCTTGTGCGGCACGGTATCAAACGCTTTGGAAAAATCGAGATATACCACGTCCAATGACTCACCGTGGTCCAGTCTATAGCTTACCTCTTCATAAAAACTGATTAGATTGGTTTGACAGGAGCGATTTCTCATAAACCCATGCTGATATGGAGTTAAACAGTTATTCTCATTGAGATAATCCAGAATAACATCCCTCAGAAACCCTTCAAATATTTTACCAACAATAGAGGTTAGACTTACTGGCCTATAATTTCCAGGTTCACTTTTAGAGCCCTTTTTGAATATTGGCACCACATTTGCTATGCGCCAGTCCTGCGGAACAGACCCTGTCGCTATAGAGTCCCTAAAAATAAGAAATAATGGTTTATCTATTACATTACTTAGTTCTCTTAGTACTCGTGGGTGTATGCCATCCGGACCCGGAGATTTATCTATTTTAATCTTATTTAGCCAGTTTCGCACCTCTTCTTGGGTTAGATTGGTGACTCTTAATATAGGGTTTTCATTGTTTCTTGGGATTTCACCTAGCATTTCATTTTCCACCGTGAATACCGTGGAGAAGAAGGTGTTTAATATGTTAGCTTTTTCCTCGTCATCTACAACCATTCTTTCCTCACTATTTTTTAAGGGGCCTACATTTTCAGTTTTTATTCTTTTACTATTGATATATATTTTACTATTGATATAGTTGAAGAACAGTTTGGGATTAGTTTTACTCTCCTTAGCAATGTGTTTCTCTGTTTCCTTTTTGGCAGCTTTAATTAGTTTTTTAGATAAAGTATTTTTCTCCCTATAGTTTTTTAGAGCTTCAATGGTGCCATCCTGCTTTAGTAGTGCAAATGCTTTCTTTTTACTGTTAATTGCCTGTCTTACTTCTTTGTTTAGCCACATTGGGGTTTTCCTATTTCTAGTCCTTTTATTCCCACAAGGTATAAACCGCTTACACTGCCTATTTAGGATGTTCTTAAACATTTCCCATTTATTATCTGTATTCTCATTTCTGAGGATATTGTCCCAGTCTACCAGATTAAGGGCATCTCTAAGCTGTTCAAACTTTGCCTTCCTAAAGTTCAATGTTTTTGTGACTCCCTGACAAGTCCCCCTAGTGAAAGACAGGTGAAACTGCACAATATTGTGGTCGCTATTTCCTAAATGCCCAACCACCTGCAGATTTGTTATTCTGTCAGGTCTATTAGATAGTATTAGGTCTAAAAGTGCTGCTCCTCTGGTTGGATTCTGCACCAATTGTGAAAGATAATTTTTCTTGGTTATTAGCAGAAACCTGTTGCCTTTATGGGTTTCACAGGTTTCTGTTTCCCAGTTAATATCCGGGTAGTTAAAGTCCCCCATAACCAGGACCTCATTATGGGTTGCAGCTTCATCTATCTGCTTTAGAAGTAGACTTTCCATGCTTTCTGTTATATTTGGGGGTTTGTAACAGACCCCAATGAGAATTTTGTTACCATTTTTCCCTCCATGAATTTCAACCCATATGGACTCGACATCCTCATTCCCTTCGCTAATATCCTCCCTTAAAGTGGACTTTAGACAAGACTTTACATAGAGACAAACCCCTCCTCCTCTCCGATTTTTACGATCCTTTCTAAACAGACTGTAACCCTGTAAGTTAACTGCCCAGTCATAGCTTTCATCTAACCATGTCTCGGTTATTCCCACTATGTCAAAGTTACCTGTAGATATTTCTGCTTCTAGTTCTTCCATCTTGTTTGTCAGGCTTCTGGCGTTTGCGAGCATGCAGTTTAGAGGATTTTGTTTTGTTCCAATCTCCTCACTGTGGATTGTTTTAGAAATGTTCTTACCTCCCTTCTGAGTATGTTTTCCTGGGTCGTCTTTGTTTGAGTCTAATGTTTTTCTTCCCGTCCCCTCTTCTTCTAGTTTAACGCCCTCCTGATGAGTGTAGCGAGTCTTCTGGCGAATGTGTGTTTCCCAGGTTTGTTGAGGTGTAGTCCGTCTCTGGCGAGGAGTCCATCATACCAGTAATTCACACCGTGGTCCAGGAATCCAAATCCTTGTTGTCTGCACCATCGTCTTAGCCAGTTGTTTGCATCAAGGATCCTGTTCCATCTTCTGGTGCCATGCCCATCTACTGGAAGGATAGAAGAAAAAACTACCTGTGCATCCAGTTCCTTTACTTTCTTCCCCAACTCTTCAAAGTCCTTGCAGATTGTCGGTAGGTCCTTCCTTGCCGTGTCATTGGTGCCAACATGTATCAGAAGAAATGGGTGGACGTCCTTGGAGCTGAAGAGCTTTGGTATCCTATCGGTCACATCCTTGATCATCGCACCTGGAAGGCAGCATACTACTCTTGCAGTTATGTCCGGTCTGCAGATGGCTGCTTCTGTGCCTCTCAGTAGTGAGTCTCCCACCACCACCACTCTTCGTTGCTTCTTGGCTGTACTTTTTGCTGTCACTTGTTGCTGTGTGCCCTTTTCTTTTTTGCTTGCTGGTATTGCTTCATTCTTAGGTGTGCCATCTTCATCCTCTACAAAGATTTGATATCGGTTCTTCAGTTGTGTGGTTGGTGATTTCTCCATGGTCTTCTTGCTTCTTTTGGTCACATGCTTCCACTCATCTGCTTTTGGAGGTTCTCTGACACTTTTTGCACCTTCTGTGACCAGTAGAGATGCTTCTGTTCTGTCTAGAAAGTCTTCATTCTCTTTGATGAGTTTCAAAGTTGCTATTCTTTCTTCCAGACCCCGCACCTTTTCTTCTAAAAGGGCCACTAGTCTACACTTCTGACAGGTGAAATTGGATTCTTCTTCTGGTCGATCTGTGAACATGTAGCACATGCTGCAGCTCACCATGTAGGTTGTCACATCTGCCATGTTGCTCCTAGATCCTGCTGACTTCCTGTGTGTTTTCCTTCTTGTGTAATCTACTCAGCCAAGCTCTCTTGCAATAATGTCCTACAGGCAAAAATTTGCGCGCCGTAAGGCACGCGGTTTGGTGATGCTTTCGAAGCAGCTGGTCCCGGCTGTACCCAACGATCTTCTAGCTTAGGGAGACTTCGCTTCTCCCAGAAGGCACCTGGAATATGCAAATTAGCCTCCTGAAGCTTGAATCCCTGGTTTGGTGATGCTTTCGAAGCAGCTGGTCCCGGCTGTACCCAACGATCTTCTAGCTTAGGGAGACTTCGCTTCTCCCAGAAGGCACCTGGAATATGCAAATTAGCCTCCTGAAGCTTGAATCCCTGGTTTGGTGATGCTTTCGAAGCAGCTGGTCCCGGCTGTACCCAACGATCTTCTAGCTTAGGGAGACTTCGCTTCTCCCAGAAGGCACCTGGAATATGCAAATTAGCCTCCTGAAGCTTGAATCCCTGGTTTGGTGATGCTTTCGAAGCAGCTGGTCCCGGCTGTACCCAACGATCTTCTAGCTTAGGGAGACTTCGCTTCTCCCAGAAGGCACCTGGAATATGCAAATTAGCCTCCTGAAGCTTGAATCCCTGGTTTGGTGATGCTTTCGAAGCAGCTGGTCCCGGCTGTACCCAACGATCTTCTAGCTTAGGGAGACTTCGCTTCTCCCAGAAGGCACCTGGAATATGCAAATTAGCCTCCTGAAGCTTGAATCCCTGGGTGTGTCTTGTCCGGAAGCATCAGTGCTGTCACCCAAGTTGCAGAGGGGAGAGTTTAGTGCCCTAGACAGACCTTTGAACTTGAGATCATGGGGCGTGAAAGGTATAAGAAGGGGACAGTGTGCAGGAATGAGAGCTCGGTTGGCGGGAAGCTGTAGTGTGCAGAGGCAGAGTGAGAGCCCTCCTGCGCTGTTCAGTCAGGACAGAGTAGGCTCAAGCTAGAGAGGCCTACGGAGACTTACCATGGACTGTAGGAGGAGATGTCTCCTGAGATCCCTGACATCCTCTTTCGCAGTGTCACTGAGCGTGAGTGAGCCCTCCCCACGACCAGACCTCAGGGGGCGCAGTTTGAGTCTCTTCATCTCGGCCGTGAACTGAGTGCGGCCATTGAACGTATGCGCTCCTGCCTGCATTAGCGTTGTGCCGATGCTTAAAAAGAAAGGACTGTTCTCTCTCCAGCATGACCCAACTTGGAACCAGGACCCGCAAAAGGACTTTCCAGGACCCCCGACAACACCGGAACCCAGGACCCATCTCAGACCAGGACGATGCCGGATTTTTCAAGCGTTTGGGAAGGAACACCACTGAGACTTCCCCTGTTAACCCTTGTTCTGCCTCCGACCATTACTGCATCCTGATACCTGCTTACACCCTCATAAACTATAAAGATGAGATGCCCAGCACAATTCTATTTTCTTTATAACATTTGTAATTCCATTTGACAGAAGATGCTCCTCACTGCTCCTCCCTCCCATCTAGGAAAATACATCACATAGCAGTGTGAAGCTCCCCACTGTCAGTAATAGTCAGCCCAGGAAGAGGGGTTTGGCCAGCTCCCTGATAGTAGCCCTGCAGTGAAGGAGACATTATCAGGGGTCTGGCTGCTTCTTGAAGTGGGAGGACAGGCCATGCCCCCTCATGCTGCAGTGAAGGAGACATTATGAGTGGACTGGCTGCTACTAAAAGCCAGGAGCAGGCTACACTCCCACCATGCCCCCTCACCTTGGACTGCAGTGAAGAGGACATTATCAGGGGCTGACATGACAGGAGATGCTCTTCACTGTTCACCACTCCTATTTCCTGATTATAGATGTTTCTCTGCAGAGAACCGGTGGTGTGGCAATTCCTCCTCTTCTAGGACTGACTGTTACTCATAGTGGGAGTTTCACATTGCTGTGTGACGCAAAGTCACAGACAGGAAGAGGGAGCAGTGAGGAGCAGCTCCTGTCACACTGAATTTCAAGTGTTCTAAGCATAGTAGAACTACGCTGGGTGCATCTAATCTTTACAGTTTATTAGGGAAGAGACCGTAAAACATTTTTTTATCTCCCCGGAGTATCCCTTTTAATCAAACATTTCAGTCTTACATTAGTTTTGCAATTTTCATATTTTTATTCATCACTGTGGAGTGGACATTGTTTTTTCACCTGTTTACCTGCTGGTAATTTTGTTAAGTTTGTGTTTGTATATTTTAATACTTTATTTGATCAAAAGTTATGATTTCTAATTTACTCATATCCTACATATATATATATATATATATATATATATATATATATATATATATAACGTCGCCTATAAATATTATCTCTAGTGTTATGTAATAGTCTGCTGCAGAAAAAAATCTAAAATAAAAAAAGGCTTAATTAGATGTACAGTGATAAGAAATAAGTGTTTTCTGTATTAGAAATATTACAAATTTATATATAAACATATACATTTAAAATGGTTGTCCAATTCCACTGAAACGTAGGGAATAGGCAGGTAGCTAAAATAATAAGTATTTAATACCTGCTACAGCCCTAGTCTTTCCAGCACCACTTCTATTCTGCTATCAACTGGTCTAGGTGTATTTGGTGTACATAGTTGCAGCAGTGACTTCCAATTTAGAAAACCTAACTAATATAGCCAGCCACTGACCTCAACAGTCTTGGGACATCTTCCACAGCATCGGTGATGGGGGCCCAGAGGTGTATCTAGGGTTTCTGGCACCCGGGGCAAGAATTCAGTTTGGCGCCCCCCCAGGACATATGCGATTTGCACAATTAGTCATGTATCGACAAGCTGCTCTCCCTAATGCTCTCAATGTTCAGTGAAAAACTGAGAGAAGCAGAAAGAGAAGCTCGTTGCCACAGGACCATAAGTATGAAAATCGCACATGAGTGAAGTGTCCATGTGATGACTACTGGAACCTGCAGAGCTGAATCTTGACATTGCAGGCTTCTGAACTCTTACAATGAATGCACTGCACACTTTTAGGATTCTCCCTTGCCGGAGGACAGTCATGTCAGCACAAGCATGTGATTTGTATACTTCTGGCCACATTCCGACTAGATGTGGCAGGCCTGACTCAGTTCATTTTCATTGAGTGAGGCCACACATGTCTAGTCATGACTGCAGACTCATTACAAACCTGGACAACCCCTTTAATGCTCCTAACATAAATAAAAATATGAGAATTAGTTAGTATTACAAATAACATTTACATCCAGGTACCTTATAGATGACGTCATCTCTGGAGTCCTCCTTTTCTCCATCTTGTCCAGACCCCATGATGAGTTTTCTCATTCACAGCTTGTCTCTGCAGACTTACATCTTCACCGGTCTTTTGCAGAAAATCTCCACATGATGCCCTTAAAGATAGAAGTGTTATTATAATGCTCCTGAATAAAAAATTGCCCCTCACTGTCTTCCTCCACCTCCCCCTGTTCCTAAGTCCATTATAAGTCTCCCTTCCTCCCATCCCAATCCCCCACACCTCTCATTGTACTCCTCCACCCGCATACCATTATTGTCCTCTCTCTCACCACATCATTGCCCTCTTCACCGCCTCCATCATTGCTTTCTCCCCCACCACCCCATATCATTGCCCATTCCACCACCAACATCATTTCCTCCTCCCCCAACACTCCCTTCATTGTCTTTTCCCCCCACCACTCCCATCATTGCCCATTCCACCACCTCCATCATTTCCTCCCACTACCCCCATTATTGCCCTTCCACCACTACCATCATTGTCCTTTCCACCACCACCAGCATTGCATTCTCCCCCACAACCCCAGGATTGTTTTTCCCACCACATCCATCATTGCATTTTCCCCCACGACCCCATCATTGCCCTTTCCACCACTCCATCATTGCCCTTTCCACGACCTCCATCATTGCTTCCTCCCCTACCACCCTATCATTGCCTTCTCCATCACCTTCATCACAGCCTTCTCCTCCACACCCCATTCATTGCCTCCTTCCCCACCACTCCCATCATTGTCTTTTCCATTACCACCATCATTGCCTTCTCCCCACCACCCCATCATTGGCCATTCCACCACCTCCATCATTTCCTTCTCCCCCACCATCCCCATCATTGCCCTTTCCAACACATCTATCATTTCCTCACCCCATCATTGCCTTTTCCCCATCTGCCCCATCATTGCCCTCTCCTCCCCTACACACAGACACACACAGCACCATTCACCTCTCTGCACATTCCTTCACAGCGCTATACACACACACACTGTCAGTATCTAGTCTTGGAATCTGTTTCTCTTGCCCTTTGACTTGCCCTCAGTTAACATGGATCTTGATGTTTTACGAAGAAGCATTCTCTCAGCTCAAGACCAAGTTCACGTCAGCACCAGTACTGATCCACCCTGACCTGGAACTCGCCTTCATTATTGAAGTAGATGCCTCAAACTGTGCCATCGGGGTTATACTGTCCCAAAGAACAGGTGAGAAGAATTTATTTCATCCTTGTGCTTTCCTTTCCAAGTGACTGTCTCGAAAAGAACTACGATGTAGGACTACCTCTTGAAGCTCATCAAGAGAATGCCAAGAGTGGGCAAAGCTGTCATCAAAACAAAAGGTGGCTACTTTGAAGAAAGTAGAATATAAGACATAATTTCAGTTGTTTCACACTTTTTGGTTAAGTATATAATTCAACATGTGTTAATTCATAGTTTTGATGCCTTCAGTGTGAATGTACAATTTTCATAGTCATGAAAATTGTTGTGAATTCCGCTCTTGGGCTCCCTCCGGTGGTTGTAAGTAGCATTTTTGTGAGTTCTGCTCTTTGGCTCCCTCCTGTGGTTTTGAGTGGTATGGCTGCTTCTTGGATTTAGCTTCAGCAGCTGTTTTCACTGATCGTCTTTCTGGCTCGGCTATATTAGTCTGGCCTTATCCCTCATTCAATGCCAGTTGTCAATTGTTCCTGCCTGGAGTCATTGCTTTTAGGACTTTCCTGACACTCTGACCAGTTCATCTAAGCTAAGTCCTGGCTTGTCCTTTTGCGGTTCTCTTGTTGTGGACTTTGTTGTTCAGCACTTTCTTTGTTTTTGTTCATTTGTCCAGCTTTTCAGTATGGATCTATTCAGTTAAGCTGGAAGCTCTGGACAGCAGAGTTTGGCCTCCACACCTTTAGTCAGGTGTGGAGATTTTTGCATTTCTCTGCGGTGGACTTTTTCTAGTTTTTTTTTTACTGACCGCACAGCGTTCTGTTCTGTACTATTTCTATTTAGCTAGAAGTGGCCTCCTGTGCTAAATCTTGTTTCATACTACATATGTCATTTCCTTCTCCTCTCACAGTCATTATTTGTGGGGGGCTAATCTATCCTTTGGGGATTTTCTCTGAGGCAAGATAGTTTTCCTGCTTCTATCTTTAGGGGTAGTTAGCTCTTAGGCTGTGACGAGATGCCTAGGCCGAGTTAGGAGCATTCCACGGCTACTTCTAGTGTTGTGTTGAGCTTAGGGACTGCGGTCAGTATAGTTGCCACCTGCTCAGAGCTAGACGCATGTCGCTCCCTAATCACCAGATCATAACAGAAAATACAGAAAAATCTTTAAATGAGAAGGTGTGTCTAAACTTTTGGTCTGTACTGTATATACACTGCTCAAAAAAACAAAGGGAACACTTAATCAACAGAACATAATTCCAAGTAAATCAAACTTCTGTGAAATCAAATTTTCCACTTAGGAAGCAACGTTGTTGGACAATCAATTTCGCATGCTGTTGTGCAAATGGAATAGACAACAGATGGAAATTATAGGCAATCATCAAGACTCACTCAATAAAGGAGTGGTTCTGCAGGTGGAGACCACAGACCACATCTCAGTACCAATGCTTTCTGGCTGATGTTTTGGTCACTTTTGAATGTTGGTTGTGCTTTCACATACGTGGTAGCATGAGGCAGACTCTACAACCCACACAAGTGGCTGAGGTAGTGCAGCTCATCCAGGATGGCACATCAAAGTGAGCTGTGGCAAGAAGGTTTGCTGTGTCTGTCAGCGTAGTGTCCAGAGGCTGGAGGCGCTACCAGGACACAGGCCAGTATACCAGGAGATGTGGAGGGGGCCATGGAGCGTAACAACCCAGCAGCAGGACCGCTACCTCAGCCTTTGTGCAAGGAGGAACAGGAGGAACACTGCCAGAGCCCTGCAAAATGACCTCCAGCAGGCCACAAATGTGCTTGTGTCTGCACAAATGGTTTGAAACTGACTCCATAAGGATGGTCTGAGTGCCCGACGTTCACAGATGGGGGGTGTGCTCACAGCCCAATACTGTGCAGGATGCTTGCATTTGCCACAGAACACCAGGATTGACAAATTCACCACTGGCGCTCTATGCTCTTCACAGATGAAAGCAGGTTCACATTGAGCACATGTGACAGACATGACAGAATCTGGAGATGCCGTGGAGTGATCTCCTGCCTGCAACATCCTTCAGCATGACCAGTTTGGCAGTGGGTCAGTAATGGTATGGGGTGGCATCTCTCTGGAGGGCCACACAGCCCTCCATGTGCTCGCCAGAAGTAGCCTGACTGCCATATGGTACCGAGATGAGATCCTTAGACCACTTGTGAGACCATATGCTGGTGTTGTTGGCCCTGGGTTCTTCCTAATGCAGGACAATGCCAGACCTCATGCGGCTGTAATGTGTCAGCAGTTCCTGCAAGATGAAGGTATTGAAGCTATGGACTGACTCGCCTATTTCCCAGACCTGAATCTGATTGAACACATCTGAGACATCATGTCTTGCACCATCCACCAACATCATGTTGCACCACAGACTGTCCAGGAGTTGGTGGATGCTTTAGTCCAGGTCTGGGAGGAGATCCCTCAAGAGACCATCAGGAGCATGCCCAGGCATTGTAGGGAGGTCTCATACAGGCACGAGGCACACTATTGAGCATAATTTCCTTGTCTTGAGGCATTTCCACTGAAGTTGGATCAGCCTGTAACTTCATTTTCCACTTTGATTTTGAGCATCATTCCAACTCCAGACCTCAATGGGACATTAGTTGTGATTTATGTTGATCATTTTTATGTTTTATTGTTCTCAACACATTCCACTATGTAATGAATAAAGATTTACAACTGGAATATTTCATTCAGTAATATCTAGGAAATAATCATGGCCCTTCAGGCAAAAGAGGACAACAAAACAAAATGGTATACAGTCAGTTGTGGTCACAGTCACGGACTGCTCCTGGCACATTAACCCCCGAAACACTGCGATCAAAGATGACTGCAGCGAGGGGCAATGTAAAAAAGTAAAAAAAACAAACATTTACATGTGTAAAAAAAAAATAATTCCTAAATAAAGGGAAAAAATATTGTTCCAATAAATACATTTCTTTAAATAAAAAAACAATAGAAGTGCACATATTTAGTATCGCCGCATACGTAATGACCCGACCTGTAAAACTGTCCCACTACTTAACCACTTCAGTGAGCACCGTGAAAAAAAAAAAAAAAGGCAAAAAACGACGCTTTATTATCATACCACCAAACAAAAGGTAGAATAACACGCGATCAAAAAGATGGATATAAATAACCATGGTACCGCTGAAAATGCCCCCATACAGCATCATCAACTAAAAAATAAAAAAGTTATAATCCTCAGAATAAAGCGATGCAAAAATAATAATTTTTTATATAAAATAGTTTTTATCGTAAAAAAGCGCCAAAACATAAAAAAATAACAGGTATCGCTGTAATCGTTCTGACCCGAAGAATAAAATTGCTTTATCAATTTTACCAAACGCGGAACGGTGTAAGCGCCCCCCCAAAAGAAATTCATGAATAGCTGGTTTTTGCTCATTCTACCTCACAAAAATCAGAATAAAAAGCGATCAAAAAATATCACGTGCCCGAAAATGAAACCAATAAAAACGTCAACTCGTCCCACAAAAAACAAGACCTCACATGACTCTGTGGACCAAAATATGGAAAAATTATAGCTCTCAAAATGTGGAGACGCAAAAACTATTTTTTGCAATAAAAAGCGTTCTTTAGTCTATGATGGCTGCCAATCATAAAAATCCACTAAAAAACCCACTATAAAAGTAAATCAAATCCCCCATCATCACCCCTTTAGTAAGGAAAAAATAATAAAATTTTAAAAAAATGTATTTATTTCCATTTTCCCATTAGGGTTAGGGTTGGGGCTAAAGTTAGGGTTAGGGTTGGGGCTAAAAGTAGGGTTGGGGTTAGGGTTAGGGTTGGGGCTAAAGTTAGGGTTTGGGGCTAAGGTTAGGGTTAGAGTTGGGGCTAAAGTTAGGGTTAGGGCTGGGGCTAAAGTTGAGGTTTGGATTATATTTGCAGTGGGAATTAGGGTTGGGATTAGGGTTAGGGGCGTGGTTATGGTTAGGGTTGGCATTAGCGTTAGGGGTGTGTTTGGGTTAGGGTTTCAGTTAGAATTGGGGGGTTTCCACTGTTTTGGCACATCAGGGGCTCTCCAAACGTGACATGGCATCCAATCTCAATTCCAGCCAATTCTGCATTGAAAAAGTAAAACAGTGCTCCTTCCCTTCTGAGCTCTCCCGTGTGCCCAAACAGGGGTTTACCCCAACATATGGGGTATCAGCATACTTAGGACAAATTGGACAACAACTTTTGGGGTCCAATTTCTCCTGTTACCCTTGGGAAAATATAAAACTGGGGGCTAAAAAATTATTTTTGTGGAAGAAAAGAAGAGTTTTTATTTTCACGGCTCTGTGTTATAAACTGTAGTGAAACACTTGGGGCTTCAAAGTGCTCACCACACATCTAGATAAGTTTCTTAGGGGGTCTATTTTCCAAAATGGTGTCACTTGTGGGGGGTTTCAATGTTTAGGCACATCAGGGGCTGTCCAAATGTGACATGGCGTCCCATCTCAATTCCAGTCAATTTTGCATTGGAAAGTCAAACGGTGCTCCTTCCCTTTCGAGCTCTGCCATGCACCTAAACAGTGGTTTACCCCTACATATGGGATATCAGCGTACTCATGACAAATTGCACAACAACTGTCGGGGTCCAATTTCTTCTGTTACCCATGGGAAAATAAAAAATTGAGGGTGAAAAATCATTTTTGTGAAAAAATAGGTATTAAGCTTACCGTTAATTATGTTTCCAGGAGTCCATAATGACAGCACCCTGGAGGACATCCTCCTCCCCTTGCTGGGACAGGAAACACACGAGAGTTCAAAAGGTCATATCCCACCCCCAATCCTCAGTGTTGTAACAAGAACCGCCACATGGAATGCAGAAAAAATTTCTTTAATGGTAAATAGAACATATTACATCATATGTCAGGAACGACTTATATCATATGCCAGGGTTACATTGCAACATGATATAAATATTACCAGGGAGGGAACTACCAGTGCTGTCAGTATGGACTCCTGGAAACATAATTAACGGTAAGCTTAATACCTATTTTCCAGGACGTCCCTCCTGACAGCACCCTGGAGAGTACCAAAGCACCTCCTCAGGGTGGGATTACCGCTTGGAGAACCTTTCTCCCAAATGCAGTATGTTGACCAGACAAAACATCAAGCTTATAATGTTTACAAAAGGTGTTGGCGCTAGCCCATGTTGCCGCCTTACAGATCTGCTCTAGAGAGGCACCTGCCCTCTCAGCCCAGGAAGTAGCTAACCCTTGAGTAGAATGTGCATGGAGACCTTTTGGAGGTGGGAGCCCTTCTGACTGATAAGCCTCAGAGATCACGGAGGTGATCCAACGAGCGATAGAGGTCTTAGAGGCCTTCATTCCCTTATTCTTACCTCCAAATAAAATGAACAAATTTGGGTCAATGCGCCACGAGTTGGTGGCTGCCAGGTAGCCAAAGACTGCCTAACAGAATAGCAAAATGGCCGACAGCACATGAGATAAGTGGATGCACGTCCTAGTTCCACTGGACCCCCATGGAAAGTATACATACCAAGTAAACAATGAAGGACAGCATCCAATCCAGGTGAAAGTGTTCAAAAATGGATTCCTTTATTTGCCAAAGTGCACTTGGCAAATAAAGGAATCCATTTTGAACACTTTCACCTGGATTGGATGCTGTCCTTCATTGTTTACTTAGTCTAAGACTGCCTGTCTGACATCGACAGAATGGAGAGCTTTTTCTTTTTCATTAGCCGGGTTATTACAAAAGGACGGTATAACGACTTCCTGATTTCTATTCTTAACCGTTTCCACCTTTGGAATAAAAGAGGGATCCAATCTAAGGATTAGGCAATCCTCTCTAACCTGGAGGTACGGGTCCCTAGTGCACAGGGCTTGAATCTCCCCCACCCTCTTAGCCGTAGTAATCGCCACTAAGAATGCTGTTTTACGAGTGAGGACTGGAATGGGCATATTATCGGCCGAGGCGTCAACGTTTTTACAAAGGAATTTGAGGACCAGATTAAGGTCCCAGGATGGCGACAATTGTCTAATGGTGGGGTGCAACCTCTGGGTGGCTCTTATAAATCTAACTATCCACGGGTGGGATGCTAGGGGATAGTCGAAAAAAGAGCTAAGTGCCGAGGTCTGCACTTTCAAGATGCTTGGTTTGAGACCTTTGTCAAACCCAGCCTGCAGGAAATCTAGAATTCTGGGTAAGTCGGGAGTGCCTGCCGTAACCTCAGACCTGCCACCCTCCAGACAGAAACGTTTCCAGATTTTCAAATAAATTGCCGATGTGACTGGCTTCCTGCTGGATTTAATAGTAGCTATCACTTGATCCGATAGCCCTCTTGCCTTCAGGATGTTCCCTTCAGGATCCATGCTGAGAGATGGAGATTCTCTGGGTTCGGGTGGTACACTGGACCCTGGTGGATTACATCTGCCCTGAGAGGAAGCTCTACTGGGCTCTCGATTGCCAGGTCTACTAGGAGAGAGAACCAACTCCTTCTTGGCCAAAATGGGACAATCAATATGACTCGAGCTCGATCCTCTTTGATTTTCCTGAGAACAGCTGGAATCAGTGCTAGAGGCGGGAATGCGTACGAGAGGGGTTCCGTCCATTCCTGGCGATCTTGAGGGTTCAGTGAGAAGAATCTTGAGACCTTTAAATTTCTCCTGTTTGCAAATAGGTCTATATTGGGAGTTCCCCAGCGAAGACAAAGATCCTGGAAGATTTCCTGGTTGAGTTCCCACTCTGTTGCAAACACCCGTCTCCTGCTCAGATAGTCTGCTATGATGTTCTGGGAGCCTTCTAAGTGAATTGCCGAAATGGATAGGACCGAATTTTCTGCCCAACAAAATATTCTTCCCGCCAGCTCCTGAAGCGGATGGTGTCTTGAGCCTCCCTGATGCTTCAGGAAAGACACAGTTGTAGCATTGTTGGACAGTATCCTGACATGGCAATTTTCGAGGGTGTGGCGGTTCCTTCTTAATGCCTCCCAGACAGCATACAGCTCTTTGAAGTTGCAGGAGCTGTGAACGACATCTGCTGGCCACCTCCCTTGTAGGATCCTGCCTTTTAGATGGGCTCCCCATCCCCAGGCGCTGGCGTCTGTAGTTACTACTACATAGGGATCTGTAGACCATAACACCCCGATTCTTAGCTTCTCTGGTTGTTTCCACCAGAGGAGAGATCTTCGTACTGGATACGTCAGCCTTAAAGTACTGTCCAGAGAAGACGGACGACGGTCCCATTTGGAGAGGATTAATCCTTGCAGAGGTCTTGAATGGAACTGTGCCCATCTTACACACGGTATGCAAGCCGTCATCAGGCCTAGTACTCTCATGGCCATCCTTATTGATGCTCTGCACTCTAATAGGAGCCTGATCTGGATCTGGATTGCCTCCAGCTTGGTCTCGGGTAGCAGGGATATCCTGTTTCTTGAATCCAGACATACTCCCAGGAAGATCTTTTTGCATTCCGGAGTCAGGTTGGATTTCTGCCAGTTTATGACCCATCTTAACTAGGGTTGAGCGAAACAGGTCGGTCATTTTCATAAGTCGCCGACTTTTGGCAAAGTCGGGTTTCATGAAACCCGACCCGATCCCTGTGTGGGGTCGACCATGCGGTACGCGACTGTCGTGCCAAAGTCACATTTCAATGATGCGAAAAGCGCCATTTCTCAGCCAATGAAGGTGGACGCAGAGTGTGGGCAGCGTGATGACATAGGTCTCAGTCCCCACCATCTTAGAGAAGAGCATTGCAGTGATTGGCTTGCTTTCTGCGGCATCACAGGGGCTATAAAGCGGCGTTCCCGCCAACCGCCATCTTACTGATGCTGATCTGAGCATAGGGAGAGGTTGCTGCGGCTTCGTCAGAAGCAGGGATAGCGTTAGGCAGGGTACATTAACACCCAAACCGCTTGTGCTGTAGCGATTTCCACTGTCCAACACCATCTTTTGTTTGCAGGGACAGTGGAGGCTACATTTTTTTTCCCTCAGCGCTGTAGCTCATTGGGCTGCCCTAGAAGGCTCCCTGATAGCTGCATTGCTGTTTGTACAATGCTGTGCAAACCAACTTCTTTTTTCAAAGCACAAATCCTGTTGCTCCTTCCTTTCTGCACAGCTATCTTGTTTGTTTGTCCACATTTTTGACTTTTGTGCAGCAGTCCACTCCTTGTTATTGCTGCCTGCCATACTTTGCTGAGATTACTGCAGGGAGATAGTAATTGCAGGACAGTCCCTTTTTTTTTTGTTTCGTTATATCTCTTCAAGCCACTTTCTGCCACAGAAAATAAACTCTAATACAGTGGCCCAGATTTATTCACTAGTCTCCCTGAAGAAAAAAAAAAAAAGGGGGGCAGATTAAAATTGGCAAATCTGTATCAGTGGCAGTCGTGTGTGTGGCATCTGTGTCTCATTTTCTGGCACAGAAAACATACAGTCTAACAGTGGGCCTGATTTCTTGCCAATTCTCCCATAAATAAAAAAAAATAGTGGGAGATTAAGATTGGCAATTTTGCCTCAGTGCCAGTGCTGTGTGTGGCATCTGTCTCTAATTTTGTGCCACATTAAACCTAGTGTGTAATACTGGGCCAGATTTCTTTTCAATTCTCCCTGAAAAAAAAAACAGTGGGAGATTAAGATTGGCATTTCTGCTTCAGTGCCACTCCTGTGTGTGCCACCTGTCTCTAATTTTGTGCCGCATTAGACCTAGTGTGTAATACTGGGCCAGATTTCTTTTCAATTCTCCCTGAAAAAAAAAAAACAGTGGGAGATTAAGATTGGCATTTCTGCTTCAGTGCCACTCCTGTGTATGCCACCTGTCTCAAATTTTGTGCCACATTAAACCTAGTGTGTAATACTGGGCCACATTTCCTTTAAATTCTCCCTGAAAAAATAAAAATAGTGGGAGATTAAGATTGGCGATTCTGCCTCATTGCCAGTGCTGTGTGTGGCATCTGTCTCTAATTTTGTGCCACAGAACATATACTGTATAAGAGTGGGCCACATTTCTTCAATATTCTCCCAGAAAAAAAAAAAAAGGGGGAGATTTTTATTGGTAGTGTCTGCATCAGCGTCAGTCCTGTTAGTGGCATATCTGTCTGCCACTGAAGCTGTGTACTGTTATACATTGGGCCTGATTTTCCCTGCAGTCTCACCCACCTATAAAGGGATATATAAATCCAACAGAAGTTTGAGTTCACCTTGTAACTGGTTTTACAGTAACAAATACCGTTAGTTTGGTTACGTTTTTCAAACAATGAGGAAGTCTGGTGGAAGAGGTCGTGGCCGTGGGCGATCATTGCCAGCTGGTAATGATGGTAGTGGTGGTGGAGCATCAGGTGGTCGTGAGAAAAGCAATATAGCACCTAAGTCTCGAGTTGTTGAGCCAGGTTCGTCGTCTGGCTACACAAGGCCTCGAACGCTCCTTTTCTGGGAGTAGGAAAACCGCTTTTAAAGCCGGAGCAGCAAGAACAAGTTTTGGCTTTCCTTGCAGACTCAGCCTCTATCTCTTTCGCCTCCTCTTCTGAAACTGCTAAATGTAAAAGCAACGCGTCGTTAGTGGATGTTCACGGTCAGGGACAAGTCGCTTCCTTGTCTTCTTCACCAAGAACAACAGAGAAGGATGCGTCAGGTGACACAACGGGTTACTCCATGGAGTTCTTTACACATACCGTTCCTGGGTTAGAAAGTGAAACAGTTAAGTTGAATCGGACATGGAGTGCAGAGATGCACAGCCACAGCCAGATTACTATGCTGTTCCTTTGACTCAGACCAGAACATTGCCCTCGCAGTGTACTGATCCAGAATCAGACCCTGATGAGACTATGGTGCCCCATCACGAACGCTATACCACCGGCTTACACGGTGACACAGACGAAGTTGCACACGAGATAGAAGAGGAGGTCATAAATGACCCAGTTGTTGACCCCGATTGGCAGCCATTGGGGGAACAGGGTGCAGGCGGCAGTAGCTCTGAAGCGGAGGAGGAGGAGCCGCAGCAGGCATCAACATCGCAACAGGTTCCATCTGTCAGGCCCGTATCTGGCCAAATACGCATGGCAAAACCAAAACCAGTTGTAGGACAGCGTGGCCATCCGGTTAAAGAAGCTCAGTCTGCAATGCCTGAATAGGTATCCGATAGTAGAAAGAGTGCAGTCTGGCATTTTTTTAAACAACATCCAAATGATCAGCGCAAAGTCATCTGTCAAAAATGTTCAACTACCTTAAGCAGAGGTCAGAATCTTAAAAGTCTAAATACAAGTTGCATGCATAGACATTTAACCACCATGCATTTGCAAGCCTGGGCTAACTACAAAATGTCCCTTAAGGTTGTAGCACCCTCGGCCAATGAAGCTAGTCAGCAACGCTACATCCCTTCCCTCACTGTAAGCCCACCATTTCCCGCACCACCTGCAGTAAATGTGCAGGTTTCATCGCCAGGCCAAAGCAGTCAGGGAATCACCAGTTTCGTAGAAGGAAACACTGCATGTAGGGCACCAGCAAGAATACCATCTCCAATCCTCTCTCAGTCTGCCATGTCCACCGGCATCCCCACTAGTTCCATGATCTGCAGCTCTCCAGTCCAGCTCACCCTACATGAGACTCTCGTTAGGAAAAGGAAGTACTCATCCTCGCATCCGCGTACACAGGGTTTGAACACCCACATTGCTAGACTAATCTCATTAGAGATGATGCCCTACCGGTTAGTTGAAAGCGAAGCTTTCAAAGCCCTGATGGACTACGCTGTACCACGCTATGAACTACCCAGTCGATACTTCTTTTCGCGAAAAGCCATCCCAGCCCTCCACCAGCATGTAAAAGACCGCATCATCCATGCACTCAGGCAATCTGTGAGTACAAAGGTGCACCTGACAACAGATGCATGGACCAGTAGGCATGGCCAGGGACGTTACATGTCCATCACGGCACACTGGGTTAATGTGGTGGATGCAGGGTCCACAGGGGACAGCAATATTGGGACAGTTCTGCCTAGCCCACGGTCTAGGAAACAGTTGGCTGTAGGCGTTTGCCTCCTCCCCCCCCTCCTCCTCCTGCAGAAGCGAGAGCTCGTCCACAGACCGCAGTTGCACAACTGTTATGACCTGGTGGTTAAGAGGCCACACTGATATGACCTGGTGGCTAAAACGCAACATGGAGCGAGCTCTGAGAAGGTGGTATATCTACTGACCGCAGTCCCTAATCCTAACAACAACACTAGAAATAGCCGTGGGATGTTCCTGACTCTCCCTAGACACCTCTTCACAGCCTAAGAAATAACTACCCCTAAAGAAGGAAATAGAAAGCTATCTTGCCTCAGAGAAAACCCCCAAAAGGAAAGATAGACCCCCACAAATATTGACTGTGAATGGAGAGGGAAATGACGTACAAAGAAATGAAATCAGAATTCAGCAAAGGAGGCCAATACTAAACTAGATAGACAGAGAGAAAAGGATACTGTGCGGTCAGTATAAAAACTACAAAATCCACGCAGAGTTTACAAAAATGAACTCCACACCGACTCACGGTGTGGAGGGGCAAATCTGCTTTCCCAGAGCTTCCAGCTAGCCTGAATACCACATAGTGACAAGCTGGACAAAAAGAGACATATTTGCAAAGCAATAGAGTCCAAACAAATGGACAAACAAAAACTAGCAAAAACTTATCTTTTGCAGACAAGGACTGGCCATATGAGAATTCCAAGGAAAGAACCAAATCCAACCAAGAACATTGACAGCAGGCATGGACTAAAGCCCAGAGCAGGTTTAAATAACAAACCCAGGCAAGGCGATTAGTGAAGGCAGCGGCTACAGCTACCTAAAGGAGCAGCAGTTCCACTCAAGACCACCAGAGGGAGCCCAAGGGCAGAACTTACAAAAATACCATTAGTAACCACAGGAGGGAGCTCCAGAACGGAATTCACAACACACAACCACTCCATCCGCAGCTGCCACTGTTGCACACGAGGTGTCCCATTATGGGACAGCTAGTGGCAAGCGTCAGCAGGCTGTATTGGCAATGAAGTGTTTGGGCGACAACAGACACACCGCAGAAGTTCTGTCCAAGTTCTTGCAGAAAGAAACTCAGTCATGGCTGGGCACTGTACATGTTGAGGCAGGCAAGGTAGTCAGTGATAACGGAAGGAATTTTATGGCTGCCATAGCCCTTTCCCAACTGAAACACATTCCTTGCCTGGCTCACACCTTAAACCTGGTGGTGCAGTGCTTCCTGAAAAGTTATCCGGGGTTACCCAACCTGCTCCTCAAAGTGCGCAGACTTTGCACGCATATCCGCCGTTCGCCTGTACACTCCAGCCGTATGCAGAACCATCAGCGGTCTTTGAACCTTCCCCAGCATCGCCTAATCATCGACATTGCAACAAGGTGGAACTCCACACTGCACATGCTTCAGAGACTGTGCGAACAGAGGCGTGCTGTTATGTATTTGTGGGAGGATACACATACACGGGCAGGCAGTTGGATGGCAGACATGGAGTTGTCAGGTGTGCAGTGGTCGAAGGTACAAGACCTGTGTCAAGTCCTTCAGTGTTTTGAGGAATGCACACGGCTGGTTAGTGCAGACAACGCCATAATAAGCATGAGCATCCCCCTAATGCATCTGCTGATGCAAATTTTGATGCACATAAAGAAGCAGGCGTCTGCAGCCGAGGAAGAGGATATCCTTGATCACAGTCAGTCATTGTCTGGTCAGGGCAATCTACAGGATGAGGTAGCGGGCGAAGAGGAGGAGGATGATGGGGATGAGTATTTTTTGAATGAGGAAGCTTCTTCGGGGCCAATAGAAACTGGTGGCGTTGCAAGGCCGGGTTCAGGTTTTTTGAGGGAGACAAGTGACGTAGATTTGCCTGAAACTGCCCCTCAACCCAGCACAACCGCAGATTTGACAACTGGAACTTTGGCCCACATGGCGGATTATGCCTTACGTATCCTCAAAAGGGACCCACGCATTATTAAAATGATGACCGATGATGATTACTGGTTGGCCTGCCTCCTTGATCCTCGCTATAAAGGCAAATTGCAAAATATCATGCCACATGAGAACCTCGAACAAATATTAGCAACCAAACAAGCATCTCTGGTAGACCGTTTGATTCAGGCATTCCCAGCACACAGCACCGGTGATGGTTCTCACACGAGCTGCAGGGGGCAACAGGGCAGAGGTGTTAGAGGTGCACAAATCAGAAGTGGCATTGGACAGAGGGGTTTTCTGACCAGGTTGTGGAGTGATTTCGCAATGACCGCAGACAGGACAGGTACTGCAGCATCAATTCAAAGTGACAGGAGACAACATTTGTCCAGTATGGTTACTAACTATTTTTCATCCCTTATCGATGTTCTCCCTCAACCATCATTCCCATTTGATTACTGGGCATCCAAAATAGACACCTGGCCTGAATTGGCAGAATATGCATTGCAGGAGCTTGCTCGCCCAGCAACTAGTGTGCTATCAGAAAGAGTATTCAGTGTTGCTGGTTCAATATTGACCGAAAAAAGGACTCGTCTGGCTACCCAAAATGCTGATGATCTAACCTTCATTAAAATGAACCACTCATGGATTTCTAATTATTTTGCCCCAGCTTTCCCGCCTGACACCTAGCTTTCCTATAAAAAGGTCTCGCTTGTGGACTGGTCTTACTGACTGTTCCAATCTCTTAATTTGCAGCAGCTGTTTGTCCAGCATACGACATGTTTACACCTCCCTAAATGGGCTAACTCCCCCCACGGGGCCGTGGTCTCGCCACTTGGCGCAAGCACCCGTGAGAGTGCCGTTTGTCTGAAGAGGTGGGTGTGCCTTTTTTTGGTCGACGGCACTGCCACTGGGTCCCTCATAGTACAATAAAGTGTCTCTGGCGGTGGTGGCGCACAACCAACGTTAGACACACCGTTGCAACATGAGGGGCCCTGGGCCTGTACCGCCGGCCACAAGAGAGTTTCCCCCCCAGCTCAAACACTGTTCTACCACTTGCAAAATTATCTCTCACAGCTCCACCAATGTTTAGTCTATGCGCTGACATCCTTCAATGCCTGGCACTGACAATACCAATTTGTTGACATGTATGATGCTAGTTAAAATAGTCAGGGTCAGTGTCCTATATTGACACCAGTAAATACTTAGCGCCAAATTACTATGTCTGAAACTCAGCAGAGGAGCCCACCCCTCTACCTAAGTATGCCACCCTTTTGTTTTTTGGTTTTGTTGTTTTGCGAGACATTAACATCTATTTATTTTTTGGGAGTACTAACTGTGTCAGACACTCCTTCCAATCGTCCTCCGCTGACCACACCAATGCTGCCTGTGTACCCCTGCAAGATAATTCCAACTGCTTTGAGCCTATTTTTTAAAATTTTAGGCCTACTAAGTCTGTCTGAGGTCCCTCCTTCCATTTGTCCTCCGCTGAGCACACCAATGCCGACCGTGTACCCATGTAACTTTTTTTCATCCTGCAGTGAGCCTACTTTGTGGTGTAAGACCTACTAGCAGTGTCTGTCTGCGCCACTTAATACAGCTGCCCTCCTCCTTTAAAAAAAAAAAAAGCTGATTTTCAGCTTGTCAGAATTATAAAACTGCATTGGGGCAACAAGTTTCGTTGTGGTCTACAAACTGAGTCTTCCGCTCCAAAGTATTCTCTCTGTTGCCTCTCCCTCGCTTCTATCTTGAAGCTCTTGTTAAGTAGTTGTTGAAGCAACACTGCATTAGGCCTACAAGTTGGGTCTGGGTTGTAGAGACGGTGTCTGCCGCTCCAAGGTGTTCTCCTGGTTGCCTTTCTTGAGCTTCAATCTTCAGGCTCTTGTTAAATAGTTTTTTAATCAAACAACTGCAGTGGGGCTACTAGTTTGGTTGGGTCCTACTAACTGTCTGCCGCTCCAAGGTGTTCTCCTGGTTGCCTTTCCTGAGCTTCAATCTTCAGGCTCTTGTTAAATAGATTTTTTAATCGAACAACTGCAGTGGGGCTACTGTTATGATCCGGTGACCTTGGAGCAGCATGAGAACTTTCACTGGAGAAAGTGGCCACTATACTGACTGCAATCCTGAACTTAACACCGCAACTAGAAGTAGCCGTGGAGTGTACCTAACACACCTAGACACCTCGTCACAGCCGGAGGACTAAATACCCCTAAAGATGGAAATTGGAATACTATCTTGCCTCAGAGAAAATCCCCAAAGGATAGACAGCCCCCCACAAATATTGGCGGTGAGTCGGAGAGGAAAAAACATACACAGGCAGAAAAACAGGTTTTAGCACAGGAGGCCACTCTAGCTAGATAGGACGGGATAGGACATAGTTCTGTGCGGACAGTATTAAAACCCTTCAAAAAATCCACAGCAGAATATACAAAAAACTTCCTACATCTAACTAAAGATGTAAGAGCATATATCTGCAACTCCAGTGAATCCTACAAACAGAGCAGGAATAAAACTGAAACAAGCACACAGCAGTGTGCCACAGACAACAAAAAACCAAACACTTATCTTTGCTGAATTTGGCAGCAAGCAGGAGAAGCCAGAAAGTGATCCAACACTTCACAAGGAACATTGACAACTGGCAAGGGCTAAAGGATCCTGCACACCTAAATATCCCAGTCAGAATTGTAATCATCCGATACACCTGGCCAGGACTGCGAGTCAGAGACAACTGCTTTCCCACCTACAACCACTGGAGGGAACCCAAGAGCAGACAGTACCCCCCCCTTGAGGAGGGGTCACCGAACCCTCACCAGGGCCCCCAGGACGATCAGGACGAGCCAGATGAAAGGCACGGACCAAATCAGCAGCATGAACATCAGAGGCAAAAACCCAAGAATTATCCTCCTGGCCATAACCCTTCCATTTGACCAGGTACTGAAGCTTCCGCCTCGAAAAACGGGAATCCAAAATCTTCTCAACAACATATTCCAACTCCCCATCAACCAACACAAAGGCCGGAGGATCAACAGAGGGAACAACGGGCTCCACATATTTCCGCAACAAAGATCTATGGAAGACATTATGGATAGCAAAAGAGGCCGGAAGCGCCAGTCGAAAAGACACCAGATTAATAATCTCAGAAATCCTATAAGGACCAATAAACCGAGGCTTAAACTTAGGAGAAGAAACCTTCATAGGAACATGACGGGAAGACAACCAGACCAGATCCCCAACCCGAAGCCGGGAACCAACACACCGATGACGATTAGCAAAACGTTGAGCCTCCTCTTGAGACAACACCAACTTGTCCACCACATGAGCCCAAATCTGCTGCAACCTGTCCACCACAGAATCCACACCAGGACAGTCAGAAGGCTCAACCTGCCCAGAAGAAAAACGAGGATGAAAACCAAAATTACAAAAGAAAGGCGAAACCAAAGTAGCAGAACTAGCCCGATTATTAAGGGCAAACTCGGCCAACGGCAAGAAGGCCACCCAATCATCCTGATCAGCAGACACAAAGCATCTCAAATAAGTCTCCAAGGTCTGAATAGTACGCTCGGTCTGGCCATTTGTCTGAGGATGAAATGCAGAAGAAAAAGACAAATCAATGCCCAGCCTAGCACAAAAGGCCCGCCAAAACCTAGAAACAAACTGGGAACCTCTGTCGGAAACAATATTCTCCGTAATACCATGCAAACGAATCACATGCTGAAAGAACAACGGAACCAAATCAGAAGAGGAAGGCAATTTAGGTAAGGGCACCAAATGAACCATCTTAGAGAACCGGTCACAAATAACCCAGATAACAGACATCTTCTGGGAGACCGGAAGATCAGAAATAAAATCCATCGAAATATGCGTCCAGGGCCTTTCAGGGACTGGCAATGGCAAAAGCAACCCACTAGCACGGGAACAACAAGGCTTGGCCCGCGCACAAGTCCCACAGGACTGCACAAAAGAACGCACATCACGTGACAATGAAGGCCACCAAAAGGACCTACCAACCAAATCTCTGGTACCAAAAATGCCAGGATGACCGGCCAACACAGAACAGTGAACCTCAGAAATCACTCTACTAGTCCATCTGTCAGGAACAAACAATTTCCCCACAGGACAGTGTTCAGGTTTGTCAACCTGAAATTCCTGAAGAACCCGTCGTAAATCAGGGGAAATGGCAGAAAGGACCACCCCCTCTTTCAGAATACCGACCGGCTCCAAGACCTCAGGAGAATCAGGCAAAAAACTCCTAGAGAGGGCATCAGCCTTAATATTCTTAGAACCCGGAAGGTACGAGACCACGAAATCAAAACGGGAAAAAAACAAGGACCATCGAGCCTGTCTAGGATTCAGCCACTTAGCAGACTCGAGGTAAATCAAATTCTTATGATCGGTCAAGACCACAATACGGTGCTTAGCTCCCTCAAGCCAATGTTGCCACTCCTCAAATGCCCACTTCATAGCCAACAACTCCCAATTGCCGACATCATAATTGCGTTCAGCAGGCGAAAACTTACGGGAAAAGAAGGCACACGGTTTCATTAAGGAACCAACAGGATCCCTCTGAGACAAAACGGCCCCTGCCCCAATCTCAGAAGCGTCAACCTCAACCTGAAACAGAAGAGAAACATCCGGTTGGCGCAACACTGGAGCAGAAGTAAATCGACGTTTAAGCTCCTGAAAGGCAGAGACAGCCGCAGAGGACCAATTCGCCACATCAGCGCCTTTCTTCGTTAAATCGGTCAAGGGTTTAACCACGCTGGAAAAATTAGCAATGAAACGGCAATAAAAATTTGCAAAACCCAAATATTTCTGAAGGCTCTTCACGGATGTGGGCTGAATCCAATCATGAATGGCCTGAACCTTAACCGGATCCATCTCTATAGATGAATGAGAAAAAATTAAGCCCAAAAAAGAGACTTTCTGTACCCCAAAGAGACACTTAGACCCTTTCACAAACCTGGCATTGTCACGAAGGATCTGAAATACCATCCTGACCTGTTGCACATGAGACTCCCAATCATCGGAAAAAATCAAAATATCGTCCAAATATACAATCAAGAATTTATCAAGATAAGTCCGGAAGATATCATGCATGAAGGACTGAAAAGCAGATGGAGCATTAGAGAGTCCTAATGGCATCACAAGGTATTCAAAATGGCATTCGGGCGTGTTAAACGCAGTTTTCCATTCATCACCCTGCTTAATACGAACAAGATTATATGCCCCTCGAAGGTCAATCTTGGTAAACCAACTAGCTCCCTTAATCCTAGCAAACAAATCGGAAAACAAAGGTAAAGGGTATTGAAACTTTACCATGATTTTATTCAAGAGGCGATAATCTATACAAGGTCTCAAGGAACCATATTTTTTAGCAACAAAAAAGAACCCCGCTCCCAACGGTGAAGAAGATGGCCGAATATGCCCTTTCTCCAAAGACTCCTTAATATAGCTCCGCATGGCGGTATGTTCAGGCACAGATAGATTAAAAAGTCGACCCTTAGGAAACTTACAGCCTGGAATCAAGTCAATAGCACAATCACAGTCCCTGTGCGGTGGAAGAAAACTGGACTTGGGCTCATCGAATACATCCTGAAAATAAGACAAAAACTCTGGAATCTCAGAAGGTGAAGAAGAGGAGATTGACATCAAAGGAACATCATTATGAACCCCCTGACAACCCCAACTAGTCACAGACATGGACTTCCAGTCCAACACAGGATTATGTACCTGCAACCATGGAAAACCCAGCACGATAACATCATGCAAGTTATGCAACACCAGAAATCGACAATCTTCCTGATGGGCTGGCGCCATGCGCATGGTTACCTGTGTCCAAAACTGGGGTTTATTTCTAGCCAAGGGTGTAGCATCAATGCCCCTTAAAGGCATAGGGTTCTGCAAAGGCTGCAAGGGAAAACCACAACGCTTGGCAAACTCAAAATCCTTTAAATTCAAGGCGGCGCCTGAATCCTTAAACGCCATGACAGAAAATGATGACAATGAGCAGATCAAGGACACAGATAACAGAAATTTAGGTTGTACAGTACTGATGGTAATTGAACTGGCGATCCTCTTTGTCTGCTTAGGGTAGACAGAAATGACATGAGAAGCATCGCCACAATAATAACACAACCTATTTTGACGTCTGAAACCTTGTCGTTCCGTTCTAGACAGAATTCTATCACATTGCATAGGCTCAGAAATTTGCTCTGAGGATAACGCCACAGCGCGCACAGTTCTGCGCTCCCGCAGGCGTTGGTCAATCTGAATGGCCAGAGACATAGAATCACTCAGACCGGAAGGCGTGGGAAACCCCACCATAACATCTTTAACGGATTCAGGAAGACCCCTTCTGAAAATTGCCGCCAAAGCATCATTATTCCATTTAGTCAACACAGACCATTTTCTGAATTTCTGACAATACAATTCTGCCGCCTCTTGACCCTGAGACAGGGCCAACAAGGTCTTCTCAGCTTGATCCACAGAATTAGGTTCATCATATAATAGTCCTAAAGCCTGAAAAAAGGAGTCAATATTAAGCAAAGCCGGATTCCCATATTCCAGGGAAAACGCCCAATCCTGCGGGTCGCCACCCAGCAGGGAGATTACGATTTTTACCTGCTGAATGGAATCACCAGAGGATCGAGGTCTCAGGTCAAAAAACAGTTTACAGTTTTTTTTAAAACTCAAAAATTTAGAACTGTCACCAGAAAACAAATCAGGAGTAGGAATCTTCGGTTCTAAAGCAGGAGTCTGAACAATATAATCAGAAATACCTTGCACCCTAGCAGCAAGCTGGTCTACACGAGAAGCTAATTCCTGAACATTCATGCTTGCACCAGAAGATATTAAGAGGGAAGAGAACACAAAACAGACTGGAGAAAAAAAATGGCTCAAGAGCTTCCTTCCCTTCTTCTGAGATGCATTTAACTCATTGTTGGCCAGTTGTACTGTTATGATCCGGTGACTTGGAGCTGCATGAGAACTTTCACTGGAGAAAGTGGCCACTATACTGACCGCAATCCTGAACTTAACACCGCAACTAGAAGTAGCCGTGGAGTGTACCTAACACACCTAGACACCTCGTCACAGCTGGAGGACTAAATACCCCTAAAGATGGAAATTGGAATACTATCTTGCCTCAGAGAAAATCCCCAAAGGATAGACAGCTACCCACAAATATTGGCGGTGAGTCGGAGAGGAAAAAACATACACAGGCAGAAAAACAGGATTTAGCACAGGAGGCCACTCTAGCTAGATAGGACAGGATAGGACAGAGTTCTGTGCGGTCAGTATTAAAACCCTTCAAAAAATCCACAGCAGAATATACAAAAAACTTCCTACATCTAACTAAAGATGTAAGAGCGTATATCTGCAACTCCAGTGAATCCTACAACAGAGCAGGAATAAAACTGAAACAAGCACACAGCAGTGTGCCACAGACAACAAAAAACCAAACACTTATCTTTGCTGAATTTGGCAGCAAGCAGGAGAAGCCAGAAAGTGATCCAACACTTCACAAGGAACATTGACAACTGGAAAGGGCTAAATGATCCTGCACACCTAAATATCCCAGTCAGAATTGTAATCATCAGATACACCTGGCCAGGACTGCGAGTCAGAGACAACTGCATTCCCACCTACAACCCAAGAGCAGAATTCACAACAGGCTACTAGTTTGGTTGGGGCCTACTAATGGTGTATGCCGCTCCGTGCTGTTCTCCAGGTTTCCTGTCCTGAAATTTCATTTTCAGGCTCTCGTTAAGCAGTTGTTGAAACAACACTGCATTAGGCCTACAAGTTGGGTCTGGGTTGTAGAGACGGTGTCTGCCGCTCCAAGGTGTTCTCCTGGTTGCCTTTCCCTAGCTTCTATCTTCAGGCTCTCGTTAAATTGTTTTTAATATAACACTGCATTTGGCCTACTTGTTTTGTTGGCCCTACTAACGGTGTCTGCCGCTCCTTGCTGTTCTCCTCCACTGAACAAACCAGTGCTGCCTGTTTACTTCTGTTACCAATTAAGAACTGCATTTAGCCTACTTACTGATTTGGGCCTACTCACTGTGTCAGCCTCTCATTACAGTTGTACTCCACTGAACAAAGCAATGCCCCCTGGTTAGTCCTGTTTCCAATTTTGAACTGCATTTAGCCCACTTTATTATTTGGGTATATATCTGTGTTTCCTCCTCATTCTGCTCATTGCCCAGCCAGTGATAGATGAGTCTGCTGCTACATTGACCCAGAACGCTACATTACCCGTGCATGCTACACAGCCAGAATGTGACCCTGCTGAAAGTCAGGTTCCCCTTCCCGCACACCATACCACCTTACACGGGGACAAAGAGGAAGGTGCAGATGAAAGTGCAGGTTCCTTCATCAGGTGGGGGGGAATACCCGTTGGAGATGTCACTGGCACAGGGCCCCTCATAGTACGCAAAAGTGTCGCTGCCGGTGGGAGGCGCCCCCGCAGTGCAAACACACCGCCATACTTTGAGGGGCCCTGTGCCAGTGCCAATGCCAACGAGTGGGCCCCCCCTGCTTGCTCAGGATCACAGCACTTGCAAAGTTGAAATACTTACCTCTCCCTGCTCCACTGCCGTGACGTGGTCCAGATTTCCTGGGCCCACTAAATACTTGAACCAGCCCTACCCCCCACAACTTTAGCCAAATGACCCCCAATTTCCAATGCCTTACTATTATTATAAGGTAAATTAAGATTGAAAAGCTTCAGTAACAAGAATGGATGTTTTTGCCATTAAAATGGGCACTGTAGGTGTTTTCCTGGCCTCCACTCACTGCCGACTATGCTCCCCCATTGACTTGCATTGGGTTTCGTGTTTCGGTTGATCCCCGACTTTTCGCGATAATCGGCCGATTCCACTCGACTCGACTTTTGAGATAGTCGGGTTTCGCGAAACCCGACTCGACCCTAAAAAACTAAAAGTCGCTCAACCCTAGACATGGGCATTGGTGTATTAGGTGTAAGGTGAGTATTATATTTGTTTATTATATTACTAGATGGCAGCCCGATTCTAAAGAATCGGGAGTCTAGAATCCATATATACTTTATTTATTCAAATGTAAGAATAATACAATTAATAAATAATAGTAAGAAAGAACAAAAATAATAGGCAGTATATGGAGAAAACACCAAACAAAAGTTCAAAATTGGTGTGAAAATGTCACTGAACCACTTCACAACTAAATATGTATAGTTTTGGTAAATGGTATTATCATTTTTTTGACGAAATTCGGCAGGAGCTTGAAGAGCAATGTCACTGGGCCCGCCTCCACGCAGTAGAAACTTGCTGTGAGGTAAAAATTCAAAAATCACACCAAAATGGCGGGCAGAGTGTGTCACAGTACGGCACGTTTCTGATTGGTCGCTCGCAGCAGGCGGCAACCAATCAGACACTGGACACTGTTGACGTATATGCTAATTTGCATATTCCAGGTGCCTTCTGGGAAAAGCGAAGAGTCTCCCTAAGCTAGAAGATCGTTGGGTACAGCCGGGACCAGCTGCTTGGAAAGAATCACCAAACCAGGGATTCAAGCTTGAGGAGGCTAATTTGCATATTCCAGGTGCCTTCTGGGAAAAGCGAAGAGTCTCTCTAAGCTAGAAGAATTTTTGCCTGTAGGACATTAATGCAAGAAAGCTTGGCTGAGTAGATTACACAAGAAGGATAACACACAGCAAGTCAGCAGGATCTAGGAGCAACATGGCAGATGTGACAACCTACATGGTGAGCTGCAGCATGTGCTACATGTTCACAGATCGACCAGAAGAAGAATTAAATTTCACGTGTCAGAAGTGTAGACTAGTGGCCCTTTTAGAAGAAAAGGTGCGGGGTCTGGAAGAAAGAATAGCAACTTTGAAACTCATCAAAGAGAATGAAGACTTTCTAGACAGAACAGAAGCATCTCTACTGGTCACAGAAGGTGAAAGAAGTGTCAGAGAACCTCCAAAAGCAGATGAGTGGAAGCATGTGACCAAAAGAAGCAAGAAGACCATGGAGAAATCACCAACCACACAACTGAAGAACCGATATCAAATCTTTGTAGAGGATGAAGATGGCACACCTAAGGATGAAGCAATACCAGCAAGCAAAAAAGAAAAGGGCACACAGCAACAAGTGACAGCAAAAAGTACAGCCAAGAAGCAACGAAGAGTGGTGGTGGTGGGAGACTCACTACTGAGAGGCACAGAGGCAGCCATCTGCAGACCGGACATAACTGCAAGAGAAGTATGCTGCCTTCCAGGTGCGATGATCAAGGATGTGACCGATAGGATACCAAAGCTCTTCAACTCCAACGACGTCCACCCATTTCTTCTGATACATGTTGGCACCAATGACACAGCAAGGAAGGACCTACCGACAATCTGCAAAGACTTTGAAGAGTTGGGGAAGAAAGTAAAGGAACTGGATGCACAGGTAGTTTTTTCTTCTATCCTTCCAGTAGACGGGCATGGCACCAGGAGATGGAACAGGATCCTTGATGCAAACAACTGGCTAAGACGATGGTGCAGACAACAAGGATTCGGATTCCTGGACCACGGTGTGAATTACTTGTACGATGGACTCCTCGCCAGAGACGGACTACACCTCAACAAACCTGGGAAACACACATTCGCCAGAAGACTCGCTACACTCATCAGGAGGGCGTTAAACTAGAAGAAGAGGGGACGGGAAGAAAAACATTAGACTTGAACAAAGAAGATCCAGGAAAACATACTCAGAAGGGAGGTAAGAACATTTCTAAAACAATCCACAGCGAGGAGATTGGAACAAAACAAAATCCTCTAAACTGCATGCTTGCAAACGCCAGAAGCCTGACAAACAAGATGGAAGAACTAGAAGCAGAAATATCTACAGGTAACTTTGACATAGTGGGAATAACCGAGACATGGTTAGATGAAAGCTATGACTGGGCAGTTAACTTACAGGGTTACAGTCTGTTTAGAAAGGATCGTAAAAATCGGAGAGGAGGAGGGGTTTGTCTCTATGTAAAGTCTTGTCTAAAGTCCACTTTAAGGGAGGATATTAGCGAAGGAAATGAGGATGTCGAGTCCATATGGGTCGAAATTCATGGAGGGAAAAATGGTAACAAAATTCTCATTGGGGTCTGTTACAAACCCCCAAATATAACAGAAACCATGGAAAGTCTACTTCTAAAGCAGATAGATGAAGCTGCAACCCATAATGAGGTCCTGGTTATGGGGGACTTTAACTACCCGGATATTAACTGGGAAACAGAAACCTGTGAAACCCATAAAGGCAACAGGTTTCTGCTAATAACCAAGAAAAATTATCTTTCACAATTGGTGCAGAATCCAACCAGAGGAGCAGCACTTTTAGACCTAATACTATCTAATAGACCTGACAGAATAACAAATCTGCAGGTGGTCGGGCATCTAGGAAATAGCGACCACAATATTGTACAGTTTCACCTGTCTTTCACTAGGGGGACTTGTCAGGGAGTCACAAAAACACTGAACTTTAGGAAGGCAAAGTTTGACCAGCTTAGAGATGCCCTTAATCTGGTAGACTGGGACAATATCCTCAGAAATAAGAATACAGATAATAAATGGGAAATGTTTAAGAACATCCTAAATAGGCAGTGTAAGCGGTTTATACCTTGTGGGATTAAAAGGACTAGAAATAGGAAAAACCCAATGTGGCTAAACAAAGAAGTAAGACAGGCAATTAACAGTAAAAAGAAAGCATTTGCACTACTAAAGCAGGATGGCACCATTGAAGCTCTAAAAAACTATAGGGAGAAAAATACTTTATCTAAAAAACTAATTAAAGCTGCCAAAAAGGAAACAGAGAAGCACATTGCTAAGGAGAGTAAAACTAATCCCAAACTGTTCTTCAACTATATCAATAGTAAAAGAATAAAAACTGAAAATGTAGGCCCCTTAAAAAATAGTGAGGAAAGAATGGTTGTAGATGACGAGGAAAAAGCTAACATATTAAACACCTTCTTCTCCACGGTATTCACGGTGGAAAATGAAATGCTAGGTGAAATCCCAAGAAACAATGAAAACCCTATATTAAGGCTCACCAATCTAACCCAAGAAGAGGTGCGAAACCGGCTAAATAAGATTAAAATAGATAAATCTCCGGGTCCGGATGACATACACCCACGAGTACTAAGAGAACTAAGTAATGTAATAGATAAACCATTATTTCTTATTTTTAGGGACTCTATAGCGACAGGGTCTGTTCCGCAGGATTGGCGCATAGCAAATGTGGTGCCAATATTCAAAAAGGGCTCTAAAAGTGAACCTGGAAATTATAGGCCAGTAAGTCTAACCTCTATTGTTGGTAAAATATTTGAAGTTTTTCTGAGGGATGTTATTCTGGATTATCTCAATGAGAATAACTGTTTAACTCCATATCAGCATGGGTTTATGAGAAATCGCTCCTGTCAAACCAATCTAATCAGTTTTTATGAAGAGGTAAGCTATAAGCTGGACCACGGTGAGTCATTGGACGTGGTATATCTCGATTTTTCCAAAGCGTTTGATACCGTGCCGCACAAGAGGTTGGTACACAAAATGAGAATGCTTGGTCTGGGGGAAATTGTGTGTAAATGGGTTAGTAACTGGCTTAGTGATAGAAAGCAGAGGGTGGTTATAAATGGTATAGTCTCTAACTGGGTCGCTGTGACCAGTGGGGTACCGCAGGGGTCAGTATTGGGACCTGTTCTCTTCAACATATTCATTAATGATCTGGTAGAATGTTTACACAGTAAAATATCGATATTTGCAGATGATACAAAACTATGTAAAGCAGTTAATGCAAGAGAAGATAGTATCCTGCTACAGATGGATCTGGATAAGTTGGAAACTTGGGCTGAAAGGTGGCAGATGAGGTTTAACAATGATAAATGTAAGGTTATACACATGGGAAGAAGGAATCAATGTCACCATTACACACTGAATGGGAAACCACTGGGTAAATCTGACAGGGAGAAGGACTTGGGGATCCTAGTTAATGATAAACTTACTTGGAGCAGCCAGTGCCAGGCAGCAGCTGCCAAGGCAAACAGGATCATGGGGTGCATTAAAAGAGGTCTGGATACACATGATGAGAGCATTATACTGCCTCTGTACAAATCCCTAGTTAGACCACACATGGAGTACTGTGTCCAGTTTTGGGCACCGGTGCTCAGGAAGGATATAATGGAACTAGAGAGAGTACAAAGGAGGGCAACAAAATTAATAAAGGGGATGGGAGAACTACAATACCCAGATAGATTAGCGAAATTAGGATTATTTAGTCTAGAAAAAAGACGACTGAGGGGCGATCTAATAACCATGTATAAGTATATAAGGGGACAATACAAATATCTCGCTGAGGATCTGTTTATACCAAGGAAGGTGACGGGCACAAGGGGGCATTCTTTGCGTCTGGAGGAGAGAAGGTTTTTCCACCAACATAGAAGAGGATTCTTTACTGTTAGGGCAGTGAGAATCTGGAATTGCTTGCCTGAGGAGGTGGTGATGGCGAACTCAGTCGAGGGGTTCAAGAGAGGCCTGGATGTCTTCCTGGAGCAGAACAATATTGTATCATACAATTATTAGGTTCTGTAGAAGGACGTAGATCTGGGGATTTATTATGATGGAATATAGGCTGAACTGGATGGACAAATGTCTTTTTTCGGCCTTACTAACTATGTTACTATGTTACTATGTTACTATGACGTCACTTATCTCCGGACATTAGCTCCGGACATTAGCTCCGGACAAAGCCACGGAAGTTGGCACAAATTGCAGGAAGTAGTATTCTAGGCAATTATATATTAGAAGTTTTTTATAGGGGACAATGGCTTCAATGGAATGGGGGTAAGGTGAGTATAAATTTGTCTGCTTTATTTCAAATAAAAATAGACTTTGTGATTTATTTAAATTAAATGACTTTATTCTGGCGTGTTTCTCGATACATTTTTGCGATAATGATTAATTAAAAAATTAACACAGTTTGTCTTTCACAGCTTAAATGCATCACCATACATAGTAGACGTATCACTGCTCTTCTGAACATGCTTTAGTTCTTCTGATTTATAAGCACATTAAAGGTCAACTATGATGTTCTCTAAGATGTCAGTAGATAAACCATAATCATAGTGAATTGCCTGGACCTGATATTTAATGGCATTGGACAATATATCATCCCTTACTCACATGAATTTCTACTCTTATAAGGTGATAGGATTAAACCATTATGTAATGTTTTTTGGTTTATAGTCTGCAAAGTTTTTTGCTGTAATCATTTACATACACGTAAATGGACAATATGTCATATATAATTAATCTATGTTTCATTTACTTTATTCACTTCAGATAAGGGCATGGTTAATGGATATTCAGTGAAACCTTAGAGTTTGTTCTTTCATTTTCTACCCTACATTTTTCCATTTTCTTTACAGTATCTTTATAAATGTTATCCAACAAGATGACTTCCAAATCTTACTCAAAGATAATTATGTATACAGTAATGTTTCCTGTAAATTCAGTTATCTTTCTTTTTAAATCCCCCAAAATATATGCTCAGGAAATTTGCACCTTTTTATCAAATAATTTTTTTGGTGCATAATATTATGTACATAGCATGCATTTCAATGCAATGCTACAAAATCAACTGAAAATAAAATATATTATGCATATTTATTTGTTTTCTAGCTAGTACAATCCTTGGTGTTTCTCATGAACCCACTTATTACATTTAAGTTATATTCTAAGAAATATTTTATACATTGACATTACAGTAATATCTATCCAAAGAAATATTTGTTATTTGTCATTCACAATGCAAAACCTTGGAAACTTGCTAGACTAATCTACCAAAACGCCTGTCCATTTTATTACTACTTACCTAGCAAACGCTACAGCATCCAATAATGAGATATAATAAGACTGCATTGACTCACTCTGTTGAACATGAACATAATGCAATATTTTCCAAAGAAGATATGTTAATGAGGCGAGATAAAATGTATAAGATTGAGCACAGTAAAACGTATATTATAGCACATTGAGCAGATGTTTAAATCACTGCTTGAATATAAAGCCGCTTATTGCCTTGATAATAATGGTGTATTTACAGTTTGGCTACACATGTACCTCCTCTGAATCCATTTATTTATGCACCAACATTCATTCAAACTAGAAAACTTAAATACTTCATGAATAGAAATAGTATTTTCATTCAACAATGACACTGATTTCACTAACATGACATGCTTTGTAGCAGAGAAATTACATAAATTATTACATAAATTATACTGTTCCTATATGTACTGTGTGTTACACAGAACATTGAAGTCATGCTAAAGTTTAATAAAAGCTCAAAAAATAACACACAGTACTGAATTTTGAATAAAAATATTTCGTATATATATATATATATATATATATATATATATATATACACACAGTTATATGAAAAAGTTTGGGCACCCCATTTAATCTTAAGCTTAATGTTTTATAAAAATTTGTTTTTTTTGCAACAGCTATTTCAATTTCATATATCTAATAACTGTTGGACACAGTAATGTTTCTGCCTTGAAATGAGGTTTATTGTACTAACAGAAAATGTGCAATCTGCATTGAAACAAAATTTGACATGTGCATAAGTATGGGCACCCCACCAGAAAAGTGACATTAATATTTAGTAGATCCTCCTTTTGCAAAAATAACAGCCTCTAGTCGCTTCCTGTAGCTTTTAATGAGTTCCTGGATCCTGGATGAAGGTATCTTTGACCATTCCTCTTTACAAAACAATTCCAGTTCAGTTAAGTTTGATGGTCGCCGAGCATGGACAGCCCTCTTCAAATGATCCCACAGATGTTCAATGATATTCAGGTCTGGTGACTGGGATGGCCATTCCAGAACAGTGTAATTGTTCCTCTGCATGAATGCCTGAGTAGATTTGCAGCGGTGTTTTGGATCATTGTCTTGCTGAAAGATCCATCCCCTGCGTAACTTCAACTTTGTCACTGATTCATGAACATTATTGTCAAGAATCTGCTGATACTGAGAGGAATCCATGCGCCCCTCAACTTTAAAGGGACTCTGTCACCTGAATTTGGCGGGACTGGTTTTGGGTCATATGGGCGGAGTTTTGGGGTGTTTGATTCACCCTTTCCTTACCGCTGGCTGCATGCTGGCTGCAATATTGGATTGAAGTTCATTCTCTGTCCTCCATAGTACACGCCTGCGCAAGGCAATCTTGCCTTGTGCAGGCGTGTACTGTGGAGGACAGAGAATAAACTTCAATCCAATATTGCAGCCAGCATGCAGCCAGCGGGTAAGGAAAGGGTGAATCAAACACCCCAAAACTCTGCCCATATGACCCAAAACCAGTCCCGCCAAATTCAGGTGACAGGTTCCTTTAACAAGATTCCTGGTGCCGGCATTGGTCACACAGCCCCAAAGCATGATGGAACCTCCACCAAATTTTACTGTGGGTAGCAAGTGTTTTTCTTGGAATGCTGTGTTTTTTGGCCGCCATGCATAACGCCTTTTTGTATGACCAAACAACTCAATCTTGGTTTCATCAGTCCACAGGACCTTCTTCCAAAAAGAAATTGGCTTCTCCAAATGTGCTTTTGCATACCTCAGCCGACTCTGTTTGTGGCGTGCTTGCAGAAACGGCTTCTTTCGCATCACTCTCCCATACAGCTTCTCCTTGTGCAAAGTGCATTGTATAGTTGACCAATGCACAGTGACACCATATGCAGCAAGTTGATGCTGCAGCTCTCTGGAGGTGGTCTGAGGATTGTCCTTGACTGATCTCCCCATTCTTCTTCTCTGCCTTTCTGATGTTTTTTTTTGGCCTGCCACTTCTGGCCTTAACAAGAACTGTACCTGTTGTTAGGGCTAGCGGAATGCACCAAATAATAAGAAAGATAGAACAAGGTGAGTTCGCAGCCCGGGGTCCACCGTGCAGAGTTGGAACCTGCTGCCAAGTAATGACGGACTATATGGTAGTACAATGTGAATACACACGCGGGTTAACTTCACCCTGTGTGAAGGAAGCAAACCCTGTTAAATTACAGGGCCGCGGTACCACACACAAGAGCGCAAGCAAGGAGTCACCGAGCTCAGTCCCAAGACTTGGGATCCGAGTCCATCTAGACTATTTGCACTCGACACCACTAATGGGGTGTCAGCGTAACCACAATAATAATTAAAAATGCACGAGAGTGCGTGTGGTGCCGCACTGGCGGACGCCACTAACCACCCAGGCTTGGGATAGGAAAGTGCTGTGAAAGCGCACGGCGCCGCACTGGCGGTCACAGCAATTAGACGCTGTAAGGTGTGTTATGTGCTGATAGCAATCATCCACCTTCCGCGAGCAGTCATCCAATAGGGAGGGGATTTTAAAGAACGACTTTCACTCACAACACACACACACATTTAAAAATGTACACTAGCACATGGCCGTGCGGTCATGCGAACCTTAAATAGCTGCAGCATGTACATGACCTTCCCAGAAGGACCAATGGGAGGCTGCCACAGAAGTTGAGCACCTTCAGGACCTTCCGCTCGCCGCTGCCCAGCACTGGCTGCAATGGCAGAAGCTGGAAAAGCAGCAGTAACCCTATGCACAGATTGAGACTGAGCAAGACGCTGGGACCGACGTCTCCGCTGAGCAGACTCCACTGCGGCTGGAGAAGAATGGGAGACCGTAGCAGAGATGGTTCGAGATTCCCCCTGTGCAGAGGTGGGAGGTCAACACCTTGCATTACCCCCCCAGGCCCCCCCCTCCCTGGACCTCGCTACGCTTGAAGGCAGCTATGAGCTGTGGAGCTCGAATGTGTTCAGCAGGCTCCCAGGACCTGTCCTCTGGGCCATAACCCTTCCAATCCACCAAATAGAATTTTTTGCCACGTACCACCTTGCACCCCAAAATAGCGTTCACCTCGTAATCGTCCATTGACGAACCCGATGTCCCGGCAGATGACTCAGAAAACCGGGACATGTATACGGGTTTCAAGAGGGACACATGAAAGGTGTCGGTGATACCCAAGCGTGGAGGAAGGGCCAGAAGGTAGACCACAGGGTTAACCTTAACCTGTTTGAGGACCTTGAAGGGACCCAAGTAGCGAGGTGCAAACTTAGTGGACTCAACACGCAGCCTGATGTTACGGACAGAGAGCCACACTAAGTCGCCAGGAGCAAAGGTCGGAGCAGGGCGCTGATGAGCATCGGCGGAGGACCTCATACTCTCCTTGGAGGCCCGAATGGCATCCTGAGTCCCGTGCCTCCACAGCCCAGTCTGCCACCCTGGAGTCGGCGCAAGACACGGGCATGGACACAGGGACACGCGGATGCTGGCCGTAATTGGAGGAATGGAGTCTGAACGGTGGAGTCGGCTACGGCGTTGTTAAGCACAAACTCTGCCCATGGTAGCAAGGATGCCCAATCATCCTGCCTGGCAGAAACAAAATGTCGTAAATATGTGACCAGGGTCTGGTTGGCCCTCTCTACCAACCCATTCGTCTCGGGATGATATGCCGAAGAGAGATTCAACTCAATACTGAGTAGACGACAAAGCTCTCTCCAGAATCGAGATGCAAACTGGGGACCCCGGTCACTAACAAATTTGTCTGGCATACCGTGTAGGCGAAAGATATGTTTGATGAACAACACAGCCAGAGCCCGTGCAGAAGGTAGCCGTGGAAGAGGCACCAAGTGCACCATTTTGGAAAAATGGTTGGTGATCACCCAGATAATGGTGCAGTTATGAGACTTGGGTAAGCCCACCACAAAATCCATCCCGACCATCTCCCAGGGCCTGTCCGCCACCAGCATGGGGTAAAGCAACCCAGCTGGCCGTTGCCGAGGAGACTTGTTCTTGGCGCAGGAGACACATGCCCGAACATAGTCTGTGACATCACGAGCCATATGCGGCCACCAGTACGTCCTCGCCAAGAGCTCAGATGTCCTCTTGGTCCCAAAGTGTCCACCCACCATGGACTAGTGAGCCCAAGAGAGAACCTCCGGTCCCAAATTAGATGGAACAAAAGTCTTGCCTGGGGGCACAGACTCTAGCGAAACCGGAGCCACCGTTCTCAGGCTCTCTGAAGGGACAATAAGCCGAGGCTCCTCCTCGTCCTCCTCTGATGATATTACAGAGCAAGAGAGAGCGTCGGCACGAACGTTCTTCTCCCCGGAAAGAAAATGGAGGGTGAAATGGAACCGGGAGAAGAACAGGGACCATCTAGCCTGATGAGAATTTAGCCGCTGGGCTGTCCGTAAATACACCAAGTTTTTGTGGTCTGTGAACACCTGGAAGGGAAAGCGAGTTTCCTCCAGAAGATGTCTCCACTCTGAGAAAGCCAACTTCATAGCTAGCAACTCCCTGTCCCCGATGGAATAATTCCTCTCTGCTGGTGAAAAGGTCTTAGAGAAGAAGAAGCAAGGATGCTTCCGACCTTGAGCATCCTTTTGGAAGAGGACTGCTCCAGCACCAATGGATGAGGCATCCACCTCCATAATAAATGGCGTATCTACATCAGGGAGATGCAGGATGGGAGTGCTAGCGAAGTGTTACTTAATCAAGAGAAAGGCCTTGGAGACCTCCTCCAACCACAACTTGGGAATTGCCCCCTTCTTGGTGAGGGCAACCAAGGGAGCTACCAAAGTTGAGAAGTGGGGAATGAACTGGCGATAGTAATTAATGAACCCCATAAAGCGCTGCACCGCTTTGAGAGAATGGGGTTCCTGCCAGTCCATCACAGCCTGAAGCTTGGCAGGATCCATAGCCAATCCATGTGCAGAGATGATATAGCCAAGGAAAGGCAAGGACTCCTGCTCAAACACACACTTCTCCAACTTGGCATAGAGGAAGTTAGCCCATAGGAGGTCGAAGACCTTGCAAACATCTCTCCGGTGGGAGTCTATATCTGGAGAGTAGATGAGAATATCATCCAGACAAACTACGACCCAGGTGGAAAGCATATCCCGGAAGATGTCATTTACAAAGTCTTGGAAAACGGCTGGGGCATTACAGAGCCCGAAGAGCATCACCAGATATTCATAGTGCCCATCCCTGGTGTTAAAAGCCGTCTTCCATTCGTCCCCCTCACGGATGCGAATCAGGTTGTAAGCACCCCGCAGATCTAATTTAGTAAATACCCTTGCTCCCCGTAGCCTATCAAAAAGCTCAAATATCAGGGGCAAAGGATACTTATTCTTAACGTTGATGGCGTTAAGATCCCTATAATCTATGCATGGACGTAGTTCCCCATTCTTCTTCTGCACGAAGAAGAACCCTGCCCCAGCAGGTGACACTGACTTCCTGATGAACCCTCTTGCCAGATTCTCTTGAATGTACTGAGACATTGCCTCCGTCTCCGGGAGAGATAACGGATAGACTCGACCCCGGGGAGGCTCAACACCAGGCAAGAGATCAATAGGACAATCACAGGGGCGATGGAGCAGAAGGGTCTCCGCCACCTTTTTGGAGAACACGTCCGCATAGGACCAATATTGCTTGGGGAGAGAGGATAGATCTGCAGGTACCTCTGTAGTAGCAACCTGAACGTACTCCCTCTGACACCTACCCCCACAAGATTCACCCCATCCCAGAATTCTGCCTGAGGACCACTCGATATGAGGAGAGTGGTACCGTAGCTCAGTCCCAAGACTTGGGATCCGAGTCCGTCTAGACTACTTGCGCTCGACACCGCTAATGGGGTGTCAGCGTAACCACAATAATAATTAAAAGTGCACGAGAGTGCATGCGGTGCCGCACTGACGGACGCCACTTACCACCCAGGCTTGGGTCAGGAAAGCGCTGTGAAAGCGCACGGCACCGCACTGGTGGTCACAGCAATTAGACACTGTAAGGTGTGTTATGTGCTGATGGCTTAGTCGGGCGCTAGATAGCAATCATCCACCTTCCGTGAGCAGTCATCCAATAGGGAGGGGATTTTAAAGAACGACTTTCACTCACAACACACACGTTTACAAATGTACACTAGCGCATGGCCATGCGGTCATGCGAACCTTAAATAGCTGCAGCATGTACATGACCTTCCCAGAAGGACCAATGGGAGGCTGCCACAGAAGTTGAGCACCTTCAGGACCTTCCTGGAGGACCAATGGGATCTGCTGCAGTTTCTGAGCATGTGACACTCGATCTCCAATGGGAGATCTTGCCCTGGGCATGCTCAGAAGAGGAAAAGCAGGACTTAGTCCCAAAGGCGTCTGCTCGCCGCTGCCCAGCACTGGCTTCAATGGCAGAAGCTGGAAAAGCAGCAGTAACCCTATGCACAGAGTGAGACTGAGCAAGACGCTGGGACCGACGTCTCCACTGAGCAGACTCCACTGCGGCTGGAGAAGAATGGGAGACCGTAGCAGAAATGGTTTGAGATTCCTCCTGTGCAGAGGTGGGAGCTCAACACATAACACCCGTGTTCTTCCATTTCCTCACAGTGGAAATTGACAGGTTAAATCTCTGAGACCGCTTTTTGTATCCTTCCCCTGAACAACTATGTTGAATAATCTTTGTTTTCAGATCATTAGACAGTTGTTTTGAGGAGCCCATGATGCCACTCTTCAGAGGAGATTCAAACAGGAGAACAACTTGCAAGTGGCCACTTTAAGTAGCTTTTCTCATGATTGCATACACCTGGCTATGAAGTTCAAAGCTCAATGAGGTTAGAAACCCCCCCAAAAGTGCTTTAGTAAGTCAGTAAAAAGTAGGTAGGAGTATTTAAAACAAGAAAATGATAAGGGTGCCCATACTTATGCACCTGTCAAATTTTGTTTGAATGCAGATTGCACATTTTCTGTTAGTACAATAAACCTCATTTCAAGGCAGAAACATTACTGTGTCCAACAGTTATTAGATATATGAAACTGAAATAGCTGTTGCAAAAAAAAACAATTTTTATAAAACATTAAGCTTAAGATTGATAGGGGTGCCCAAAATGTTTCATATAACTGTACCGTATATACTCGAGTATAAGCCGACCCGAGTATAAGCCGACCCCCTAATTTTGCCACAAAAAACTGGGAAAACTTATTGACTCGAGTATAAGCCTAGGGTGGAAATGCAGCATTTACTGGTGAATTTCAAAAATAAAAATAAATAATTCTTGCCCCATAGCTGTGCCATATAGTGCTCTGCACCGTTCATTATTGTCCCATAGCTGTGCCATATAGTGCTCTGCACCGTTCATATTTCCCCATAGCTGTGCCATATAGTGCTCTGCACCGTTCATATTTCCCCATAGCTGTGCCATATAGTGCTCTGCACCGTTCATATTTCCCCATAGCTGTGCCATATAGTGCTCTGCACCGTTCATAATTCCCCATAGCTCTGCCATATAGTGCTCTGCACCGTTCATATTTCCCCATAGCTCTGCCATATAGTGCTCTGCACCGTTCATATTTCCCCATAGCTTTGCCATATAGTGCTCTGCACCATTCCTATTGCCCCATAGCTCTGCCATATAGTGCTCTGCACCGTTCATATTTCCCCATAGCTGTGCCACATAGTGCTCTGCACCGTTCATATTTCCCCATAGCTGTGCCATATAGTACTCTGCACCATTCATTATTGCCCCATAGCTGTGCCATATAGTGCTCTGCACCGTTCATTATTTCCCCATAGCTGTGCCACATAGTGCTCTGCACCGTTCATATTGCCCCATAACTCTGCCATATAGTGCTCTGCACCGTTCATATTGCCCCATAGCTGTGCCATATAGTGCTCTGCACCGTTCATATTTCCCCATAGATGCGCCACATATATCTGTGCCATTGCTGCTGCTGCTGCTGCAATAAAAAAAAATGCCATACTCACCTCTCTTGCTTGCAGCTCCTCAGCGTCTGGTCCGGCGTCTCTCCGCACTGACTGATCAGGCAGAGGGCGCCGCGCACACTATATGCGTCATCACGCCCTCTGACCTGCACAGTCAGTGCAGATAGACGCCGGGAAGATGGAGCGGCGCCGGGAAAATGGAGCGGCGCCCGGCGGCTGGAACGGGGATAGGTAAATATGTGATACTTACCTGGTCCCGGCGTCCGGCTCCTTCCCCCGTACAGCTGTCTTCGGTGCCGCAGCTTCTTCCTCTATCAGCGGTCACCGGCACCGCTGATTAGAGAAATGAATAGGCGGCTCCACCCCTATGGGAGGTGGAGCCGCCTATTCATTTCTCTAATGAGCAGTCCCACGTGACCGCTGAACAGTGGAAGAACTGCAGCACCGAAGACCGTGGGACAGGCGGGGAGCGCCAGGATCGCTAGAAGCAGATAAGTATGCCTCAGCGCCCTCTCCCCCTCACCCGCCGACCCTGCCGCCCACCTTGACTCGAGTATAAGCCGAGAGGGGCACTTTCAGCCCAAAAATTTGGGCTGAAAATCTCGGCTTATACTCGAGTATATACGGTATATATATATATATATATATATATATATATATATATATATATATATATTACACTATAAAAGCAGATGGCAGAATCCTGGATTTGATAGTTAATAGGATCACCAAAAAGTATGGGTCCTGGTTTGTTAGGAGTGTTTAGATGAGATGGCAAGAACTAGTCATTAAATAGTTATCAAATAAGTAATAAATAAATGTAATGCAGGTGTGAAGTCACAAAGAGCACAGGCGATTGCTGTGTAAAAATTGAATGTCTTGTTCAAAGGCAGCTAGGGCATTGCAAATACAGTCTGAAAGCATGGAGGAGCTTGTTAAGCAATTAGTTAAGCAGCAGGCTTAACAGGAGACTAATAAACTCCTTATCCAGTAACTTCAATAGCAGCAGCAGTTAGAACAGCTGCAGCATCAGCCAAGGTTACAGCAGGTTCAGCAGCAGATGGCCCTCCTGGCGGAAACTGTCTGGGCCAGGGAGATAGCACCATTCACCAGCCAAAGTAAAGGTATCTGGGTGAGGCCTTACAGAATATGGCTCTGGAGGATGACGTTGAGGCTTTCCAAACTATTTTTGAGAGGAGAGAAACTACCCCCGAGTAGAGTTGAGCGACTTTTACTTTTTTCGGATTGAGTCGGGTTTCGTGAAACCTGACTTTGTCAAAAGTCAGGTTGGGTGAAATTGGCCGATTATTGCGAAAAGTCAGGGGCCGACTGAAACACGAAACCCAATGCAAGTCAATGGGGAATCAAAGTCGGCAGTGAGTGGATGACAGGAAAACACCTACAGTGCAAATTTTAATGCCAAAAACATAAATTCTTATTATTTAAGCTTGTCAATCTTAATTTACTTTATAATAATAGTTAGGCATTGAAAACTGGGGGTCATTTGGCTAAAGTTGTGGGGGGTAGGGCTGGCTCAAGATTTTCGTGGGCCCAGGAAATGCAGAATACATCACGGCGGTGGAGCAGGGAGAGGAAAGTATATCAACTTTGCAAGTGCTGTGATCCTGAGCAAGCAGGGAGGGCCCACTCATTGGAACCGGCACAGGGCCCCTCATAGTACGGCGGTGTGTTTGATGGCGGGTGGCGCCTCCCACTGGAAGAGACATTTTTGCATACTATGAGGGGCCCTATGCCAGTGATGTCGCCAACGAGTATGCCCCCCCACCTGAGGAAGGAACCTGCACTTTCATCGGCACCTTCCTCTTTGTCCCCGTGTAAGGTGGTATAGTATGTGGGAAGGGGAACCTGACTTTCAGCAGGGTCAGAATCTTGCTGTGTAGAGTGCAAGGGGAAAGTAGTGGTCTGGGTTAATGTACCAGCAGACTCATCTAGCAGTGGCTGGGCAATGGGCAGGATGAGGAGGAAACACAGATATAAGCCCAAATAATAAAGTAGGCTAAATGCAGTTCAAAATTGGTAACAGGACTAAACAGGCGGCATTGCTTTTTTCATTGGAGGACAACTGTAATGAGTGGCAGACACAGTTAGTAGGCCCAAATAATAAAGTAGGCTAAATGCAGTTCAAAATTGGTAACAGGACTAAACAGGCGGCATTGCTTTGTTCAGTGGAGGACAACTGTAATGAGTGGCAGACACAGTTAGTAGGCCCAAATAATAAAGTAGGCTAAATGCAGTTCAAACTTGTTAATAGGACTAAACAGGCGGCATTGCTTTGTTCAGTGGAGGACAACTGTAATGAGTGGCACACACAGTTTTTAGGCCCAAATAATAAAGTAGGCTGAATGCAGTTCAAAATTGGTAACAGGACTAAACAGGCGGCATTGCTTTGTTCAGTGGAGGACAACTGTAATGAGTGGCAGACACAGTTAGTAGGCCCAAATAATAAAGTAGGCTAAATGCAGTTCAAAATTGGTAACAGGACTAAACAGGTGGCATAGCTAGGTACAGGGGTGGGCTCCTCTGCTGAGTAGCAGACAGTGGTAGTAGGCGCAAAGTATTAATTGGTCTAAATGAAGTCCAGGGCTCCTGTATATTTTAACTATCATCTATCATTTCAACAAATTTGTATTGGCAGTGCCATTGAAGGATTTAACAGCACAGACTACACAGTGGTGGAGCAGGGAGAGGTAAGTATTGCAAGTGGTAGAGCACTGTTCGAGCTGGGGTTGAACACTCTTTCGTGGGCGGCGGTACTGGCACAGGGCCCTTCATATTACAACGGTGTGTCTGACGTTGGTTGTGCACCACCACCGTCAGAGACATTTTATTGTACTATGATGGACCCTGTGCCAGTGCCGTCACCCAAGAGTGGGCCCACCCACCTGTCCAGGCAATCGGCACTCGCACGGGTGCTTGCGCCAGGTGGTGACCACGGCCCTGTGGGGGGAGTCAGCCCATTTAGGGAGGTATAAAAATGGCCTATGGTGGACATTCAGCAGCTGCAAATGGAGGAATTGGAGAAGTCAGTAAGAGGAGGCCAAAAGCAAGACATTTTTCCGGCAAGCTACGTGTCAGCAGGGGAAGGTGGGGCAAAATATTTTGAAATCCATGATTGGTTCATTTTAATGAAGGTTAGATCATCAACATTCTGGGTAGCCAGACGTGTCCTTTTTTCGGTCAGTATTGAACCAGCAGCACTGAAGACTCTTTCTAATAGCACACTAGCAGCAGGGCAAGCGAGCTCCCTTAATGCATATTCTGTCAATTCAGGCCAGGTGTCTATTTTAGATGCCCAGTAATCAAAGGGGAATGATCTGTGAGGGAGAACATCGATAAAGGAGGAAAAGTAGTTCGTAACCATACCGGACAAATGCTGTCTCCTGTCACTTTGAATCGATGCAGCAGTACGTGTCGTGTCAGTGGTCATTGCGAAATCACTCCACAAGCTGGTCATAAAACCCCTCTGTCCAATGCCACTTTGGATTTGTGCACCTCTAACACCTCTGCCATGTTGCCCCCTACGGCTCATGTGAGAACCATCACCGCCGCTGTGTGCTGGGAATGCCTGAACCAAACGGTCTACAAGAGTTGCTTGTTTGGTAGCCAATATTTGCTCAAGGTTCTCATGTGGCATGATAATTTGTAATTTTCCTTTATATCGTGGATCCAGGAGGCAGGTCAACCAGTAATCATCATTGGTCATCATTTTGATAATGCAGGGGTCCCTTTTAAGGATACGCAAGGCATACTGTTATGACCTGGTGGTCAGGACAATAATGGACCTGGTGGTTAAGAGCGAACGGAATGACCTGATAGTTACTGATAATAAGGACGAGCTCTGGGACGTGGGAACTCTGCTGACCGCAATCCCTAATCCTATCACGCACACTAGAAATAGCCGTGGATTGCTCCTAACGCTCCCTATGCAACTCGGCACAGCCTAAGGAACTAGCTAGCCCTGAAGATAGAAAAATAAAGCCTACCTTGCCTCAGAGAAATTCCCCAAAGGAAAAGGCAGCCCCCCCACATATAATGACTGTGAGTAAAGATGAAAATACAAACACAGAGATGAAATAGATTTAGCAAAGTGAGGCCCGACTAACTGAACAGACCGAGGATAGGAAAGGTTGCTTCGCGGTCAGCACAAAAACCTACAAAAAGACCACGCAGAGGGCGCAAAAAGACCCTCCGCACCGACTCATGGTGCGGAGGTGCTCCCTCCTGCGTCCCAGAGCTTCCAGCAAGCAAGACAACAATAAAAATAGCAAGCTGGACAGAAAAATAGCAAACCAAAGAAATACAAGCAGGAACTTAGCTTCTGCTGGGAAGACAGGTCACAAGAACGATCCAGGAGTGAACTAGACCAATACTGGAACATTGACAGGTGGCCTGGAGCAAAGATCCAAGTGGAGTTAAATAGAGCAGCCAGCTAAAGAATTAACCTCGTCACCTGTGGAAGGAAACTCAGAAACACCCACCAGAGGAAGTCCATGGACAGAACCAGCCGAAGTACCATTCATGACCACAGGAGGGAGCCCGACAACAGAATTCACAACAGTACCCCCCCTTGAGGAGGGGTCACCGAACCCTCACCAGAGCCCCCAGGCCGACCAGGATGAGCCAAATGAAAGGCACGAACCAGATCGGCAGCATGAACATCAGAGGCCAAAACCCAGGAATTATCTTCCTGACCATAACCCTTCCACTTGACCAGGTACTGGAGTTTCCGTCTCGAAATACGAGAATCCAAAATCTTCTCCACCACATACTCCAACTCCCCCTCAACCAACACCGGGGCAGGAGGATCAACGGATGGAACCACAGGCGCCACGTATCTCCGCAACAACGACCTATGGAACACATTATGGATGGCAAAAGAAGCAGGATTTCAGCAGTCAGTTCTCTCCGCTGGGCAACGGTCAGGTCTATCAGCCTGAAATTTTTGCACCACCCGCCGCAAATCAGGGGAGATGGCAGACAAAATTACTCCCTCTTTGAGAATACCCGCCGGCTCAGGAACACCCGGAGAGTCAGGCACAAAACTCCTTGACAGGGCATCAGCCTTCACATTCTTAGAGCCCGGAAGGTACGAAACCACAAAATCAAAACGGGAGAAAAATAATGACCATCGAGCCTGTCTAGGATTCAACCGTTTGGCAGACTCAAGATAAGTCAAATTCTTGTGATCTGTCAAGACCACCACGCGATGCTTGGCTCCTTCAAGCCAATGACACCACTCCTCGAATGCCCACTTCATGGCCAACAACTCTCGATTACCAACATCATAATTATGCTCAGCAGGCGAAAACTTTCTAGAAAAGAAAGCACATGGCTTCATCACCGAGCCATCAGAACTTCTTTGCGACAAAACAGCCCCTGCTCCAATCTCAGAAGCATCAACCTCAACCTGAAACGGGAGCGAAACATCTGGCTGGCACAACACAGGGGCAGAAGAAAAACGACGCTTCAACTCCTGAAAAGCCTCTACAGCTGCAGAAGACCAATTGACCACATCAGCACCCTTCTTGGTCAAATCAGTCAACGGTTTAGCAACACTAGAAAAATTAGCGATGAAGCGCCGATAAAAATTAGCAAAGCCCAGGAACTTTTGCAGGCTCTTTACATATGTCGGCTGAGTCCAATCGTAAATGGCCTGGACTTTAACAGGGTCCATCTCGATAGTAGAAGGGGAAAAAATGAACCCCAAAAATGAAACCTTCTGAACTCCAAAGAGACACTTTGACCCCTTCACAAACAAGCAATTCGCACGAAGGACCTGGAATCTTTGGTACCAGAGATTTGGTGGCTAGATCCTCTTGGTGGCCGTCTTTGTCACAGGATGTGCGTTCTTTTGTGCAGTCCTGTGGGACTCGTGCTCGGGCTAAGCCCTGCTGTTCTCGTGCCAGTGGGTTGCTTTTGCCCTTGCCGGTCCTGAAGAGGCCCTGGACGCATATTTCTATGGATTTTATTTCGGATCTCCCCGTCTCTCAAAAGATGTCGGTCATTTGGGTGGTTTGTGATCGCTTTTCTAAGATGGTCCATTTGGTACCTTTGTCTAAATTACCTTCCTCCTCTGATTTGGTGCCATTATTTTTCCAGCATGTGGTTCGTTTACATGGTATCCCGGAGAACATCGTTTCTGACAGAGGTTCCCAGTTTGTTTCGAGGTTTTGGCGATCCTTTTGTGCTAGGATGGGCATTGATTTGTCTTTTTCCTCGGCTTTCCATCCTCAGACAAATGGCCAAACTGAACGAACTAATCAAACTTTGGAAACATATCTGAGATGCTTTGTTTCTGCTGATCAGGATGATTGGGTGTCCTTTTTGCCGTTGGCTGAGTTCGCCCTTAATAATCGGGCCAGCTCGGCTACTTTGGTTTCGCCGTTTTTCTGCAATTCTGGTTTCCATCCTCGTTTCTCTTCAGGGCAGGTTGAGTCTTCGGACTGTCCTGGTGTAGATACTGTGGTGGATAGGTTGCAGCAGATTTGGACTCATGTGGTGGACACTGTTGTGAATTCTTTTGTCGGGCTCCCTCCTGTGGTCATGAATGGTACTTCGGCTGGTTCTGTCCATGGACTTCCTCTGGTGGGTGTTTCTGAGTTTCCTTCCATAGGTGACAAGGTTAATTCGTTAGCTTGCTGCTCTTTTTAGCTCCACTTGGTTCTTTGCTCCAGGCCACCTGTACTGTTATGGCCTGGTGGTCAGGACAATAATGGACCTGGTGGTTAAGAGCACACGGAATGACCTGATAGTTACTGATAATAAGGACGAGCTCTGGCACGTGGGAACTCTGCTGACCGCAATCCCTAATCCTATCACGCACACTAGAAATAGCCGTGGATTGCTCCTAACGCTCCCTGTTATGATTAGGCAATTCAGTACCACAGTGAACATAGAGGTCAGAGCACATACAGTGATCTGACAATAATCCAAAAACATAGAACGAGCTCTGAGACGTGGGAACTCTGTTGACCGCAATCCCTGATCCTCTCAAACAACACTAGAGGCAGCCGTGGATTGCGCCTAACGCTTCCTATGCAACTCGGCACAGCCTGAGAAACTAGCTAGCCTGAAGAAAGAAAATAAGCCTACCTTGCCTCAGAGAAATACCCCAAAGGAAAAGGCAGCCCCCCACACATAATGACTGTGAGTTAAGATGAAAAGACAAACGTAGAGATGAAATAGATTTAGCAAAGTGAGGCCCGACTTTCTGAACAGAGCGAGGATAGGAAAGGTAACTTTGCGGTCAACACAAAACCCTAAAAACCACGCAAAGGGGGCAAAAAGACCCTCCGCACTGAACTAACGGCACGGAGGTACACCCTCTGCGTCCCAGAGCTTCCAGCAAACAAATAGATAAGCTGGACAGAAGAAAAGCAAACAAAATAGCAAAGGAAAACTTAGCTATGCAGAGCAGCAGGCCACAGGAACGATCCAGGAGGAAAACAAGTCCAATACTGGAACATTGACAGGAAGCCAGGATCAAAGCACTAGGTGGAGTTAAGTAGAGCAGAACCTAACGACCTCACCACATCACCTGAGGGAGGAAACTCAGAAGCCGCAGTACCACTTCCCTCCACCAACGGAAGCTCACAGAGAGAATCAGCCGAAGTACCACTTGTGACCACAGGAGGGAGCTCTGCCACAGAATTCACAACAGTACCCCCCCTTGAGGAGGGGTCACCGAACCCTCACCAGAGCCCCCAGGCCGACCAGGATGAGCCACATGAAAGGCACGAACAAGATCGGGAGCATGGACATCAGAGGCAAAGACCCAGGAATTATCTTCCTGAGCATAACCCTTCCACTTAACCAGATACTGGAGTTTCCGTCTTGAAACACGAGAATCCAAAATCTTCTCCACAATATTCTCCAACTCCCCCTCCACCAAAACCGGGGCAGGAGGGTCAACAGATGGAACCATAGGTGCCACGTATCTCCGCAACAATGACCTATGGAATACGTTATGTATGGAAAAAGAATCTGGAAGGGTCAGACGAAAAGACACAGGATTAAGAACCTCAGAAATCCTATACGGACCAATGAAATGAGGTTTAAACTTAGGAGAGGAAACCTTCATAGGAATATGACGAGAAGATAACCAAACCAGATCCCCAACACGAAGTCGGGGACCCACACAGCGTCTGCGATTAGCAAAACGTTGAGCCTTCTCCTGGGACAAGGTCAAATTGTCCACTACCTGAGTCCAAATCTGCTGCAACCTGTCCACCACAGTATCCACACCAGGACAGTCCGAAGACTCAACCTGTCCTGACGAGAAATGAGGATGGAACCCAGAGTTGCAGAAAAATGGCGAAACCAAGGTAGCCGAGCTGGCCTGATTATTAAGGGCGAACTCAGCCAAAGGCAAAAAGGACACCCAGTCATCCTGATCAGCAGAAACAAAACATCTCAGATATGTTTCCAAGGTCTGATTGGTTCGTTCGGTCTGGCCATTAGTCTGAGGATGGAAAGCCGAGGAAAAAGACAAGTCAATGCCCATCCTACCACAAAAAGCTCGCCAAAACCTCGAAACAAACTGGGAACCTCTGTCAGAAACGATATTCTCTGGAATGCCATGTAAACGAACCACATGCTGGAAGAACAATGGCACCAAATCAGAGGAGGAAGGCAATTTAGACAAGGGTACCAAATGGACCATCTTAGAAAAGCGATCACAGACCACCCAAATGACTGACATCTTTTGAGAAACGGGAAGATCTGAAATAAAATCCATAGAGATATGTGTCCAAGGCCTCTTCGGGACTGGCAAGGGCAAAAGCAACCCACTGGCACGAGAACAGCAGGGCTTAGCCCGAGCACAAATCCCACAGGACTGCACAAAAGTATGCACATCCCGCGACAGAGATGGCCACCAAAAGGATCTAGCCACTAACTCTCTGGTACCAAAGATTCCAGGATGACCAGCCAAGACCGAACAATGAACCTCAGAGATAACTTTATTCGTCCACCTATCAGGGACAAACAGTTTCTCCGCTGGACAACGATCAGGTTTATTAGCCTGAAATTTTTGCAGCACTCGCCGCAAATCAGGGGAGATGGCAGACACAATTACTCCTTCCTTGAGGATACCCGCCGGCTCAGACAAACCCGGAGAGTCGGGCACAAAACTCCTAGACAGAGCATCCGCCTTCACATTTTTAGAGCCCGGAAGGTACGAAATCACAAAGTCAAAACGGGCAAGAAACAGCGACCAACGAGCCTGTCTAGGATTCAACCGCTTGGCAGACTCGAGATAAGTCAAGTTCTTATGATCAGTCAATACCACCATGCGATGCTTAGCTCCTTCAAGCCAATGACGCCACTCCTCGAATGCCCACTTCATGGCCAGCAACTCTCGGTTGCCCACATCATAATTTCGCTCAGCAGGTGAAAACTTCCTGGAAAAGAAGGCGCACGGTTTCATCACTGAGCAATCAGAACCTCTCTGCGACAAAACAGCCCCTGCTCCAATCTCAGAAGCATCAACCTCGACCTGGAACGGAAGCGAAACATCTGGTTGACACAACACAGGAGCAGAAGAAAAACGACGCTTCAACTCTTGAAAAGCTTCCACAGCAGCAGAAGACCAATTGACCACATCAGCACCCTTCTTGGTCAAATCGGTCAATGGTTTAGCAATACTAGAAAAATTGCAGATGAAGCGACGATAAAAATTAGCAAAGCCCAGGAACTTTTGCAGACTTTTCAGAGATGTCGGCTGAGTCCAATCATGGATGGCTTGGACCTTAACAGGATCCATCTCGATAGTAGAAGGGGAAAAGATGAACCCCAAAAATGAAACCTTCTGCACACCAAAGAGACACTTTGATCCCTTCACAAACAAAGAATTAGCACGCAGGACCTGAAAAACCATTCTGACCTGCTTCACATGAGACTCCCAATCATCCGAGAGGATCAAAATGTCATCCAAGTACACAATCAGGAATTTATCCAGGTACTCTCGGAAGATGTCATGCATAAAGGACTGAAACACTGATGGAGCATTGGCAAGTCCGAATGGCATTACTAGATACTCAAAATGACCCTCGGGCGTATTAAATGCAGTTTTCCATTCATCGCATCGCTTAATTCGCACAAGATTATACGCACCACGAAGATCTATCTTGGTGAACCAACTAGCCCCCTTAATCCGAGCAAACAAATCAGATAACAACGGCAAAGGGTACTGAAATCTAACTGTGATCTTATTTAGAAGGCGGTAATCTATACAAGGTCTCAGCGAACCATCCTTCTTGGCTACAAAAAAGAACCCTGCTCCTAATGGCGACGATGACGGGCGAATATGCCCCTTCTCCAGGGACTCCTTCACATAACTGCGCATAGCGGCGTGCTCAGGCACAGATAAATTAAACAATCGGCCTTTTGGGAACTTACTACCAGGAATCAAATTGATAGCACAATCACAATCCCTATGCGGAGGTAGGGCATCGGACTTGGGCTCATCAAATACATCCCGGTAATCAGACAAGAACTCTGGAACCTCAGAAGGGGTGGATGACGAAATTGACAGAAATGGAACATCACCATGTACCCCCTGACAACCCCAGCTGGACACCGACATGGATTTCCAATCTAATACTGGATTATGGACTTGTAGCCATGGCAACCCCAACACGACCACATCATGCAGATTATGCAACACCAGAAAGCGAATAACCTCCTGATGTGCAGGAGCCATGCACATGGTCAGCTGGGTCCAGTACTGAGGCTTATTCTTGGCCAAAGGCGTAGCATCAATTCATCTCAATGGAATAGGACACTGCAAGGGCTCCAAGAAAAACCCACAACGCTTAGCATACTCCAAGTCCATCAAATTCAGGGCAGCGCCTGAATCCACAAATGCCATGACAGAATACGATGACAAAGAGCAGATCAAGGTAACGGACAGAAGAAATTTTGACTGTACTGTACCAATGGTGGCAAACCTAGCGAACCGCTTAGTGCGCCTAGGACAATCAGAGATAGCATGAGTGGAATCACCACAGTAGAAACACAGCCCATTCAGACGTCTGTGTTCTTGCCGTTCAACTCTGGTCAAAGTCCTATCGCACTGCATAGGCTCAGGTTTAAGCTCAGGTAATACCGCCAAATGGTGCACAGATTTACGCTCACGCAAGCGTCGACCAATCTGAATGGCCAAAGACATAGACTCATTCAAACCAGCAGGCATAGGAAATCCCACCATGACATCCTTAAGGGCTTCAGAGAGACCCTTTCTGAACATAGCTGCCAGCGCAGATTCATTCCATAGAGTGAGCACGGACCACTTTCTAAATTTCTGACAATATAACTCTATCTTATCCTGACCCTGACAAAGAGCCAGCAAATTTCTCTCTGCCTGATCCACTGAATTAGGTTCATCGTACAGCAATCCGAGCACCAGGAAAAACGCATCGATATTACTTAATGCAGGATCTCCTGGCGCAAGAGAAAATGCCCAGTCCTGAGGGTCGCCACGCAAAAAAGAAATAATGATCAAAACCTGTTGAACTGGATCACCAGAGGAGCGAGATTTCAAGGCCAGAAATAGTTTACAATTATTTTTGAAACTCAGAAACTTAGTTCTATCACCAAAAAACAAATCAGGAATAGGAATTCTTGGTTCTAACATAGATTTCTGATCAATAGTGTCTTGAATCTTTTGTACTCTTGCCGAGAGCTGATCCACACATGAAGACAGACTTCTAATGTCCATTGCTACACCTGTGTCCTGAACCACCCAAATGTCTAGGGGGAAAAAAAAGGCAAAACACAGTGCAGAGAAAAAAAAATGGTCTCAGAACTTCTTTTTTCCCTCTATTGAGAATCATTAGTACTTTTGGCTCCCTGTACTGTTATGATTAGGCAATTCAGTACCACAGTGAACATAGAGGTCAGAGCACATACAGTGATCTGACAATAATCCAAAAACATAGAACGAGCTCTGAGACGTGGGAACTCTGTTGACCGCAATCCCTGATCCTCTCAAACAACACTAGAGGCAGCCGTGGATTGCGCCTAACGCTTCCTATGCAACTCGGCACAGCCTGAGAAACTAGCTAGCCTGAAGAAAGAAAATAAGCCTACCTTGCCTCAGAGAAATACCCCAAAGGAAAAGGCAGCCCCCCACATATAATGACTGTGAGTTAAGATGAAAAGACAAACGTAGAGATGAAATAGATTTAGCAAAGTGAGGCCCGACTTTCTGAACAGAGCGAGGATAGGAAAGGTAACTTTGCGGTCAACACAAAACCCTAAAAACCACGCAAAGGGGGCAAAAAGACCCTCCGCACCGAACTAACGGCATGGAAGTACACCCTCTGCGTCCCAGAGCTTCCAGCAAACAAATAGATAAGCTGGACAGAAGAAAAGCAAACAAAATAGCAAAGGAAAACTTAGCTATGCAGAGCAGCAGGCCACAGGAACGATCCAGGAGGAAAACAAGTCCAATACTGGAACATTGACAGGAAGCCAGGATCAAAGCACTAGGTGGAGTTAAGTAGAGCAGAACCTAACGACCTCACCACATCACCTGAGGGAGGAAACTCAGAAGCCGCAGTACCACTTCCCTCCACCAACGGAAGCTCACAGAGAGAATCAGCCGAAGTACCACTTGTGACCACAGGAGGCAGCTCTGCCACAGAATTCACAACAGCTCCCTATGCAACTCGGCACAGCCTAAGGAACTAGCTAGCCCTGAAGATAGAAAAATAAAGCCTACCTTGCCTCAGAGAAATTCCCCAAAGGAAAAGGCAGCCCCCCACATATAATGACTGTGAGTAAAGATGAAAATACAAACACAGAGATGAAATAGATTTAGCAAAGTGAGGCCTGACTAACTGAACAGACCGAGGATAGGAAAGGTTGCTTTGCGGTCAGCACAAAAACCTACAAAAAGACCACGCAGAGGGCGCAAAAAGACCCTCCGCACCGACTCACGGTGCGGAGGCGCTCCCTCTGCGTCCCAGAGCTTCCAGCAAGCAAGACAACAATAAAAATAGCAAGCTGGACAGAAAAATAGCAAACCAAAGAAATACAAGCAGGAACTTAGCTTCTGCTGGGAAGACAGGTCACAAGAACGATCCAGGAGTGAACTAGACCAATACTGGAACATTGACTGGTGTCCTGGAGCAAAGATCCAAGTGGAGCTAAATAGAGCAGTCAGCTAACGAATTAACCGAGTCGTCACCTGTGGAAGGAAACTCAGAAACACCCACCAGAGGAAGTCCATGGACAGAACCAGCCGAAGTATCATTCATGACCACAGGAGGGACCCCGACAACAGAATTCACAACAGCATACACAGCCATGTGGGCCAATGTTCCAGGTGTCAATTCACTGCTTGTGCTGGGTTGAGGAGTACTTTCATGCAAATCAACATCACTTGTGTCCCGCAAAAACCCTGTACTTGACCTTGCAACGCCACCAGTTTCTATTGCCCCCTGAGAAGCATCCTCCTCCCATAAATTTTCATCCCCATCATCCTCCTCCTCCTCTTCATCCACCACCTCTTCCAGGAGAGTTCCCTGAGCAGACAATGGCTGACTGTCATGAAGGCTTCCCTCCTCCTCGGCTGCAGACGCCAGCTCCTTAATGTGTGTCAAACTTTGCATCAGCAGACCCATTAGTGGGATGCTCATGTTTATGATGGCATCGTCTGCACTTACCAGCCATGTGCATTCCTCAAAACACTGAAGGACTTGACAGAGGTCTTGTAGCTTCGACCACTGCACACCAGACAACTCAATGTCTGCCATCCAACTGCCTGCCCGTGTATGTGTATCCTCCCTCAAATTAATCACAGCATGCCTCTGTTCGTACAGCCTCTGAACCAAGTGCAGTGTGGAGTTCTACCTTGTTGCAACGTCGATTATTAGGCGGTACTGGGGAAGATTCAGCGATCGCTGATGGTTCAGCATATGCCTGGAGTGTACGGGCGACCGGCGAATGTGCGAGCAAAGTCTTCGCACCTTCAGGAGCAGGGCTGGTAACTCCGGATAATTTTTGAGGAAGCACTGCACCACCAGGTTCAAGGTGTGAGCCAGGCAAGGTATGTGTTTAAGTTCTGAAAGGGCTATGGCAGCCATAAAATTCCTTCCGTTATCACTGACTACCTTGCCTGCCTCAAGATGTACACTTGTTATGACCTGGTGGTTAAGAGCACCCGGAACGACCTGATGGTTAAACTCACACAGGACAAGCTCTGGGAAGTAGGAGCTCTGCCGACCGCAACCCCTAATCCTATCACACAACTAGAAATAGCCGTGGAGCGTACCTAACACGACCTAGACGCCTCTTCACAGCCTAAGAGCTAACTAACCCTAAAGATAGAAAATAAAGCCTACCTTGCCTCAGAGAAATTCCCCAAAGGAAAAGGCAGCCCTCCACATATATTGACTGTGAGATAAGATGAAAGTCACAAACACAGAAATGAAACAGGTTTTAGCAAAGGGAGGCCAGACTTACTAAACAGACTGAGAATAGGAAAGGTATCTTTGCGGTCAGCACAAAACCCTACAAAAAGACCACGCAGAGTGTGCAAAAAGACCTCCACTGTTGTGAATTCTGTGGCTGAATTCACTCCTGTGGTCACAAGTGGTACTGCAGCTTCTGAGCTTCCTCCCTCAGGTGTTCTGGTGAGCTCGTTAACTGCTTCATTACTTAACTCCGCCTGATGCTGCTATCCTTGCTCCTTGTCAATGTTTCAGTGTTGGATCTGAGCTTCTCCTGATTGTTCCTGTGACCTGCTGCTCTGTATAGCTAAGTGCTTTTTGCTTTTTTGTTGCTTTTTTTCTGTCCAGCTTGTCTTTTGTTTTGCTGGAAGCTCTGAGACGCAAAGGGTGTACCGCCGTGCCGTTAGTTCGGCACGGTGGTTTTTTTTTGCTCCCTTTGCGTGGTTTTGCTTTAGGGTTTTTTGTAGACTGCAAAGTTCGCTTTACTGTCCTCGCTCTGTCCTAGAATATCGGGCCCCACTTTGCTGAATCTATTTCATCCCTACGTTTTGTCTTTTCATCTTACTCACAGTCATTATATGTGGGGGGCTGCCTTTTCCTTTGGGGAATTTCTCTGGGGCAAGTCAGGCCTATTTTTCTATCTTCAGGCTAGCTAGTTTCTTAGGCTGTGTCGAGTTGCCTAGGTAGTTGTTAGGCGCAATCCACAGCCGCTTTTAGTTGTGTTTAGGATAGGATCAGGTGTGCAGTCTACAGAGTTTCCACGTCTCAGAGCTCGTTCTTGTATTTTTGGGTATTTGTCAGATCACTGTGTGCGCTCTGATCGCTAAGCACACTGTGTTTCTGGATTGCCTTCATAACACCTGTCAATAGCAAACATAACAGTACAAGGAGCCAACTAATGATTCTCAATAGAGGGAAAGAAAAAGTTCTGACATCATTTTTTTTTTTTTTTCTGCTCTGTGTTCATTTTTTTTTTTTCTCCTAGACATTTGGGTGATTCTGGACACAGGTGTGGACATGGATATTCAGGGTCTGTGCTCTTCAATGGATAATCTCGTTATAAATGTACAAAAAATTCAAGATACTATTGATCAGAAATCTATGTTAGAACCAAGAATTCCTATTCCTGATTTGTTTTTTGGAGATAGAACTAAGTTTCTAAGTTTCAAAAATAATTGTAAGCTATTTCTGGCCTTGAAACCTCATTCTTCTGGTAATCCTATTCAACAGGTTTTGATTATTATTTCTTTTTTGCGCGGCGACCCTCAAGACTGGGCATTTTCTCTTGCGCCAGGAGACCCTGCATTGAGTAGTGTCGATGCGTTTTTCCTGGCGCTCGGATTGCTGTACGATGAGCCTAATTCAGTGGATCAGGCTGAGAAAAATTTGCTGGCTTTGTGCCAGGGTCAGGATGATATAGAAGTATATTGTCAGAAATTTAGGAAATGGTCAGTACTCACTCAGTGGAATGAATCTGCGCTGGCAGCTTTGTTCAGAAAGGGTCTCTCTGAGGCTCTTAAGGATGTCATGGTGGGATTTCCTATGCCTGCTGGTTTGAATGAGTCTTTGTCTTTGGCCATTCAGATCGGTCGACGCTTGCGCGAGCGTAAATCTGTGCACCATTTGGCGGTACTGCCTGAGGTTAAACCTGAGCCTATGCAGTGCGATAGGACTATGACTAGAGTTGAACGGCAGGAATACAGACGTCTGAATGGTCTGTGTTTCTACTGTGGTGATTCCACTCATGCTATTTCTGATTGTCCTAAGCGCACTAAGCGGTCCGCTAGGTCTGCCGTCATTGGTACTGTACAGTCCAAATTCCTTCTGTCCATTACCTTGATATGCTCTTTGTCGTCGTTTTCTGTCATGGCGTTTGTGGATTCGGGCGCTGCCCTGAATCTGATGGATTTGGATTATGCTAAACGTTGTGGGTTTTTCTTGGAGCCTTTGCGGTGTCCTATTCCATTGAGAGGAATTGATGCTACACCTTTGGCCAAGAATAAACCTCAATACTGGGCCCAGCTGACCATGTGCATGGCTCCTGCACATCAGGAAGTTATTCGCTTTCTGGTGTTGCATAATCTGCATGATGTGGTCGTGTTGGGGTTGCCATGGCGACAAACCCATAATCCAGTATTGGATTGGAATTCCATGTCGGTATCCAGCTGGGGTTGTCAGGGGGTACATGGTGATGTTCCATTTTTGTCGATTTCGTCATCCACCCCTTCTGAGGTCCCAGAGTTCTTGTCTGATTATCAGGATGTATTTGAAGAGCCCAAGTCCGATGCTCTACCTCCGCATAGGGATTGTGATTGTGCTATCAATTTGATTCCTGGTAGTAAATTCCCTAAAGGTCGATTATTTAATTTATCCGTGCCCGAACACGCCGCTATGCGCAGTTATGTGAAGGAATCCCTGGAAAAGGGACATATTCGCCCATCGTCATCACCACTGGGAGCAGGGTTCTTCTTTGTAGCCAAGAAGGATGGTTCGCTGAGACCGTGTATTGACTACCGCCTTCTTAATAAGATCACTGTTAAATTTCAGTATCCCTTGCCATTGTTATCTGACTTGTTTGCTCGGATTAAGGGGGCTAGTTGGTTCACTAAGATAGATCTTCGTGGTGCGTATAATCTGGTGAGAATCAGGCAAGGAGATGAATGGAAAACTGCATTCAATACGCCCGAGGGTCATTTTGAGTATCTAGTGATGCCGTTCGGACTTGCCAATGCTCCATCTGTGTTTCAGTCTTTTATGCATGACATCTTCCGTGAGTATCTGGATAAATTCCTGATTGTTTACTTGGATGACATTTTGATCTTCTCAGATGATTGGGAGTCTCATGTGAAGCAGGTCAGAATGGTTTTTCAGGTCCTGCGTGCTAACTCTTTGTTTGTGAAGGGATCAAAGTGTCTCTTCGGTGTGCAGAAAGTTTCATTTTTGGGATTCATCTTTTCCCCTTCTACTATCGAGATGGATCCAGTTAAGGTCCAAGCCATCCAGGATTGGATTCAGCCGACATCTCTGAAAAGTCTGCAAAAGTTCATGGGCTTTGCTAATTTTTATCGTCGCTTCATCTGTAATTTTTCTAGCATTGCCAAACCATTGACCGATTTGACCAAGAAGGGTGCTGATTTGGTCAATTGGTCTTCTGCTGCTGTGGAAGCTTTTCAGGAGTTGAAGCGTCGTTTTTGTTCTGCCCCTGTGTTGTGTCAGCCAGATGTTTCTCTTCCGTTCCAGGTCGAGGTTGATGCTTCTGAGATTGGAGCAGGGGCGGTTTTGTCACAGAGAGGTTCTGATTGCTCAGTGATGAAACCATGTGCTTTCTTTTCCAGGAAGTTTTCGCCCGCTGAGCGTAATTATGATGTGGGCAACCGAGAGTTGCTGGCCATGAAGTGGGCATTCGAGGAGTGGCGTCATTGGCTTGAAGGAGCTAAGCATCGCGTGGTGGTATTGACTGATCATAAGAACTTGACTTATCTCGAGTCTGCCAAGCGCTTGAATCCTAGACAGGCCCGTTGGTCGTTATTTTTTGCCCGCTTCGACTTTGTGATTTCGTACCTTCTGGGCTCTAAAAATGTGAAGGCGGATGCTCTGTCTAGGAGTTTTGTGCCCGACTCTCCGGGTTTATCTGAGCCAGCGAGTATCCTCAAGGAAGGAGTCATTGTGTCTGCCATCTCCCCTGATTTGCGAAGGGTGCTGCAAAAATTTCAGGCGAATAAACCTGATCGTTGTCCAGCGGAGAAACTGTTCGTCCCTGATAGGTGGACTAATAAACTTATCTCTGAACTTCATTGTTCGGTGTTGGCTGGTCATCCTGGAATCTTTGGTACCAGAGAGTTAGTGGCTAGATCCTTCTGGTGGCCATCTCTGTCACGGGATGTATGTACTTTTGTGCAGTCCTGTGGGATTTGTGCTAGGGCTAAGCCCTCCTGTTCTCGTGCCAGTGGGTTGCTTTTGCCCTTGCCGGTCCCAAAGAGGCCTTGGACACATATTTCGATGGATTTCATTTCTGACCTTCCCGTTTCTCAAAAGATGTCAGTCATTTGGGTGGTCTGTGATCGCTTTTCTAAAATGGTCCATCTGGTGCCCTTGGCTAAATTGCCTTCCTCCTCTGATTTGGTACCTTTGTTCTTTCAGCATGTGGTTCGGTTGCATGGCATTCCTGAGAATATTGTTTCTGACAGTGGTTCCCAGTTTGTTTCAAGGTTCTGGCGAGCTTTTTGTGGTAGGATGGGCATTGACCTATCCTTTTCCTCGGCTTTCCATCCTCAGACTAATGGCCAGACCGAACGAACCAATCAGACCTTGGAAACATATCTGAGATGTTTTGTTTCTGCAGACCAGGATGATTGGGTGTCCTTTTTGCCGTTGGCTGAGTTCGCCCTTAATAATCGGGCCAGCTCGGCTACCTTGGTTTCTCCATTTTTCTGCAATTCTGGGTTCCATCCTCGTTTCTCTTCAGGACAGGTTGAGTCTTCGGACTGTCCTGGTGTGGATTCTGTGGTGGACAGGTTGCAGCAGATCTGGACTCAGGTAGTGGACAATTTGACCTTGTCCCAGGAGAAGGCTCAACTTTTCGCTAATCGCAGACGCCGTGTGGGTCCCCGACTTCGTGTTGGGGATCTGGTTTGGTTATCTTCTCGTCATATTCCTATGAAGGTTTCCTCTCCTAAATTTAAACCTCGTTTTATTGGTCCGTATAGGATTTCTGAGGTTCTCAATCCTGTGTCTTTTCGTTTGACCCTCCCAGACTCCTTTTCCATACATAATGTATTCCATAGGTCATTGTTGCGGAGATACGTGGCACCTATGGTTCCATCTGTTGAGCCTCCTGCCCCGGTTTTGGTGGAGGGGGAATTGGAGTATATTGTGGAGAAGATTTTGGATTCTCGTGTTTCTAGACGGAAACTCCAGTATCTGGTTAAATGGAAGGGTTATGCTCAGGAAGATAATTCCTGGGTTTTTGCCTCTGATGTTCATGCTCCCGATCTTGTTCGTGCCTTTCATGCGGCTCATCCTGGTAGGCCTGGGGGCTCTGGTGAGGGTTCGGTGACCCCTCCTCAAGGGGGGGGTACTGTTGTGAATTCTGTGGCTGAATTCACTCCTGTGGTCACAAGTGGTACTGCAGCTTCTGAGCTTCCTCCCTCAGGTGTTCTGGTGAGCTCGTTAACTGCTTCATTACTTAACTCCGCCTGATGCTGCTATCCTTGCTCCTTGTCAATGTTTCAGTGTTGGATCTGAGCTTCTCCTGATTGTTCCTGTGACCTGCTGCTCTGTATAGCTAAGTGCTTTTTGCTTTTTTGTTGCTTTTTTTCTGTCCAGCTTGTCTTTTGTTTTGCTGGAAGCTCTGAGACGCAAAGGGTGTACCGCCGTGCCGTTAGTTCGGCACGGTGGTTTTTTTTTGCCCCCTTTGCGTGGTTTTGCTTTAGGGTTTTTTGTAGACTGCAAAGTTCGCTTTACTGTCCTCGCTCTGTCCTAGAATATCGGACCCCACTTTGCTGAATCTATTTCATCCCTACGTTTTGTCTTTTCATCTTACTCACAGTCATTATATGTGGGGGGCTGCCTTTTCCTTTGGGGAATTTCTCTGGGGCAAGTCAGGCCTATTTTTCTATCTTTAGGCTAGCTAGTTTCTTAGGCTGTGCCGAGTTGCCTAGGTAGTTGTTAGGCGCAATCCACGGCCGCTTTTAGTTGTGTTTAGGATAGGATCAGGTGTGCAGTCTACAGAGTTTCCACGTCTCAGAGCTCGTTCTTGTATTTTTGGGTATTTGTCAGATCACTGTGTGCGCTCTGATCGCTAAGCACACTGTGTTTCTGGATTGCCTTCATAACACCTGTCAATAGCAAACATAACACTCCGCACCAACTCACGGTGCGGAGGTGCCACTCTGCATCCCAGAGCTTCCAGCTAGCAGGGCAAGATCATGATAGCCAGCTGGACAAGGAAACAATGAACAAATAAATAACTAGCAGGGACTTAGCTTCTGCTGGAGTAGACAGGTCACCAGAAAGATCCAAGAGCGAACTGAACCAGTACAAGAACATTGACAGCTCGCATGGAGTAACGATCTGAGTGGAGTTAAATAGAACAGCCAGCCAAAGAATAAACTACGTCACCTGTGGAAGGAACCTCAGAAGCAGCAGCTCCACTCACAGCCACCAGAGGGAGTCCATGGACAGAACTCGCCGAAGTACCATTCATGACCACAGGAGGGAGTTCGATAACAGAATTCACAACATACACTGCCCAGCCAAGACTGAGTTTGTTGCTGCAAGTACTCGGCCAGTACTTCCGCAGTGTGTCTGTTGTCGCCCAAACACTTCATTTCTAACACAGCCTGCTGACGCTTACCACTAGCTGTTCGATAATGGGACACCTCGTGTGCAACACTGGCAGCTGCAGATGGAGTGGTCGTTTGACTGCGCTCTGTGGACGAGCTTTCGCTTCTGGAGGAGGAGGAGGAGGGGTGGTAAATGCCTACAGCCAACTGTTTCCTAGACCGTGGGCTAGGCAGAACTGTCCCACTATGGCTGTCCCCTTTGGACTCTGCATCCACCACATTAACCCAGTGTGCCGTGATGGACACGTAACGTCCCTGGCCATGCCTACTGGTCCATGCATCTGTTGTGAGGAGCACCTTTCTACTGACTGATTGCCTCAGTGCATGGACAATGTGGTCTTTGACATGCTGGTGGAGGGCTGGGATGGCTTTTCTCACAAAGAAGTATCGACTGGGTAGGTCATAGCGTGGTACTGCGTAGGCCACCAGGGCTTTGAAAGCTTTGCTTTTCAACCAACCAGTAGGGCATCATCTCTAATGAGATTAGTCTAGCAATATGGGCGTTCAAACCCTGTGTACACGGATGATGGGATGAGTACTTTCTTTTCCTAGCAAGAGCCTCTTTTAGGGTGAGCTGGACTGGAGAGGTGCATATGGTGGAACTAGTGGTGGTGGTGGACATGGCGGATTGAGAGAGATGGAAAAAAACGAAGATTCCAGCTTGCTCTTGTTAAAATTGTAAGTTTTTAATCCAAAAGGTTAAAATAACAATACATGCTCCTTAGACCCACCATGAACCCCGTGAGGGAACAAGCGACGCGTTTCGACTGGAAACCAGTCTTTATCCAAGCTAGTCTATCCAACATAAGCACTGGTATATAAGGACCCAGTAACCAATGAACGTACTGAGCCTAGATCACATGATAAATGCAATCGACAGGTCCTGAAAAGTAAATGTGATCTAAAAACACATGTAATCTACAAATTACGAAATAACACACAATTAAAAATCAAACAACAAATACTGCAAGAAGGCAATAATTAATAATGAAACATAATATCGTTCTTGCGATTGAGTCCGTCAGGAAATCTGGTGCCCAGGATGAATATCCAATATGCTTCGTAGGTGAGTAAAATTCTGTGCAGATCGCCGCCGCGCGGAGGTTTGATTACCCGCTCAATACCGGTCACTCTGAAAGATGAAACATAGTGTTTCCTGCCAATAACCTTGTGATTCCCTGACTGCTTTGGCCTTGCGATGATACCTCCAAATTTGCTGCTGGTGGTGTCCTAACCGGTGGGCTTACAGTGAGGGAAACAATGTAGCGTTGCTGACTACCTTCATTCTGAGCAGGTGCATCAACAGTACGGGACGTTTGATAGTTAGTCCAGGCTTGCAAGTGCATGCTGGTTAAATGTCTAAGCATGCACGTTATATTTCAATTTTGAAGATTCTTCCCTCTGCTAAAGGTCTTTGAGCATTTCTTACAGATAACTTTTGACTGATCATTCGGATCTTGGTTAAAAAATTCCCACACTGCACTCTTCCTACTATGGAATACCTTTTCAGGTATTGCACGCTGTGCTAATTTCACTGGATGGCCACGCTGTCCTATAACTGTTTTTGTTTTTGACAAACGTTTTTGGCTGACACGGGCCTGCCAGATGACAGCTGTTGCGATGCAGATTGCTGCTGCAGATCATCCTCCTCCGCTTCAGAGCTACTGGCAGTGGCACCCTCTTCCCCCAATGGCTGCCAATCTGGGTCAACAACTGGGTCATCTATTACCTCCTCTTCAATGTCATGTGCACCTTCCTCTGTGTCACCGTGTAAGGTGCTATAGAGTTCGGGACGGGGCACCATAGTCTCATCAGGGTCAGATTCTGGCTCAGTACACTGCGAGGGCAATGTAGTGATCTGACTCAATGAAACAGCATTATAATCTAGCTGTGGCTGTGCATCAGTGCACTCCATGTCCGATTCATCTTGTAATGGGCAGTTAGCAATTTCCCGTTCTAACCCAGGCACGGTATGTGTAAAGAGCTCCATGGAGTAACCTGTAGTGTCGCCTGACGCATCCTTCACTTTTGGTTTGGGTGAAGGACACAAGGAAACGTCTTGTTCCTGAACGGGAGCATCCACTGATGACTCGCTGCTTTTATAATTGGAACTTTCTGAAGAGGAGGCAAAAGAGCTGGAGGCTGAGTCACCAATGAAAGCCAAAACTTTTTCCTGCTGCTCCGGCTTTAAAATCCGTTTTCCTACTCCCAGAAAAGGGAGCCTTCGAGGCCTTGTGTAGCCAGACGATGATGCTGGCTCAACAACTCCAGCCTTAGGTGCTATTGTTCTTTTTGCCACTACCACCAGATGCACCACCACTACCACCACCACTACCATCAGTACCAGCTGGCAACCACCGCCCACGGCCTCTTCCACGAGACTTCCTCATTTTTTGGAAAATCTAACCAAAATAACAACAGTTATATGGTACTGTAAAACAAGGTAGAAGGTGTATATAAACTTGTTGAGAATTTGAAACTCCCTTTTTTGGGGGGAGACTGACCCAAAACTCAGGCCCAGTGTATAAAACAACGCAATCTAAGTGGCAGAAAGTGGCTGGCTGACATACACCAAACTAACAGGACTGCAGTAGGTCCACTTTGTGAGAATTTGAAACTCCCTTTTTTGGGGGGAGACTGACCCAAATCTCAGGTCCAGTGTATAAAACAAAGCAATCTAAGTGGCAGAAAGTGGCTGGCTGACATACACCAAACTAACAGGACTGCAGTAGGTCCACTTTGTGAGAATTTGAAACTCCCTTTTTTGGGGGGAGACTGACCCAAATCTCAGGTCCAGTGTATAAAACAAAGCAATCTAAGTGGCAGAAAGTGGCTGGCTGACATACACCAAACTAATAGGACTGCAGTAGATCCACTTTGTGAGAATTTGATTCTCCCCTTTTTGGGGGAGACTAACCCAAATCTCAGGCCCAGTGTATAAAACAACGCAATCTAAGTGGCAGAAAGTGGCTGGCTGACATACACCAAACTAACAGGAATGCAGTAGATCCACTTTGTGAGAATTTAAAACTCCCTTTTTTGTGGGGAGACTGACCCAAAACTCAGGCCCAGTGTATAAAACAACGCAATCTAAGTGGCAGAAAGTGGCTGGAAGATATATGAAAAAATAAAAGGACTGTAGTACAATTTCAATATCTCTACAATTATCTCAGGAAAAGTATGGCAGCAATATGGCGCTGAACGCGTCATACGAAACACGACTTTGGCAAGAAGATCGACGGCCTCATGGCCGATCCCACACTAGGATCGGGTTGGGCTTCATGAAACCCGACTTTGCCGAAAGTTGGCGATTTTTGAATTTGTCCGATCCATTTCGCTCAACCCTAACAATAGGCAAAAAACAGTCTCCTAGGCGCACATGACCTGTTTTGCTGGCTCAGTCCACTGCTATTGACCTGTTCTCGGGCCTAGCCACTACCAGTGGCTTCCTGATTGACTGTCTCAGTCCATGCACAAAGGCCTGTGCCAACATTTGCCTGTGTATCTGGTCATGAATGGTGAAGCCCAAGTCTTGGAATACTTGCATTACTCTGCCATGAATCTTCTTTACAGACAGACTCTGTCTTGTCTTGGCTCATGTCATGTAAGCTGAGGGCTTGTCCTGCCAATCTGCATTTGGCCCACTCTCTGAGCTGTTCAATTAGCTGTGGCCCTGACTCCCAAGCGTGTACATCTAATTCTGCTGGAAGTTTGAATTGTTCCTTCATGATTGGCCAGAGTGCATCACCTGCTTTTATTTCCATTTATGGCCCAGAGTTCATTCCAGGTGGCTATATATGTTCGCTGGTTCTGCTACATTCTTTGGTAAAATGGCATGGGGTGCATCTCTGGGTCTGGAAGATTGTCACCTGACTTGGGGTGAAGTACACATAGTTTAATTATGGTGCCTCTATATGCCCCTGCATTTTTGGTGCCTGTGGGTTTCTTTTCCTAGTACTGGGCAGCATGTATGATGCTCCCTCTTCATCTTCATCAGAGGAATAGTTATGATAGCTTGTGCTGGGTCATACACTGGCTGATTTTTGGACTTAGAAGTTGCCTTTTGTGTGAGGATGTCTTCCCCCTTGCTGAAGCAAAGGCTTATCCTTCTATGTTGATGTGAATATAGGCAGCTCTGACCGGTGCTGAATTTGTACATTATCAGCAGATGATGATGTCATTCTTCCCCCATGCACCCAGCGCTGCGCTGTCTGCTGCCTGATGTGTCTGGGGGTTGCCTACTGCCTTGTGTGTAGGTGGATTTTCACCTTCTTCCCCCAATATCACAACTGGCAATGGCTGGACTGTGCCAGGGACATAGAAGGGGTGCCTTGTGCTGTAAGCACCACATTGTCTGAATTGGGCGTTGGCCCAGCAGGCAACAAAGGAGAAGAAGAATCTGAAACAGGAGGAGATATATGGGGCAGAGAAGAAGAGATCCAGCAAGAAGAAGGAGGAGATGAAGAAGAAGAAGAAGAAGAAGAAGGAGGGGTTGATGAAAGGTGTATAGGAGGAGGAGGTGAGGAGTGAGGTAAAAGGAACAGAGGGAGGAGAAGATGGGAGGTGTGGAGGAGAGAGAGAAGAGAGGCATGGAGATGGGTGGAAGGAAGAGCAGGAGGAGATAGGTGTGGTGGGGAGTGAAGAAGGAGGAGAGAAGGAGGGTGAGTGCAGGATGAAAGAGGTGTGGAGAAGGAGAAGGAGGAATAGAGGTGTGGAGGAGAGATAGATAGAGAGAGAGGGAGATAGATAGAGAAGAGAAAAGTGTGGAGAAAGAGGAGAGGAAAGGAGAGAGAGAGATGAAGGGAAGAGAAAGAGTGACAGAGAAAGAGGAGGATTGAGAAGAGAATTCCTCCCCCCTCTGTGCAGTCTTAGAGGGCATGGTTGGAATAATTATGCCTTCTCCCTGTAGGGAGGGTTGGGGTGCCCCACATACTGTGCAAAACAACTCCCTATACCATGGATTCTGTTGAGAGCAGACTGCACATGCCCAATGTATTGGGAGGCTTAATACCTTTCCCCATTTTATACACATAAAATGGTTCCTGGTTTGCTCACATATCTTTCTGTACCACCTAAATACATAGTAACATAGTAACATAGTTAGTAAGGCCGAAAAAAGACATTTGTCCATCCAGTTCAGCCTATATTCCATCATAATAAATAAATACCCAGATCTACGTCCTTCTACAGAACCTAATAATTGTATGATACAATATTGTTCTGCTCCAGGAAGACATCCAGGCCTCTCTTGAACCCCTCGACTGAGTCCGCCATCACCACCTCTTCAGGCAAGCAATTCCAGATTCTCACTGCCCTAACAGTAAAGAATCCTCTTCTATGTTGGTGGAAAAACCTTCTCTCCTCCAGACGCAAAGAATGCCCCCTTGTGCCCGTCACCTTCCTTGGTATAAACAGATCCTCAGCGAGATATTTATATTGTCCCCTTATATACTTATACATGGTTATTAGATCGCCCCTCAGTCGTCTTTTTTCTAGACTAAATAATCCTAATTTCGCTAATCTATCTGGGTATTGTAGTTCTCCCATCCCCTTTATTAATTTTGTTGCCCTCCTTTGTACTCTCTCTAGTTCCATTATATCCTTCCTGAGCACCGGTGCCCAAAACTGGACACAGTACTCCATGTGCGGTCTAACTAGGGATTTGTACAGAGGCAGTATAATGCTCTCATCATGTGTATCCAGACCTCTTTTAATGCACCCCATGATCCTGTTTGCCTTGGCAGCTGCTGCCTGGCACTGGCTGCTCCAGGTAAGTTTATCATTAACTAGGATCCCCAAGTCCTTCTCCCTGTCAGATTTACCCAGTGGTTTCCCGTTCAGTGTGTAATGGTGATATTGATTCCCTCTTCCTATGTGTATAACCTTACATTTATCATTGTTAAACCTCATCTGCCACCTTTCAGCCCAAGTTTCCAACTTATCCAGATCCATCTGTAGCAGAATACTATCTTCTCTTGTATTAACTGCTTTACATAGTTTTGTATCATCTGCAAATATCGATATTTTACTGTGTAAACCTTCTACCAGATCATTAATGAATATGTTGAAGAGAACAGGTCCCAATACTGACCCCTGCGGTACCCCACTGGTCACAGCGACCCAGTTAGAGACTATACCATTTATAACCACCCTCTGCTTTCTATCACTAAGCCAGTTACTAACCCATTTACACACATTTTCCCCCAGACCAAGCATTCTCATTTTGTGTACCAACCTCTTGTGCGGCACGGTATCAAACGCTTTGGAAAAATCGAGATATACCACGTCCAATGACTCACCGTGGTCCAGCCTATAGCTTACCTCTTCATAAAAACTGATTAGATTGGTTTGACAGGAGCGATTTCTCATAAACCCATGCTGATATGGAGTTAAACAGTTATTCTCATTGAGATAATCCAGAATAACATCCCTCAGAAACCCTTCAAATATTTTACCAACAATAGAGGTTAGACTTACTGGCCTATAATTTCCAGGTTCACTTTTAGAGCCCTTTTTGAATATTGGCACCACATTTGCTATGCGCCAGTCCTGCGGAACAGACCCTGTCGCTATAGAGTCACTAAAAATAAGAAATAATGGTTTATCTATTACATTACTTAGTTCTCTTAGTACTCGTGGGTGTATGCCATCCGGACCCGGAGATTTATCTATTTTAATCTTATTTAGCCGGTTTCGCACCTCTTCTTGGGTTAGATTGGTGACCCTTAATATAGGGTTTTCATTGTTTCTTGGGATTTCACCTAGCATTTCATTTTCCACCGTGAATACCGTGGAGAAGAAGGTGTTTAATATGTTAGCTTTTTCCTCGTCATCTACAACCATTCTTTCCTCACTATTTTTTAAGGGGCCTACATTTTCAGTTTTTATTCTTTTACTATTGATATAGTTGAAGAACAGTTTGGGATTAGTTTTACTCTCCTTAGCAATGTGCTTCTCTGTTTCCTTTTTGGCAGCTTTAATTAGTTTTTTAGATAAAGTATTTTTCTCCCTATAGTTTTTTAGAGCTTCAATGGTGCCATCCTGCTTTAGTAGTGCAAATGCTTTCTTTTTACTGTTAATTGCCTGTCTTACTTCTTTGTTTAGCCACATTGGGTTTTTCCTATTTCTAGTCCTTTTATTCCCACAAGGTATAAACCGCTTACACTGCCTATTTAGGATGTTCTTAAACATTTCCCATTTATTATCTGTATTCTCATTTCTGAGGATATTGTCCCAGTCTACCAGATTAAGGGCATCTCTAAGCTGTTCAAACTTTGCCTTCCTAAAGTTCAATGTTTTTGTGACTCCCTGACAAGTCCCCCTAGTGAAAGACAGGTGAAACTGCACAATATTGTGGTCGCTATTTCCTAAATGCCCAACCACCTGCAGATTTGTTATTCTGTCAGGTCTATTAGATAGTATTAGGTCTAAAAGTGCTGCTCCTCTGGTTGGATTCTGCACCAATTGTGAAAGATAATTTTTCTTGGTTATTAGCAGAAACCTGTTGCCTTTATGGGTTTCACAGGTTTCTGTTTCCCAGTTAATATCCGGGTAGTTAAAGTCCCCCATAACCAGGACCTCATTATGGGTTGCAGCTTCATCTATCTGCTTTAGAAGTAGACTTTCCATGGTTTCTGTTATATTTGGGGGTTTGTAACAGACCCCAATGAGAATTTTGTTACCATTTTTCCCTCCATGAATTTCAACCCATATGGACTCAACATCCTCATTCCCTTCGCTAATATCCTCCCTTAAAGTGGACTTTAGACAAGACTTTACATAGAGACAAACCCCTCCTCCTCTCCGATTTTTACGATCCTTTCTAAACAGACTGTAACCCTGTAAGTTAACTGCCCAGTCATAGCTTTCATCTAACCATGTCTCGGTTATTCCCACTATGTCAAAGTTACCTGTAGATATTTCTGCTTCTAGTTCTTCCATCTTGTTTGTCAGGCTTCTGGCGTTTGCGAGCATGCAGTTTAGAGGATTTTGTTTTGTTCCAATCTCCTCACTGTGGATTGTTTTAGAAATGTTCTTACCTCCCTTCTGAGTATGTTTTCCTGGGTCGTCTTTGTTTGAGTCTAATGTTTTTCTTCCCGTCCCCTCTTCTTCTAGTTTAACGCCCTCCTGATGAGTGTAGCGAGTCTTCTGGCGAATGTGTGTTTCCCAGGTTTGTTGAGGTGTAGTCCGTCTCTGGCGAGGAGTCCATCATACCAGTAATTCACACCGTGGTCCAGGAATCCGAATCCTTGTTGTCTGCACCATCGTCTTAGCCAGTTGTTTGCATCAAGGATCCTGTTCCATCTCCTGGTGCCATGCCCGTCTACTGGAAGGATAGAAGAAAAAACTACCTGTGCATCCAGTTCCTTTACTTTCTTCCCCAACTCTTCAAAGTCCTTGCAGATTGTCGGTAGGTCCTTCCTTGCCGTGTCATTGGTGCCAACATGTATCAGAAGAAATGGGTGGACGTCCTTGGAGCTGAAGAGCTTTGGTATCCTATCGGTCACATCCTTGATCATCGCACCTGGAAGGCAGCATACTTCTCTTGCAGTTATGTCCGGTCTGCAGATGGCTGCTTCTGTGCCTCTCAGTAGTGAGTCTCCCACCACCACCACTCTTCGTTGCTTCTTGGCTGTACTTTTTGCTGTCACTTGTTGCTGTGTGCCCTTTTCTTTTTTGCTTGCTGGTATTGCTTCATTCTTAGGTGTGCCATCTTCATCCTCTACAAAGATTTGATATCGGTTCTTCAGTTGTGTGGTTGGTGATTTCTCCATGGTCTTCTTGCTTCTTTTGGTCACATGCTTCCACTCATCTGCTTTTGGAGGTTCTCTGACACTTTTTGCACCTTTTGTGACCAGTAGAGATGCTTCTGTTCTGTCTAGAAAGTCTTCATTCTCTTTGATGAGTTTCAAAGTTGCTATTCTTTCTTCCAGACCCCGCACCTTTTCTTCTAAAAGGGCCACTAGTCTACACTTCTGACAGGTGAAATTGGATTCTTCTTCTGGTCGATCTGTGAACATGTAGCACATGCTGCAGCTCACCATGTAGGTTGTCACATCTGCCATGTTGCTCCTAGATCCTGCTGACTTGCTGTGTGTTTTCCTCCTTGTGTAATCTACTCAGCCAAGCTCTCTTGCAATAATGTCCTACAGGCAAAAATTTGCGCGCCGTAAGGCGCGCGGTTTGGTGATGCTTTCGAAGCAGCTGGTCCCGGCTGTACCCAACGATCTTCTAGCTTAGGGAGACTTCGCTTCTCCCAGAAGGCACCTGGAATATGCAAATTAGCCTCCTGAAGCTTGAATCCCTGGTTTGGTGATGCTTTCGAAGCAGCTGGTCCCGGCTGTACCCAACGATCTTCTAGCTTAGGGAGACTTCGCTTCTCCCAGAAGGCACCTGGAATATGCAAATTAGCCTCCTGAAGCTTGAATCCCTGGTTTGGTGATGCTTTCGAAGCAGCTGGTCCCGGCTGTACCCAACGATCTTCTAGCTTAGGGAGACTTCGCTTCTCCCAGAAGGCACCTGGAATATGCAAATTAGCCTCCTGAAGCTTGAATCCCTGGTTTGGTGATGCTTTCGAAGCAGCTGGTCCCGGCTGTACCCAACGATCTTCTAGCTTAGGGAGACTTCGCTTCTCCCAGAAGGCACCTGGAATATGCAAATTAGCCTCCTGAAGCTTGAATCCCTGGTTTGGTGATGCTTTCGAAGCAGCTGGTCCCGGCTGTACCCAACGATCTTCTAGCTTAGGGAGACTTCGCTTCTCCCAGAAGGCACCTGGAATATGCAAATTAGCCTCCTGAAGCTTGAATCCCTGGTTTGGTGATGCTTTCGAAGCAGCTGGTCCCGGCTGTACCCAACGATCTTCTAGCTTAGGGAGACTTCGCTTCTCCCAGAAGGCACCTGGAATATGCAAATTAGCCTCCTGAAGCTTGAATCCCTGGTTTGGTGATGCTTTCGAAGCAGCTGGTCCCGGCTGTACCCAACGATCTTCCAGCTTAGGGAGACTTCGCTTCTCCCAGAAGGCACCTGGAATATGCAAATTAGCCTCCTGAAGCTTGAATCCCTGGTTTGGTGATGCTTTCGAAGCAGCTGGTCCCGGCTGTACCCAACGATCTTCTAGCTTAGGGAGACTTCGCTTCTCCCAGAAGGCACCTGGAATATGCAAATTAGCCTCCTGAAGCTTGAATCCCTGGTTTGGTGATGCTTTCGAAGCAGCTGGTCCCGGCTGTACCCAACGATCTTCTAGCTTAGGGAGACTTCGCTTCTCCCAGAAGGCACCTGGAATATGCAAATTAGCCTCCTGAAGCTTGAATCCCTGGTTTGGTGATGCTTTCGAAGCAGCTGGTCCCGGCTGTACCCAACGATCTTCTAGCTTAGGGAGACTTCGCTTCTCCCAGAAGGCACCTGGAATATGCAAATTAGCCTCCTGAAGCTTGAATCCCTGGTTTGGTGATGCTTTCGAAGCAGCTGGTCCCGGCTGTACCCAACGATCTTCTAGCTTAGGGAGACTTCGCTTCTCCCAGAAGGCACCTGGAATATGCAAATTAGCCTCCTGAAGCTTGAATCCCTGGTTTGGTGATGCTTTCGAAGCAGCTGGTCCCGGCTGTACCCAACGATCTTCTAGCTTAGGGAGACTTCGCTTCTCCCAGAAGGCACCTGGAATATGCAAATTAGCCTCCTGAAGCTTGAATCCCTGGTTGATGATGTAAGCTCTGCTGCTACTTTATACCATGTATTAGTATTCAGTAATTTAACATCAGCTAACTTCCCTTATTTTCCTTTCTACATCATCCCATTCTGCAGCTTGAATTCTGCCATTCTGATGCATTTCACATACTTTATACCTTCTAAAAATTCTTCACATACTTAACACCTTCGTGTTCTGCCGCTATCTGGGGGGCCATTTTCTCATCAGGAAGTAAAAGACCCTCCTGTTGCTTAGCCACCTTATTCCCCATGACAAAAACAAAATGAAAAAAAAACAAACAAAAAGGAAAAAGAAAACAACAACAAACTTCAAAAAAATTGGTCTATAAAAACACAAAAAACAAAAAGAAAAGAAAACCTTCAAAAAGTTGGTACAAGAAGTTGAAACCAAAAGAAAAGAAAACCATCAAAAACTTGGTACACAACCAAAAACTTAACATTTTGATGCAGAAAGAAAATCTTTAAAAAGTAAAAAGAGAGAAGGAAAAGCTTCAAAGAATAAAAAAGTTAAAGCAGCTTCTCTTTTTTCCCTCTGTGCTCAAACGCAGCCAGACACACACACTTCCCCTTTTCTTATGCTGCTGTATCCAATCATGTATCTGAAAACAAGTATGTCACAGCAAAAATGATAGATACCATTTAGTTTCACTTCTTCAAAAATTGCTATACTGTAGCACTACTCAGAATGCAGAAACAGGAAACTTTGCAAAAACAGATGTGACAAGTGTGATTCACAATGGATGTATCCTTGCTACAGCAGAAGGGGAAGGAAAAAGAGAAAAAAAACTTCTCTGTACAATTGTATGCTCTTAATGCAGCAATACGTGACATGAACAGAACAGATACAGACGTCTGGGAGAAACCGATGCCCTTTTTATTATTCTGTGACATGTGCAGGTTACTCTGGGAACAGACTACTGCCAATCGCACTGGGCACACCTGTGCCCGCGCTGCCTGAGTGAGAAACACAAGCGGGAAATCTACCACCCCGGTCCAGTCATCCTAACTGGCTCGCCGGCACTACGGGAATCTGTAGTAGCCCTCTAAGTTATCACTACCCGAGCCTGGAGCCTGGGACCACCTGCCCCGGGACTACCTGTCCCTCCTATGCATGGGAATCCTGCAATAACTTATCGAGTGATTTGACCTCCTGCGGTCTGTTACCCAGCAACCACAAGCAAAACAGTCACCGTTCCAACTGTCTCCCGGATCTTACACAAACACAGAACACATACACGGCACACAGCAGACACTTTGACTTACATCCCAGGGTTCTTTTTACACTACTTGGAATGCGGTGGTGACCACACCTGACCGGCAAGAGGTATAGACCCGGATGGGGCACAGGGGACTTTCAGGTAAGATGATAACATTTTCTTACCTTACTTATGGAGCTGCACAGTCTCTGTCCCGTGAGCCAAGGCCGTGGCCAACAACTCCATCTCTCAGGTAAGCAGGGTCCCCAAGTGTTTCATCCACGCCCCACGTTGGGCACCAGATGTTATGGAAATTTGGTTTGGATAAATCTATCCCTGTGTGTGCTGCGGCCGTTCCCAATAAGACTGAGTATTTTGAGCGCTCATCAATAATGGACTGTACACCATTGTGACAGAAAAGCATCAATCATCAATATTGATGATTTATTGTACATACATAGTTTTATAATCGCATATAGAAAGGAGGTGGTTAGGGGTGGTTAGTTATTTACCATATTGTCTAGCTCCTCTGTTATTGGTTATCTAAATATATATGAAATATTGTGATTAATGCATATATGGAAGCTGATTAAGCAACTAAAATGTAGCTCTCTGCATCTAGGACAAAGTTGAGACAACTCATCAGCACTTAATACATCTGGTGCTGTTCCGCTTTTCGGGTGTCTGGAAAGTACCAAGGAACCATCTGGCCTAGCTCATGTGGTCAAATCGAGCAATTGATTATAAACTAGACGAGTATATATTAGCTGTGGATATATGAGTATATATGATTATAGAGGAGTATACATGCAAGTGAGATCTACAAGATATATATATATTTCTATCACATCACTGTATTTGTACTGACCCAAAGAATAAAACTGCTTTATCAATTTTACCACACGCAGAATGGTATAAACACCCCCCCAAAAGAAAATCTTGATTTGCTGGTTTTACTTCATTCTGCCTCCCAAAAATCGGGATAGAAAGCAATCAAAAAATGTCATGTGCCCGAAAATGGTACCAAATAAAAATGTCAACTAGGCCCGCAAAAAACAAGACCTCACATGACTCTGTGGGACAAAATATGGAAAAAATATAGCCCTCAAAATATGGTGATTTTTTAAAAATAAAAAGCATCTTTTAGCGTGTGACAGCAGCCAAATGCAAAGACCTGCTATAACACCTCTTTCACACGTCCTGATATTTAGCGCTACCGGAGATGTCATTGTCCGTGTGTGTAATACTTGTGGCGCACGGGTGGCATGCGTGTGCCCCATCAGTACCACAAGGACGGGCACCATGGAAGAAGCATTACAGTGAGTGCTGTTCCCCTGCGCTGGGTGCTGAACACGGGACTCATCATTCTCCCGTGCTTTGACGGCGATCGGCACAAGCAGGGTAGAAAGACAGCTCTCATCATTCTTCCCTGCTCTGCTGGCGATCGGCTCAAGCAGGGGAAAATCATTGAGAGCCTCGGCGCTTACTGTAATGCTTCTTCCCCGGCGCTGATGCGTGTCACATGGATAATAATAATCTTTATTTTTATATAGCGCTAACATATTCCGCAGCGCTTTACAGGTTGCACACATTATCATCGCTGTCCTAGTTGGGGCTCACAATCTAAATTCCCTATCAGTATGTCTTTGGAATGTGGGTGGAAACCGGAGTACCCAGAGGAAACCCATGCAAACGCGGAGAGAACATGCAAACTCTTTGCAGATGTTGTTCTTGGTGGGGTTTGAACCCAGGACTCAAGTGCTGCAAGGCTGCAGTGCTAACCACTGCGCCACCGTGCTGCCCTGACATCCATGTGTGTTATGCGTATGCACATGTGCTGGATGTTTTGTGGCCTGTGCTGACATTAAAAAATGGACATGTCAGGGTGTTTTGTCCATGGACAGATGGTCCGTAGAAGCACACTGACATGCACAGACCCATTCACTTGAATAGGCAAATAGTGCTCCATTCCTCCTGAGTCTCTCCGCATGGCTAACCCAATGGAGTAAAATTCTGTGACACACCCATGGTGTCAATATGATCACTGTACCTCTAGATGAATCCATTGAGAGGGGTAATTTGAAAAATCGGGTCACCTTGGGGGTTTCTGCTGATTTTGCACCTCATGGGCTCTCCCAGTGGGTCATGGCACCTCAAACTATAACAGTAATATCTGGCGCTCCTTCCCTCCTGAGTGCTGCCATGTGCCCAAACAGTGGTTTACCCCCACATATGGGATATCAGCATACTCAGAACAAATTGCACAATAACTCTTGGGGTCCAATTTGCTCTGTTACCCTTGGGAAAAAATTGGGGGTGAAAAGATCATTTTTGTGGAAAAAATATGATTTTTTTATTTTTATGGCTCTAAGTTATAAACTTCTGTAAAGCAGTTGGGGGTTCAAGGTGCTCACCACACATCTAGATAAGTTCCTTGGGGGGGTCTAGTTTCCAAAACACTGTCATTTGTAGGGGGTTTCCACTGTTTAGGCACATCAGGGGCTCTCCAAACACGACATGGTGTCATCTCAATTCCAGCCAATTTTGCACTGAAAAGTAAAATGGCGCTCCTTCCCTTCTGAGCTCTGCCATGCGCGCAAACAGTGACTTACCCCTACATATGGGGTATCAGCGTACTCAGGCCAAATTTCACAATAACATTTGGAGTCCATTTTCCCCTGTTACTCTTGGGGAAAAAAAAAATGGATCTCAAATATAAAAAATCCTGTGAAGCACCTGAAGGGCTAATAAACGTCTTGAATGTGGTTTTGCATACCCTGAGGGGTGCAGTTTTTAGAATGGTGTAACTTTTGGTATTTTCTATCAATTAGACCCCTCAAAGTGACTTCAAATGTGATGTGGCCCTTAAAAAAAATGGTGTTGTAAAAATTAGAAATTGCTGTCAAATGTAACCCTTATAACTCCCTAAGAAAAAAAATGTTGGTTCAAAAATTGTTCTGATGTAAAGTAGTCATGTGGGAAATGTTACTTATTAAGTATTTTGTGTGACATCTCTGTGTTATTTAGGACATGAAAATTCAAATTTGGAAAATTGCAAAATTTTCAAAAATTTCGCCAAATTTGTTTTTTTTCAAAAATTAAGGCAAGTCATATCCAAGAAATTTTACCACTAACATGAAGTACAATATGGAGAATTCGAAGGCTAGCACTCGACTGATATGAATGTGACGGTGCTAGTGAACGGAACCAATAGTCCCAATGAACATATCGATATATAACACAGGTCAACAAAAAAAAATTTTTTTTCTGGTGTCCAAAATATTTTAATGAATTTGGGGTATTTTTGGGCTGCTGATTCTGAATATGTCATCAGTTTTGCCAGATTGGCTCAAGTTTTTGAGATTTTTGGTATCTTATTTATAGCACTTGTTGGTAAATGCGACGCATCATCTCATTAATTTCTTTGGATTAGTACTTGAACTGAGCAGTTCTCAATATAGTTTTGTGTTAATTAGTGTTCTAAAAGTTTGTTCATAGCTTGATTTTTGCACTAACTTTATGTTGTTGTCTGATTTCCAGTGAAAAGCATGAACTCATCAAGAAGAAGTTGTCTTAACGATCCAGACTCATTCTGTTACATTTGTGGTGAATACACACTGCCAATACACCCTTCATCATCATCAGGTGGGGGAAGGTCAGGTAACATGGTAAACACAGGTACAGGCACATCTTCACAATGAGGGACAGGCCTTCTTGCAGATTCCATGTTAGGATACTCCCATTTTCGTTTCTTATGCTTATTGAATCCTTGCACTTGCACTGCACAGAAATAACAGTCATCATGATGATTTTTTTGCTCTCTCCACACCATTGGAACACCAAATTTGAAGCTTTTTCTTTGTCCTTTGCTCCATTTTCTTAATAATTCGATACATGCTTTGCACACTATGTGTGGTGCCCAAAACTTGTCTTGGTCCCCAAGCATAACCCCAAAATAGGCAAAATACACTTTTTTTACGAAGTCTGTTATGTTTCTTCTATGTTTTGGCAGTGTGTATTCACCACAAATGTAACAGAATGAGTCTGGATCGTTAAGACAACTTCTTCTTGATGAGTTCATGCTTTTCACTGGAAAACAGACAACAACATAAAGTTAGTGCAAAAATCAAGCTATGAACAAACTTTTAGAACACTAATTAACACAAAACTATATTGAGAACTGCTCAGTTCAAGTACTAATCCAAAGAAATTAATGAGATGATGCGTCGCATTTACCAACAAGTGCTATAAATAAGATACCAAAAATCTCAAAAACTTGAGCCAATCTGGCAAAACTGATGACATATTCAGAATCAGCACCCCAAAAATACCCCAAATTCGATGAAATATCTTTGGCACCAAAAATGCTGTTGACCAGTGAATCACTGCACTCGTACTCAGAAGCTTGCTTTGATGCAGGTGAAAAAAGTTTATTCAAACAATTGTGGCAAAAAGGAAAATTGGTGTAGCGATAGGCATAAACGACGTTTCGGCCAGCTCGTGGCCTTGATCACGCTATTGCTGGAACAAACAAATAAAAGAAGACAATAAATAACTATATACAATGAAATCAAATGACTATCTACAAGATTATTTACATATATACAGCTCTGGAAAACATGTCAAAAACCACAAGTAGCAAATGCTTGTACATAGGGCGCATATAATATCAGGACGACAAATAGAGGCATAGGGAGGCAAGGAGATGCATATATCGTGCGTTAGAGTAAGATAATAGGATAGTAGCATACCCCGGTGGGAGATTCCTAATGTATGGCTGTACTGCAGTGTTGCTGAGGGTGCCAGCCAAAATAAAGGGGCCTGGAGAGAATGATGGAGAGCCATATAAAAGAAAGGAAAACTATCAATTGACCATGGTACTGTCTTATAGTAAGGAGCACAAAGAAATATGCTACAACATACTTCTAATTTGCCAATAATACCCGTCTGATGAACTGTTGGTTGCCGTGTAGTGGAATACACATGTGGAAATAGCTGTAGGGACATACGGTAATACGTTATCTGTTAAGTTCTTGATAGGTAAATAGTGAGTAAGACAGATTACAGTATACTTGCCAGTATATTGTTCTTACTACAGATAGTGTAGCAGGCCAGTCGTTGTGATACGTAACGTACGTGCAGATATGGCTAGAGAAATACATAAATATGGGAGTAAATTTGTCTGTTCAGTCCATATCAGGTGGAGTATCGCGGAGCCATGCTATACTTGCCTGTATGATCAACCTGTAATACACTGGATGTCCCCAATATGTGAAAAGGGTACATAGGAGTAACTGTGGAAATAGATATCTAGGGTAAGTGGGTTATAGGGGTGGCTCGTGGTATGCGAGTATATAGTAGGTGTACTACCTGCTGGTGTGTATGCCCAGTACCGGTCCAACAATACGGGTCCCCAGTTTCAGTTTGAATGGGAGCTGTGGTGATTACCAATTCAGCTGTAATATAATAGGGGAGCTATTAGAATAGAGTACTCAGGGTCCCATATTACTTAACTGTAGGATGAAGGTAGAGGTCTCACATCAGCGGTCCGTGGTTGTGGAGGGGCCGGCGTTGGTAGCCAGGTGATAGGAGCAGACACAAACTGTGTCCTTGCTGAGGAGTGGCTGCCATGTCTGGTAAGGCAGCGCTATATAAGGCTATCGCCGGTCAGGTGACCGGATGCGGGCCGGGATGTCCACGTCTGCATAATGTGGAGGGGAGGGGAAGGGGAGGGAGGTCCCCTGAAGCCGGCGCGTGTGTTGCCATGGAGGAGGAAGTCTGCGTCTGTGCGGCAGAGACCGCAATATGGCGCTCGCGCATGGGTAATGGGCTCAAGCAGGGTCTCCAAGATGGCGCCCGCGCATGCGCAATGCATGCTGGGGGCTAAAGCGATGCCGGGACAGTAAGATGGTGCCCGTGCATGCGCAATGCTGATTTGTAGGATCGAGTGTCAGTGTCCAGACACCTGGAGCTGGCGATCACAGGGGAAAAGAAGCAGTCAGTGTGCTTCGAGGACAACTATAAGGCATTGATAATACAAGATGGATACAACAGCTGTCATCCCAAATCCATCAAAAACAGCCTTCCCAGATCACAATTTAAAAGGGTTACTAGAATTGTTTCCGACCCCCCAACCAGGGAGACCAGAATACAAGAGATGGCACAAAAATTTGAAGCCCGCAACTATCCAACCAATCTCCTTGAGATAGAATCCTCACGGGCTATTAGTGATCTTAACGACGGGACAGTCAGTATACAAAAGAACCCGAGGCTCCCTTTTGTACATAATCACCACCCCACTATGCACAAAATACATAATCTCATTCGGGGACATTGGCCCATCCTCCACAAGGCCTATCCCAACATACCTATCTTCAAAGATCCCCCACTAATGTGCACTAGACGAGCCAAAAATATACGAGATAGGGTGGTAAGAGCCGACTTAGGGTCACAAAAATCATCGCTCACTAGGACCCTCACTGACCAAAAAAGAACGGGCACCTTTCCCTGCTTGAGTTGCATGTGTTGCTCGAACATTATCAAAGGGAATGAAGTCCACCCACGAACCGGGAAATCATATCCCATTAGAGAGTACTACACCTGTGCAACAAGCTTTGTAGTCTACATTATTAAGTGCCCTTGTGGATTATTATACGTGGGGGAGACCACGCAGGCAATAAGGGATCGCATATCCAGCCACAAATCTACGATCCGACGTGAGAAATTATGGCTACCCCTGCCAGCGCATTTCAAGGAGGCGAGGCATAATATTGCCCAACTTAGGTTCCAAATAGTCGAGAGAGTACCACGCCCGAGAAGGGGAGGTAATCACATCCAACTTTTAAAACAGAGGGAGACATATTGGATCTACACTCTGGACACCCTCCACCCAAGGGGATTAAATCGTGAAATTGATTGGCTAATATGAGTATACTTTGTTTTTTCCTAGGCGAACTGACCCACTGCACTTATAGCCTCTACCGTGCGCACTATCTAGACGGTAAGATCCATACCCCCCGATTCCTTCACCAGTATTCTATATTTATTTGTCCTGCCCATTTTCACTAGTTTATTTTACTTTATACCCCTATTATAGTCTTAAAATTATCCCGTTTTTTTATTCAATTTTTTTATTTTGATTAATCAAACTTTAGCTTCGTTCATTGGTCATCCCCATAGCCTTTATGTTTTTTTCTTTTTTCATTTTCTTTATTTCTTTTCTTTATTTTCTTTTATTATCCCTATTTTCTTTTTTTCAAGTTTGGACTCCTACCACTTATATGTATATGCATCTGTATTTATATCATGTATCTGCAATGTTATTGTAAATTTGTACATCTTGTATTATCAATGCCTTATAGTTGTCCTCGAAGCACACTGACTGCTTCTTTTCCCCTGTGATCGCCAGCTCCAGGTGTCTGGACACTGACACTCGATCCTACAAATCAGCATTGCGCATGTACGGGCGCCATCTTACTGTCCCGGCATCGCTTTAGCCCCCAGCATGCATTGCGCATGCGCGGGCGCCATCTTGGAGACCCTGCTTGAGCCCATTACCCATGCGCGAGCGCCATATTGCGGTCTCTGCCGCACAGACGCAGACTTCCTCCTCCATGGCAACACACGCGCCGGCTTCAGGGGACCTCCCTCCCCTTCCCCTCCCCTCCACATTATGCAGACGTGGACATCCCGGCCCGCATCCGGTCACCTGACTGGCGATAGCCTTATATAGCACTGCCTTACCAGACATGGCAGCCACTCCTCAGCAAGGACACAGTTTGTGTCTGCTCCTATCACCTGGCTACCAACGCCGGCCCTCCACAACCACGGACCGCTGATGTGAGACCTCTACCTTCATCCTACAGTTAAGTAATATGGGACCCTGAGTACTCTATTCTAATAGCTCCCCTATTATATTACAGCTGAATTGGTAATCACCACAGCTCCCATTCAAACTGAAACTGGGGACCCGTATTGTTGGACCGGTACTGGGCATACACACCAGCAGGTAGTACAACTACTATATACTCGCATACCACGAGCCACCCCTATAACCCACTTACCCTAGATATCTATTTCCACAGTTACTCCTATGTACCCTTTTCACATATTGGGGACATCCAGTGTATTACAGGTTGATCATACAGGCAAGTATAGCATGGCTCCGCGATACTCCACCTGATATGGACTGAACAGACAAATTTACTCCCATATTTATGTATTTCTCTAGCCATATCTGCACGTACGTTACGTATCTATCTGCACTATTTACCTATCAAGAACTTAACAGATAACGTATTACCGTATGTCCCTACAGCTATTTCCACATGTGTATTCCACTACACGGCAACCAACAGTTCATCAGACGGGTATTATTGGCAAATTAGAAGTATGTTGTAGCATATTTCTTTGTGCTCCTTACTATAAGACAGTACCATGGTCAATTGATAGTTTTCCTTTCTTTTATTTGGCTCTCCATCATTCTCTCCAGGCCCCTTTATTTTGGCTGGCACCCTCAGCAACACTGCAGTACAGCCATACATTAGGAATCTCCCACCGGGGTATGCTACTATCCTATTATCTTACTCTAACGCACGATATATGCATCTCCTTGCCTCCCTATGCCTCTATTTGTCGTCCTGATATTATATGCGCCCTATGTACAAGCATTTGCTACTTGTGGTTTTTGACATGTTTTCCAGAGCTGTATATATGTAAATAATCTTGTAGATAGTCATTTGATTTCATTGTATATAGTTATTTATTGTCTTCTTTTATTCGTTTGTTCCAGCAATAGCGTGATCAAGGCCACGAGCTGGCCGAAACGTCGTTTATGCCTATCGCTACACCAATTTTCCTTTTTGCCACAATTGTTTGAATAAACTTTTTTCACCTGCATCAAAGCAAGCTTCTGAGTACGAGTGCAGTGATTATATATCGATATGAAGTACAATATGTCATGAGAAAACTTTGTCAGAATCACCGGGATCCGTTGAAGCATTCTAGAGTTATAACCTCATAAATGGACAGTGGTCAGAATTGTAAAAATTGGCCTAGTCATTAACATGCAAATCACCCTTGGGGGTAAATAGGTTAATAATTTATGCACAGCTGTACTTACTATGATAACATTGATACAGTGATTAACATGTATTAGACTTTTATGTATGCATAAAAGAGAGACCTGGATGTCTTCCTGGAGCGTAACAATATTGTATCTTACAGTTATTACATAATTTAGGCTGAACTGGATGGACAAATGTCTTTTTTCGGCCTTGCTAACTATATTACTATGTTACTATTTACAGCTCTGGCAAAAATTTAGAGACCACTGCAAAGTGTTCAGTTTATTTGATTTTTCTCTTTATAGGTATAATTTTGAGTAAAATGTAAATTGTTCTTTTAGTCTATAAACTTCTGACAATATGTCTCCGAATTTCCAAGCAATAAATTTAGTATTTTTTTTCTGAAAAATGGTCAAAATAAAAAAAAAGAACCCAGTGCTTTCAGACCTCAAATAATGCAAAGGAAATAAGTTCATAATAATTTGGAAACAACAATACTAATGTTTTAACTCAGGAAGAGTTCAGAAATCAATATTTTGTGGAATGACCATGATTTTGAATCACAGCTTTCTTGCGTTTTGGCATGCTTTCCACCAGTCTTTCACACTGTTCCTGGCGCAAAAATGTAAGGCTACTTCCACACTAGCGTCGTGCGCTGCACGTCGGGTGCAGCATATGCAGATTTTCATTGCATCCTCTGCCCCATTGTGAGGTGCGGGGAGATGGGGGCGGAAAAAGCGCATGTGCGGTCGGAAAAAGCGGTCCGTCGGTCCATCGCACGACGGTTGCAACATGTGTCAATGCATCGCAATGCGTCACTAATGTTAATCTATGAGGCAAAAACGCATCCTGCAAACAACTTTGCAGGATGCGTTTTTTCCCCTAAACGACGCATTGCGACGTATTGAAAACAACGCTAGTGTGAAAGTAGCCTAAGCAGTTCTTCTTTGTTTGAAGGCTTGTGACTATCCAACTTCCTTCTGATTACATGCCAGAAGTTTTCAATGGGGTTCAGGTCTGGAGATTGGGCTGCCCATGACAGGGATTTGATGTGTTGGTCTCTTAATTTTTGCCAGAGCTGTATACGGCACTTTGTGCACCAAGCACTTTCTAAAGATTAATAAGATATATTGTTCCTGTACTATGAACAAAATCATGTAAACTATGTATTACTATGTATGTTCTCTGCACTATATAATGTAATTGTGATTAACTAATGATTGTTAACTGATGTCTATATACAGTGGGTACGGGAAGTATTCATACCCCTTTAAATTTTTCACTCTGCTTCATTGCAGCCATTTGGTAAATTGAAAAAAGTTCATTTTTTTCTCATTAATATACACTCTGCACCCCATCTTGACTGAAAAAAAAACCCAAAAATGTAGAAATTTTTGCAAATTTAATAAAAAAATAAAAAACAAAATATCACATGGTCATAAGTATTCATATCCTTTGCTAAGACACTCATATTTAAGTCACATGCTGTCCATTTCCTTGTGATCCTCCTTGAGATGGTTCTACTCCTTTATTGGAGTCCAGCTGTGTTTAACCCCTTTCTGCCATTGGATGTACTATTCCGTCCATGTGGGGTGAGCCTTACTTCCCAAGGATGGAATAGGACGTCCAGCGCTATCAGCCACGCTCACGGGAAAGGGTGCGGCCGATCGCGGCTGGGTGTCAGCTGACTATCGCAGCTGACATCCGGCACTATGTGCCAGGTGCGGTCACAGCCGACCCCGGCACATTAACCCCCGACACACTGCGATCAAACATGATCACAGTGTTCTGGCAGTATAGGGAAGCATTGCGCAGGGAGCGGGCTCCCTGCGAGTTTCCCTGAGACCCTCTGAACAACGAGAGGGTTTGGATTACATTTACGGTTGGGAATACGGTTGAGTTTAAGGCTAGGGGTGTGTTTGGATTAGGGTTTCAGTTATAATTGGGGGGTTTCCACTGTTTAGGCACATCGGGGCTCTCCAAACGCGACATGGCATCCGATCTCAATTCCAGCCAATTCTGCGTTGAAAAAGCAAAACAGTGCTCCTTTCCTTCCGAGCTCTCCCGTGCGCCCAAACAGGGGTTTACCCCAACATATGGGGTATCAGCGTACTCAGGACACATTGTACAACTTTTGGGGTCCAATTTCTCCAGTTACCCTTGAAAAAACGCAAAACTGGGGGCTAAAAAATAATTTTTGTGGAAAAAAAGATTTTTTATTTTCACGGCTCTGCGTTATAAATTGTAGTGAAACACTTGGGGGTTCAAAGTTCTCACAACACATCTAGATAAGTTCCTTGGGGGGTCTAGTTTCCAATATGCGGTCATTGTGGGGGGTTTCTACTGTTTAGTTAAATCAGGGGCTCTGCAAATGCAACGTGATGCCTGCAGACCAATCCATCTAAGTCTGCATTCCAAATGCCACTCCTTCCCTTCCGAGCTCTGCCATGCGCCCAAACGGTGGTTCCCTTCAACATATTGGGTATCAGCATACTCAGGACAAATTGGACAACAACTTTTGGGGTTCAATTTCAACTGTGACCCTTGAAAAAATACAAAACTAGGGGCTAAAAAATAATTTTTGTTAAGAAAAAGGATTTTTTTTTCAATGCTCTGCGTTATAAACTGTAGTGAAACACTTGGGGGTTCTAAGTTCTCACAACACATCTAGATGAGTTTCTTGGAGGGTCTAGTTTCCAATATGGGGTCATTTGCAGGGGGTTTCTACTGTTTAGTTACATCAGGGGCTCTGCAAATGCAACTTGACGCCTGCAGACCAATCCATCGAAGTCTGCATTCCTAATGGTGCTCCTTCTATTCCGAGCTCTCCCATGCGCCAAAACGGTGATTCCCCCCACATATGGGGTATCAGCGTACTCGGGACAAATTGGACAACAACTTTTGGGGTCCAATTTCTCCTGTTACTTTTTGGAAAATACAAAACTGGGGCTAAAAAATAATTTTTGTGGGAATAAAAAAGAATTTTTATTTTCACGGCTCTGCGTAGTAGTGAAAGTTGTGAAACACTTGGGGGTTCAAAGCTCTCACAACACACAACAATCTAGATGAGTTCCTTAGGGGGTCTACTTTCCAAAATGGTGTCACTTGTGGGGAGTTTCAATGTTTAAGCACATCAGTGGCTCTCCAAACGCAACATGGCGTCCCATCTCAATTCCAGCCAATTTTGCATTGAAAAGTCAAATGGCGCTCCTTCCCTTCCGAGCTCTGCCAAGCGCCCAAACAGTGGTTTACCCCCACATATGGGGTATCAGCATACTCAGGAAAAATTGTACAACAACTTTTGGCATCCTATTTGTTCTCTTACCCTTGGGAAAATAAAAAATTGGGGCGAAAAATCATTTTTGTGAAAAAATATGATTTTTTATATTTGCGGCTCTACATTATAAACTTCTGTGAAGCACTTGGTGGGTCAAAGTGCTCACCACACATCTAGTTAAGTTCCTTAGGGGTTCTACTTTCCAAAATGTGGTCACTTGTGGGAGGTTTCAATGTTTTGGCACATCAGGGGCTCTCCAAATGCAACATGGCGTCCCATCTCAATTCCAGCCAATTTTGCTTTGAAAAGTCAAACGGCGCTCCTTTTCTTCTGAGCTCTCCTTTGCGCCCAAACAGTGGTATGCCCCCACATATGGGGTATCAGCATACTCAGGACAAATTCTGCAACAACCTTTGGGGTCCATTTTCTCCTGTTACCCTTGGTAAAATAAAACAAATTGGAGCTGAAGTAAATTTTGTTTAAAAAATAAGCTAAATGTTCATTTTTATTTAAACATTCCAAAAATTCCTGTGAAACACCTGAAGGGTTAATAAACTTCTTGTATGTGGTTTTGAGCACCTTGAGGGGTGCAGTTTTTAGAATGGTGTCACACTTGGTTATTTTCTATCATATAGACCACTCAAAATGACTTCAAATGAGATGTGGTCCCTAAAAAAAATACGGTGTTGTAAAAATTGCTGGTCAAATTTTAACCCTTATAACTCCCTAAAAAAAAATTTGGTTCCAAAATTGTACTAATGTAAAGTAGACATGTAAGAAATGTTACTTATTAAGTGTTTTGTGTGACATATCTCTGTGATTTAATTGCATAAAAATTCAAAGTTGGAAGTTGCAAAATTTTCAAAATTTTCGCCAAACTTCCATTTTTTTCACAAATAAACGCAGGTAATATATAAGAAATTTTACCACTATCATGAAGTACAATATGTCTCGAGAAAACAGTGTCAGAATCACCGGGATCTGTTGAAGCGTTCCAGAGTTATAACCTCATAAAGGGACAGTGGTCAGAATTCTAAAAATTGGCCCGGTCATTAACGTGCAAACCACCCTTGGGGTAAAGGGGTTAATTAAACTGATAGGACTTGATTTGGAAAGGCACACACCTGTCTATATAAGACCTCACAGCTCACAGTGCATGTCCAAAATTTTGGTTTGGTTACAAAATTGTGTTGATGATGTAAATTAGTCATGTGTGAAATGTTATTTATTAACTATTTTGTATGACATATCTCTGTGATTTAAGGGCATGAAAATTCAAAGGAGGAAAATTGCAAACATTTTCAAAATTTTCTCCGTTACCATTTTTTTCACAAATAAACGCAAGTCATACCGAATAAATTTTACCACTATCATGAAGTGCAATATGTCTTAAAAACACATTCTCAGAATCACCGGGATCCATTGAAGTGTTCCAGAGTTATTATCTCATAAAGTGACAGTGGTCAAACTTGTAAAAAGTTGTCCTGGTCATTAACGTGCAAACCAACTTTGGGTTAAAGGGGTTAATCAAAATTGATATAAAAATGAATTGCTAATATCAGTGAATGTAATTCTAGTGTGAAAGTTATAATACATGTCTTTTTTTCCTTTACTACATTTACATATACAGTATTGTTTTATGAAGACACAATGTTAGCTTACACATCCCATTTTCTTTTTGGCTTTGAAAAGACCAAAAAACCATATTAAGTATGTAGATGCGTGCTGCACATTTTGGCAGCTTTACCACTTCATAAAAGTAGGAGCAGTTGCTGCTATTTACTTTAATTATCGGAAATGTTACTTATTCCTAACATTTTATACAAGCTGTTTTTCATTAACACATTATACATCCTCTTTCTAAATGTCTAACATTTAACAAATATAATACTGCAATATTAACCCCTTTCTGCCATTAGACGTACTATTCCGTCCATGTGGGGTGGGCCCTACTTCCCAAGGACAGAATCGCAACTGACATCCAGCACTATGTGCCAGGAGCGGTCACGGACCGCCCCCGGCACATTAACCCCCGGCACACCGCGATCAAACATGATCGCGATGTGCCGGCGGTACAGGGAAGCATCGCACAGGGAGGGGGCTCCCAGCGGGCTTCCCTGAGACCCCCACAGCAACGCGATGTGATCGCGTTGCTCCGGGGGTCTCCTACCTTCCTCCCTGCAGCAAGTCCCGGATCCAAGATGGCCGCGGATCCGGGTCCTGCAGGGAGGGAGGTGGCTTACCAAGTGCCTGCTCAGACGGCGGGGAACGTGACAGACATCGGAATGTGAGTATGTACTGTTTTTTTTTTACTTTTACAATGGTAACCAGGGTAAATATCGGGTTACTAAGCGCGGCCCTGTGCTTAGTAACCCGATGTTTACCCTGGTTACCCAGGGACTTCGGCATCGTTGAAGACAGTTTCAACGATGCCAAAGTCTTTCCCCTGATCGTTGGTCGCTGGAGAGAGCTGTCTGTGTGACAGCTCCCCAGCGACCACACAACGACTTATCAACGATCACGGCCAGGTCGTATCGCTGGTCGTGATCATTGGTAATCGTTTAGTGTAACGGTACCTTAAGCAGAGCTGGGGTAGGACAGTTGCATAATGAGCTGTGATATTCCCTATGCCCAAAGTCTCACTACAGTACCCTGGACTAAGATTTCTGGCACAGCAAGCACTCCAGATTTAGAAAGAGACATGCACTTCTTCATGAATCAGGATCATCTGACTCCAGCACGTCTCATCCTCAAGACTGACTGAATTGATTCCTACTGTATGTTTTATTTTCAGATTATTATTTTTGTATTTTATTTTTAGATGATATCCGCCAATTATATTCGTTAGAAATTGTTTTCTATTAGTTATATTCTGTCAGGCTTACTAAACAAATATAATATAGTTGTTTTTTAATTTACCTATGGTAGAAAAAAGGAAGAATTGTACTTACATGAATACATAGATTTTCCTGAAAGTAGCCAACCAGGCTGAAAACATTCATTGTTTATGTTCTGGGATGGATTTACGTAGCTTTAGACTTGGTGCTCCCCTCCTATGGCTATCTGAAGTTTCACATTACTGTGCGTCTGTCATGTTAGACAATATGACACACAATGAGGGCACACTGGTGCTCTGGTGCATATTTCAGGGATAATGAAACAGCATTGGAAGCAGTTACATTCTTAGTGGCTTACACAAGATAATGGATGGTACAATTCATAAGGGAGGACACTGTGTATTAATGGATAGCGCTATACATAATAAGCAGAAAGACTGTAATAATGAACATTGTTTACGAAGTACACCGCAATTAGGAATTGTGCTATACATAAGGATGTTTCACAAACATGACTTTTTACTACCATTGTATTTGAGCATATTATAGATACAGAAATATATTTACATCCAGTGACTTAATGTCTCATCTGGCTTAGCAACATTTTTTTTCTTCTCCATCTGGCCAGACCTTCAGGTTGATATCTTGCAGTCATAACATGTTTTTGCAGATCTTTTGCAAAGATCACTGAACTTTTGACAATAAAATATAACAAGGTCATGTATATGTATCTATCTTGTTGGGCATATTCATTTTCAGGGGAGCAAAATCGAACATTTTCCATTCTCACCTCAATATGACATCGTGCCTCCACCCAAATTTTGCTGTTAGCTGTAGTGGGATGCAGGAGGGTCTTCCGCTTCTGCCAAAGGTCCACTAGAGAAACACCTGTACAGGCTCCATTCACACTCACAAGAGATGAAGCTGAAACAATTAACGGGTTTGTTTACAGAGGAGTAAATGGTGTTAAATACAGAGGGCATAACAAGAAACAGCAAAACATATAATATCATACACTCTATGATACAGCTTTAAAATGTGCTTTGCAGTAGGTGTGAATGATAATTATGGCACTTCTCCTTAAAGTGACAACAAGCACACTTTTAACTAGTAACACGCAATAGTGGCTGCAGCAATGCTAGTAACGCAGTCTAATGATGGTGCCAGAGTTGCCACGGCTGTTGGCGCGCTTGTAGAAGCCATTGGTGCACACAAGTCCCAGCAATAGCTATTCCTTGATATAGCAGTTTGGGGTCACACAGGGATACTGCGTGGGGTTGCAGGGTCCAGGCAGAAGTGATAAATTGTAGACTTGTTCTCTTATTTAAGTCAGGTGGCGATGAACATCTCCTGGTAACCTGGCTGGTCTGCAGATGTGGCTAAGCTGCAGGATTAACTTCTCCCCTCACACACTGAGCAGCTAGACAATTAGCACTCCCTTTGCACCTCTGTCCCCTGCTTTCCAGGATCAGACTCTCACATGTCTGATATGGAGGATTGCAACTATCTATCTCACACCTCCTAGCGCCACCCTTCTTCTCCAACCTGCTCAGCCAATCAGTCTCCTCCTCTGATGCTCCTCCTCCCTATGATACAGAGGAGAGCAATGTCTTCTGGGAGTTGTAGACCAGTGCAGTGCAGCAAGAGAATCATTAATTTCTACTAATGTGAATCTTTGTGTAATCCCAGCAGCACCGCTCTCTATACAAATAGGTGCAGGTGATACAAGCATATTTGGCCCGATTCTCTTGCATAAGAGCAAAGCAAGGAAAAAACAAATGTACCTAGGAGAAGTTGCTGAGAAGGATACCAATATTGGTGCTCTGCCTCCCAGATTGACAAAATATGACCGACCACAATTTTACAGTTTCAGAAAACTGTAAAATGAAGGAAAACGGAAGAAGCACAGAATTTTTGTGGAAAGTCACCAGTGGAGAAAATTTTTAACGTGCAGCATTTTAACTCATATTGCATACGTAAGGGTGTGTCATATTCCCACCCCTTTAACCCCTTTCTGCCATTAGACGTACTATTCCGTCCATGTGGGGTGGGCCCTACTTCCCAAGGACGGAATAGTACGTCATACGCGATCGGCAGCGCTCACGGGGGGAGCGCGGCCGATCGCGGCCGGGTGTCAGCTGCTTATCGCAGCTGACATCCGGCACTATGTGCCAGGAGCGGTCACGGACCGCCCCCGGCACATTAACCCCCGGCACACCGCGATCAAACATGATCGCAATGTGCCGGTGGTGCAGGGAAGCATCGCGCAGGGAGGGGGCTCCCTGCGGGCTTCCCTGAGACCCCCACAGCAACGCGATGTGATCGCGTTGCTGCGAGGGTCTCCTACCTTCCTCCCTGCAGCAAGGCCCGGATCCAATATGGCCGCGGCATCCGGGTCCTGCAGGGAGGGAGGTGTCTTACCAAGTGCCTGCTCAGAGCAGGCACTTGGTAACGCTGCAGCACTCTTTGACAGATCGGTGATCTGACAGAGTGCTGTGCAAACTGTCAGATCACCGATCTGTATTGTCCCCCCCTGGGACAAAGTAAAAAAGTTAAAAAAAAAATTTCCAAGTGTGTAAAAAAAAAAAAAAAAAAATCCTAAATAATGAAAAAAATATATATATTATTCCCATAAATACATTTCTTTATCTAAGTAAAAAAAAACAATAAAAGTACACATATTTAGTATTGCCGCGTCCGTTACGACCCGACCTATAAAACTGTCCCACTAGTTAACCCCTTCAGTAAACACCGTAAGAAAAAAAAAAACGAGGCAAAAAACAACGCTTTATTATCATACCGCCGAACAAAAAGTGGAATAACACGCAATCAAAAAGATGGATATAAATAACCATAGTACCACTGAAAGCGTCATCTTGTCCCGCAAAAAACGAGCTGCCATACAGCAACATCAGCAAAAAAGTAAAAAAATTATAGTCCTCAGAATAAAGCGATGCAAAAATAATTATTTTATCTATAAAATAGTTTTTATCGTATAAAAGCGCCAAAACATTAAAAAAATTATATAAATGAGGTGTCGCTGTAATCGTACTGACCCGAAGAATAAAACTGCTTTATCAATTTTACCAAACACGGAACGGTATAAACGCCTCCCCAAAAGAAATTCATGAATAGCTGGTTTTTGTCATTCTGCCTCAAAAAAATCGGAATAAAAAGCGATCAAAAAACGTCACGTGCCCAAAAATGTTACCAATAAAAACGTCAACTCGTCCCGCAAAAAACAAGACCTCAAATGACTCTGTGGACTCTGTGGACTCAAAAATATTTTTTGCAATAAAAAGCGTCTTTCAGTGTGAGATGGCTGCCAATCATAAAAATCCGCTAAAAAACCCGCTATAAAAGTAAATCAATCCCCCCTTCATCACCCCCTTAGTTAGGGAAAAATTACAAAAATTAAAAAAATGTATTTATTTCTATTTTCCCATTAGGGCTAGGGTTAGGGCTAGGGTTAGGGCTAGGGTTAGGGTTAGGGCTAGGGTTAGGGCTAGGGCTAGGGTTAGGGCCAGGGTTAGGGTTAGGGTTAGGGTTAGGGCTAGGGTTAGGGCTAGGGCTAGGGTTAGGGCTAGGGTTAGGGTTGGGGCTAGGGTTAGGGCTAGGGTTAAGGCTGCAGTTAGGGTTAAGGCTACAGTTAGGGTTGGGGCTAAAGTTAGGGTTAGGGTTTGGATTACATTTGCGGTTGGGAATAGGGTTGGGATTAGGGTTAGGGGTGTGTCTGGGTTAGAGGTGTGGTTAGGGTTACCATTGGAATTAGGGTTAGGGGTGTGTTTGGATTAGGGTTTCAGTTATAATTGGGGGGTTTCCACTGTTTAGGCACATCAGGGGCTCTCCAAACGCTACATGGCGTCCGATCTCAATTCCAGCCAATTCTGCGTTGAAAAAGTAAAACAGTGCTCCTTCCCTTCCGAGCTCTCCCGTGTGCCCGAACAGGAGTTTACCACAGCATATGGGGTATCAGCGTACTCAAGACAAATTGGACAACAACTTTTGGGGTCCAATTTCTCCTGTTACCCTTGGCAAAATACAAAACTGGGGGCTAAAACATAATTTTTGTGGGGAAAAAAAAGATTTTTCATTTTCACGGCTCTGCGTTAAATACTGTAGTGAAACACTTGGGGACTCAAAGTTCTCACAATACATCTAGATAAGTTCGTGGGGGGGTCTAGTTTCCAATATGGGGTCACTTGTGGGGGGTTTCTACTGTTTAGGTATATTAGGGGCTCTGCAAACGCAATGTGACGCCTGCAGACCATTCCATCTAAGTCTGCATTCCAAATGGCGCTCCTTCCCTTCTGAGCCCTCCCATGCGCCCAAACGGTGGTTCCCCCCATATATGGGGTATCAACGCACTCAGGACAAATTGGACAACAACTTTTGGGGTCCAATTTCTCCTTTTACCCTCGAGAAAATACAAAACTTGGGGCTAAAAAATAATTTTGAGGGTTTTTTTATTTTTTCATTTTCACGGCTCTGCATTATAAACTGTAGTGAAATAGTTGGGGGCTCAAAGTTCTCACAACACATCTAGATAAGTTCGTGGGGGGGTCTAGTTTCCAATATGGGGTCACTTGTGGGGGGTTTCTACTGTTTAGGTATATTAGGGGCTCTGCAAACGCAATGTGACGCCTGCAGACCATTCCATCTAAGTCTGTATTCCAAATGGCGCTCCTTCCCTTCCGAGCCCTCCCACGCGCCCAAACGCTGGTTCCCCCCACATATAGGGTATCAGCGCACTCAGGACAAATTGGACAACAACTTTTGGGGTCCAATTTCTCCTGTTACCCTCAGGAAAATACAACACTGGGGGCTAAAAAACAATTTTTGTGGGAAAAAATGTTTGTTATTTTTACGGCTCTGCATTATAAACTTCTGTGAAGCTCTTGGTGGGTCAAAGTGCTCACCACACATCTAGATAAGTTCCTTAGGGGGTCTACTTTTCCAATTGGTGTCAATTGTGGGGGGTTTCAATGTTTAGGCACATCAGTGGCTCTCCAAACGCAACATGGCGTCCCATCTCAATTCCTGTCAATTTTGCATTGAAAAGTCAAACGGCGCTCCTTCCCTTCTGAGCTCTCCCATGCGCCCAAACAGTGGTTTACCCCCACATATGGGGTATCAGCGTACTCAGAACAAATTGTACAACAACTTTTTTGTTCAAATTTCTTCTCTTGCTATTGGGAAAATAAAAAATTGGGGGCGAAAAGATAATTTTTGTGAAAAAAAATGATTTTTTTATTTTTACGGTTCTGCATTATAAACTTCTGTGAAGCACTTGGTGGGTCAAGGTGCTCATCACACCTCTAGATAAGTTCCTTAGGGGGTCTACTTTCCAAAATGGTGTCACTTGTGGGGGGTTTCAATGTTTAGGCACATCAGTGGCTCTCCAAACGCAACATGGCGTCCCATCTCAATTCCAGTCAATTTTGCATTGAAAAGTCAGATGGCGCTCCTTCCCTTCCGAGCTCTGCCATGCGCCCAAACTGTGGTTAGCCCCCACATATGGGGTATCAGCGTACTCAGGACAAATTGTACAACAACGATTGAGGTCCAATTTCTCCTGTAACCCTTGGTAAAATAAAACAAATTGGAGCTGAAGTAAATTTTTTGTGAAAAAAAGTTAAATGTTAATTTTTATTTAAACATTCCAAAAATTCCTGTGAAACACCTGAAGGGTTAATAAACTTCTTGAATGTGGATTTGAGAACCTTGAGGGGTGCAGTTTTTAGAATGGTGTCACACTTGGGTATTTTCTATCATATAGACCCCTCAAAATGACTTCAAATGAGATGTGGTCCCTAAAATAAAATGGTGTTGTAAAAATGAGAAATTGCTGGTCAACTTTTAACCCTTATAACTCCCTAACAAAAAAAAATTTTGTTTCCAAAATTGTGCTGATGTAAAGTAGACATGTGGGAAATGTTATGTATTAAGTATTTTGTGTGACATATCTTTGAAATTTAATTGCATAAAAATTCAAAGTTGGAAAATTGCGAAATTTTCAAAATTTTCGCCAAATTTCCATTTTTTTCACAAATAATCGCAGGTAATATCAAAGAAATTTTACCACTATCATGAAGTACAATATGTCTCGAGAAAACATTGTCAGAATCACCGGGATCCGTTGAAGCGTTCCAAAGTTATAACCTCATAAAGGGACAGTGGTCAGAATTGTAAAAATTGGCCCGGTCAATAACATGCAAACCACCCTTGGGGGTAAAGGGGTTAAATGTGCAAGCTGGTAATGCTGCTAAGTACATATTTACAATTTTGTGTATTGTAATATGGCAAGTGTAGGACATGTTAGCAGACACTAGATGGGGCACTACATTGTACATAGTCATGTAGGAGGGGTTGTCTGTGTCAAGGAAGGTGTCTTCCTGTTTTGTAGTCAGTAGAGGCCTAGTGCCCATGCTGGGCAGACAGCTCCGCAATATAAAGCCATACACCCAGCCATTCAGAGTCCGGATGGACAGAGAGTAAAGCTGAGGCCGTAGCATTTCCACAGTTTAGAACAGGAGCTTAAAAGGGGTTCTTAACCAGTACATGGACATAAATCGCTCACCATCTGGCAGATCATTGCTTGGGCTGATGTCTTTTGCACTGGGGCGAAAACATGGAGGAGCACTCAGGTGTATTGAGCTTGCACAGGGAGGACGCTTCATTATAGCAAGAAGTGGTATGTCCCTGTAATGCACTGCAAGACGTAGTTGAAAGCGCAGGGAGAGCAGAGAACGTGTACTGCTTGAAACCTAATGCTGATGATGTAACTAACAAGAATACAAGAATGTGCTGCAACAAACCAAGAGTAAAGTTCATTGTTTTAAGGACCCTGTCATTTATTGTACTACGGAAGCAGCAGAACTTCAGCCAGCCCAATTGGACCCAGATGGTGCAGAGGACGAAGCGAAAGGTATGCTGCAGAAGGGACATTGTTGCATGTAATTGGGAGCCAGAGCACGTGTGACCAGTTAACCTCAGCCACGACTACGGCCCTGGCTCTGCATTTTACACATGTTTAAGACTTATCCAAACCTGTCGATATAAGTTACATATATATGGGGATCTTTAAATTCGGGAGTCCTGTCCTATTTATTTTCCTCACTTATATAGTAGCATTAATTCCACAGTGCTTTACAGACATCATTGTCACTGTGCCCAATGATGCTTATTAGCTAGATTCCCTATCAGAGAACCCAGAGAAAACCCACAGAAACACAGGGAAAAATACAAACTCCTTGCAGTTGTTGTTCTTGGTGAGATTTGAACTCAGGAACCCAGAACTACAAAGTAACTATGCTAACCACCAAGCCACCATGTTACCCTAGTGTACAGTGTTCAGTAGAGACCTCAGGTATCATTAATTTATCACTATGAATAGATAATGTCTTTGGTGCAAACTTCCATTTAACATGTATTCTTTAAGCCTAGTCATGGTAGAAAAAAAGAGGACAATTTATAGGAAAAGAGGAAAATATATTTCACCATGTACTAAACCCCATGTATTATATACGAAATATCATTTTTCATTCTCTAGTTCTCTTTACGTCTCGATAACTAAGTAAAAATTAAATAAAGAGCTGGCTGAACATGTTCTCTAATAAGGGAACCTGTAAGTGTTAGATGATACGGGGATCAAGAAAATAACACAGAGAATATGTAAGTCAGAGGTTGAAGACCACATTTCAATGAGACAACACTAAATCTCATTTCATCAGCTAAAAGCTAATCTCTAAATGTCAAGTACTTGCAGTTTGGTACGTTTTGCTTGAAATGTTGTTTTTATCCCTTATCTGTGTGTCCCAGATTGCTTTAGGCACTTATACCCAAATATAAATGCACACACTGTGTGGTTACATTTAAAGTGAACCTTTCACCAGGTTTTCCCCGTATAAATTTCTGTCACCAGTACAATATTCTATGAGGATGTATATAAGTCACCAACCATCTACAGAGACCAAAAAAACCTTTTTCCCTTCCCCATGACAGCACCGTTACGTGAGAGATGGCTCCCGCCTCCAGGAACAGGAAACCTGCAATGGAGATAAAAGATGGGGGCGGTACCTCTCTCCTTAGTTTTGGTTTCCTGTTACTGTGGGGAGCCAGCGATGCTGTATGCGGAGGGATTTCTCTCTGACAGCACTGGTCCGGAGACCAAGGCCTGCGGCGGGGCAGCGGGGGTTGGCGCGCATCACTTACAGACCCTGGAGCTGCGTCCAAAGCGTCCTTCCTGCTGCGGGCTCTCCGGTGTCTGCTTCTGGCCAGAGGTTGGGCCGGGGTTAGGGGCATGCCCATCACAAAGCCGGCCGATATGTGAATGGGAGAACTTCCGGATTCAAACCGGAAGTGACGTCACACGCCGAGAGGGAGCGGTGTGCTGACACTCCCGGAGGGGAGAAGTTTCAGGGACGCACACACCACCCCCACCCTATAACATTTAAGGAGGCAGAGCGGCAAGCTAACGCTGGCAATAGCCACCTGCAGAATGGTGGACCCAGTGGAATCGGTCATTCCAGCAGAGAACCCACAGCCTACCGTGGTATTAAGGTTCTGGTGGGTGAGTGCCTTTGTAAGGCAAAACATATCAGTAACATTGTTTTTCTGTGTCATGTATGCAGGGGAAGAAAGTTACGTCTAAACAAAAGAATAGAGTATGTTCACTCTGTGAGAAAGCCCTCCCTAGAAGGAAAGCGGATGAAAAGCGGATCTGTCATCCATGTATAGAAAAAACTGTGACCGAGGAGTCTTCATCATTCCTCCAAAATATTAAGGCTATTGTTAGGGACAAAGTATAAAGCACAGTAAAGGAGCAAATGAAACAACATGGATTGCATAGCTCTGAAAATCTACCTTCTACCCCTGCACAAACCTCTGACATAGAATCTGAAGGGGAACCAGGGGAATTACTACCTGGTGGGGACTCAGACTTGGACTCTTCAGATGAAGAGTGTGGCCACCCGTACGTGTTATCTGAAGACGTTGGGTAATTGCTTAAACTTTTCCGGTCTTCCCTGGGAGTCGAAACTCCAAAAGAACAACAATCAATCCATGATTCTATGTTTAGCAATCTGGAAGGAAGGAAATGGAGGGTTTTTCCATTTCATGATAGTGTGTTAAATCTGATTAAGAAAGAATGGAAAAAGCCAAATAAAAAAATGTCAGTTACCCAGGCCTTAAAACATAAATATCCCTTTGACGAAGAGATCTCTGAGAAATGGGAAAAAGTGCCTAAGCTAGGCGCGGCCACTGTGAGTACCTCCAGGGGTATTGCACTTCTTTTTGAGGACATGGGTGCCTTTTAAAGGACCCCCTTGACAAAAAAGCGGATGCCTTTCTAAAATCAGCATGGTAAGCGTCAACTTGGGCATTTAAACCAGGAGTAGCCGCCACTTGCACAGCCCGGGCCATGGTAAAGTGGTTAGAAGAACTAAGTGACCAAATAAGAGACAAATGTCCGAGAGACAGACTCCTGGAAGTAATACCTTCATTACAAAATGCAGCAGGGTTCCTAGCAGATGCCGCAATTGATTCGGTATGATTTGCTGCCCCGGCCAGTGCCCTCTCCAATTCAGGTAGAAGAGTATTATGGTTGAAAAATTGGAATGCAGACTTCCAATCAAAGGTAAAACTCTGTGCGGTACCCTGCGAAAGGCAATATTTATTTGGAAAGGCATTGGATGAAATTTTGAAAAAAGCGGCAGATAAGAAAAAGCATTTCCCTCCGCTCCCCTTCTTTAAACACTGTTGGAGTGACACTCGACGATCCGTTCAGGGATCAGGTAAAGCAGGCCAAGGCCGGCCAGGGGATGGATCCATACGAGGAAAGACCTGGAACAACGGAAGAGAGAGGATTCCCCTTCAATAAGCCCCCTCATAAATCAGACGCTAAGCAACAATGACGCCAGAGTCCGGGTGGGGGGAAGGCTTCGGTTTTTTGTCCATCAGTGGCTAAAGCTGCAACCATCACAATGGGTAATCAACCTATTATCCAAAGGTCTACAGTTAAACTTTATCACTCAGCCTCCTCAGCGAGTAAAAATCACCAGGGTGGCCAAAAGAAACCAAATGATACTAGAAAGCGAAATCCATCTCCTTCTGGAAAAATAAGTCCTTGTAAGAGTGCCACCACAAGAGATAGAAAACGGCTTTTACAGCACCCTGTTCCTCATGCCAAAACCAGATGGTTAACTAAGAACAATTTTCAATCAAAAAACCCTAAACCGACACATCTGTGTAGAAAAATTCAAAATGGAAACTCTAAAAAAGGCACTAAAATTACTGTATCCGGGCTGTTACATGGCTGTGATAGATCTTACAGATGCTCACTACCATGTACCAATCTGCATAGAACATCAACAATATCTGAGGTTGGTAGAACAACTGGAACAAGTTTATACCCATCTGCAGTACCAGTGCCTTCCCTCCGGGGGATCAGTAGCCCCTCATATCTTCACGAAAGTAATTTTGGAGATAGCATCCTACGTGAGGAAAGAAAATATTCATCTAGTACCCTTCTTAGACGATTTTCTCCTTATAGCAGACAATCAGGAAGAGTGCATAAAGGCAGTGACAAGAGTTCGAGAGATACGGTTCATGTTGGGATGGGTAATAAATTTAAAAAAATCGAGAATGATTCCAACCCAGATGCAAGAGTTCCTTAGGATTCAGTTAAAATCAATCAGACAAAATTGTATCCTTCCAGACAGGAAAGTTGAGGCCATAAAACAAAAGGTAAAGCAAACAGGTGGCTCAGTCCATTTCGGTGAAGGAGGCTGTCTTTCCTAGGTATGCTGATGACAAAAATTCCGGCGGTCCAATGGGAACAACTACATTCCAGAGAGATACAGTGGCAGACCTTGTCAGAACAAGCAAAAAACCCCTACAACCTAAATCGAAAAATCACATTATCATCACAAGTACGGGACTCTCTAAATTGGTGGCTAAAATCCGAAAACTTAAAAAAGTGGGTGCCATGGTCAATCCAGAATCCATTAGTTCTAACCACGGATGCGAGCCCATTAGGCTTGGGGGCGCATCTAACAGATCATATCCTATAAGGCCTATGGGATCCTCAGATGGAGACAGCCTCATCAAACCTGAAGGAACTAATGGCAGTAAGGCAAGCAATTCTTCAAATGGAAGAGCACATTAAAGGAAGGCATCTAGTGGTGCTGTCTGACATCAGCACAACAGTCTCGTACATAAATTGACAGGGAGGAACAAGATCGAGATCGCTGATGGAAGAGGCAAAAAGACTATTTTGCTAGGCGGAAAACCATCTCTTATCGCTAACGAGCACACACCTAAGGGGAACGGACTACCTTGTTGCAGATTTCTTGAGTCGACATGCGCTGCACCAGTGCTGGTGGTCCTTAAATCAAAACATTTTTGGAGAAATTTGTGCCACCTGGGGGGTTCCACAAGTGGATCTGTTTTACACAAAACAGAATCGAAAAGTAAAAAGATTCTACTCCCTTAACCCAAGGGAAAACCCGGAAGGGATATGGATGCGTTGCTACACCCATGGAAATTCCAACTTGCTTACGCTTTTCCCCCAAATCTGCTATCTCCTACAGTCCTGAAGAAAATCAGGAAGGACAAGACACGCATAATCCTAATTGCACCCTTCTGGCCAAAGAGGGCATGGTTCACTTGGCTCAGGCGTATGACCATCTTGGACCCTTAGATCCTTCCAGATGTTCCAAATCTCCTACACCAGGGTCCAGTAACGCATCCTCAAGTGCACAATCTGCACTTCACTGCGTGGAACTTGAGAGGGGACTTCTGCTAGCAAAGGGTTCTCGGACCCATTAGTTACTACTCTGCTATCCAGCAGAAAAAAGATCATAACTGACAAATACCAAAAGGTGTGGGGGAAATTTCTAGAATTTTCGGGATGACACCTGTTGAATACCATCCAAAAAGTCACCATGGCCAAGGTTCTAGAATTCCTCCAAAAAGGGTTGGAGAGAGGATTGTCTACCTGCACTCTAAAGGTGCAAGTCTCGGTGCTTAGTGCCTTGTTTGACCAAAAATTGCCTAAACACCCCTGGGTGTGAAGGTTCATCCAAGCCTCCTTTACAGCCAGACCATTCAAACCTCGCCCAAAGGTAGCTCCCTGGGATCTAAATTTAGTATTGAATGCCTTAACCTCCTCTCCTTTTGAGCCTCTTCCATCTTGGTGAAAGCTTTAACCTTAAAAACGGTTCTCCTGATACATCAGCTAGACGTATTAGTGAGCTCCAAGCTATATCTGTAGATCCCCTATGCACTACTTTTCTAGATGATGACAGAGTGATTATTAAAACTGACCCGGCCTTCTTACCAAAGGTCATTTCAAAATTTCACAGGAATCAGGAGATAGTGTTGCCCTCATTCTGTGCTAACCCCAAATCCCAGGGAGAAAAAACCTTTAATTGGGCAGACGTTGCCTACTTCAGTATCTAGAAGTGTCAAAACCGTGGCATCAGTCGTCAGTCCTTTTTGTCTCATTCCAGGGGAAAACAGGGGGGAAAAGACCACAAAATCAACCATCGCACAGTGGCTCCATATGGCTATCTCACTTTCCTATTCCTCTACGGCGCAAAGCCCTCTACTGGGTGTAACGGCCCACTCTAAAAGGGCCATTGCCACATCCTGGGCGGAAAGGGCAAACGCATCTATAGATCAAATCTGCAATGCAGCAGTATTGTCTTCACCATCTACTTTTTTCCTCCACTACAGGCTAGATCTGGGGCTATCAAGCTTGCCTTTGGGAGAAAAGTGCTATCTGCTATTGTCCCACCCTAGGAATCTTTTCTATTTCTTCCTCTCACATAACGGTGCTTTCATGGGGAAGGGAAAAAATAATAATTACTTACCGGTAATTTGATTTTCCAGATCCATGACAGCATCACATTAATTTCCGCCCTATTTTGATACAGAAAAGATATATATCTTGGTACCGTGTTAGCCAGTAGATAGAAAAATAATATTTTTTGCCCTATCTTGGTGATGGTTGGGTGATTTAATAATAATAATAATAATAATAATAATTTTATTTATATAGCGCCAACATATTCCGCAGCGCTTTACAAATTATAGGGGGGACTTGTACAGACAATAGACATTAGAGCATAACAGAAATCACAGTTCAAAATAGATACCAAGAGGAATGAGGGCCCTGCTCGCAAGCTTACAAACTATGAGGAAAAGGGGAGACACGAGAGGTGGAAGGTAACAAATGCTTTAGTTATTTGGACCAGCCATAGTGTAAGGCTCGGGTGTTCATGTAAAGCTGCATGAACCAGTTAACTGCCTAAGTATGTAACAGTACAGACACAGAGGGCTATTAACTGCATAAAGTGTATGAGAACATGATACGAGAAGCTTTTTTTTTTCTTTTTTTTATGATAGGCCACACCGGGATCATTAGGTTAATGTGTTGAGGCAGTAGACCAATCTGAACAAATGAGTTTTTAGGGCACGCTTAAAACAGTGTGGATTGGGGATTAATCGCATTAACCTTGGTAGTGCATTCCAAAGAATCGGCGCAGCACATGTAAAGTCTTGGAGACGGGAATGGGAGGTTCTGATTATTGAGGATGCTAACCTGAGGTCATCAGCGGAGCGGAGGGCACGGGTAGGGTGGTAGACTGAGACCATAGAGGAGATGTAGGGTGGTGCTGAGCCATGGAGTGCTTTCTGGATGAGGGTAGTAGTTTTGTACTGGATTCTGGAGTGCATGGGTAGCCAGTGTAATGACTGGCACAAGGTAGAGGCATCAGTGTAATGGTTGGTGAGGAATGTGATCCTGGCTGCAGCATTCAGGACAGATTGGAGTGGGGAGAGTTTGGTAAGAGGGAGGCCGATTAGTAGAGAGTTACAATAGTCCAGAAGAGAATGAATAAGTGAAACAGTAAGAGTTTTTGCAGAGTCGAAAGTAAGAATAGGGCGAATTCTAGAAATGTTTTTGAGGTGCAGATAAGAAGAGCGAGCCAGTGATCGGATGTGGGGGGTGAATGAAAGCTCGGAATCAAGGATGACCCCAAGGCAGCGGGCATGTTGCTTTGGAGTAATGGTGGAACCGCACACGGAGATGGCAATGTCAGGCAAAGGTAGGTTAGTAGAGGGAGAAAACACGAGGAGTTCAGTTTTTGACAGGTTCAGTTTCAGAAGGACGTAGATCTGGGGATTTATTATGATGGAATATAGGCTGAACTGGATGGACAAATTTCTTTTTTAGGCCTTACTTACTAACTATATTAGATAGATGTTAGAGACAGCGGTAAGACAATCACTGTTTTTTTTCTAAAAAGGTCGGCGTGATAACAGGAGAAGAGGTGTATGATTGGGTGTCGTCAGCATAGAGATGGTACTGGAAACCAAATCTACTGATTGTTTGTCCAATAGGGGCAGTATACAAAGAGAAGAGGAGGGGGTCTAGGACTGATCCTTGAGGAACCCCAACAGTAAGGGGAAGGTGAGGAGGGGGAACCAGCAAAACATACAGTGAAGGATCGGTCAGAGAGATAGGAGGAGAACCAGGAGAGAACGGTGTCCTTGAGGCCGATGGAGCGGAGCATATTGAGGAGGAGCTGATGATCCATAGTATCGAATGCTGCGGAGAGATCCAAGAGAATTAGCATGGAGTAGTGACCATTAGATTTAGCTGTTAGTAGGTCATTAGAGACTTTAGTGAGGGCAGTTTCAGTAGAGTGTAAAGAGCGGAAACCAGATTGAAGAGGGTCTAGAAGAGAGTTATCTGAGAGATAGCGGGTAAGACGGGAGTGGACCAGGCGTTCGAGGAGTTTAGAGATGAAGGGAAGATTAGAGACAGGTCTATAGTTAGCGGCACAGTTTTGGTCGAGGGATGGTTTTTTAAGTAATGGATGTATGATGGCATGCTTAAATGAGGAGGGAAAAATACCGGAAATGAGAGCGAGGTTGAATATTTTTGTTAGGTGAGAGGTGGCAGCTGGGGAAAGGGACTGGAGGAGATGTGACGGAATGGGGTCACTGGTGCAAGTGGTTGGGCAAGAAGTTGCAAGGAGCCTGATTACTTCTTCTTCTGTAACTGGTTCAAAGTCAAAGAGTGAACTAGATGCAGTGGGGGAGGGAGGACAGTGCATGGTATGAAGAGATTGGGAGATGATTTCCTGTCGAATGTGGTCAATTTTTTCTTTGAAGTAATTGGCCAGATCGTCAGCGCGGAGATCTGTGGTTGGGGCCTGCACTCTTGGGTTGAGTAGGGACTGGAAAGTGTCAAAGAGACGTTTAGGTTTATTTGTCAGTGAGGTGATGAGGGTGTTGAAATAGGTTTGTTTGGAGTGGCGAATGGCAGAGTTGTATGTTTTTAGCATGAATTTATAATGGATGAAATCTTCGGGTAGATTAGATTTTCTCCACAGATGTTCAGCGCACCGGGAGCACCGCTGCAGGAAACGTGTTTGCAGCGTGTACCACGGTTGTCGCCGTCTGTGCTGAGTTGTTCTATATATAGGAGGTGCAGCTTCATCCAGGGCACTTTACAGGGTTTCATTGTAATGCTTCAGAGCAGAATCAGGACATGAGATGGAGGAGATTGGGGCCAATGATGACTGCAAGTTCTTCATAAGTTTCTGGGTGTTAATGGCCTGTATGTTTCTATAAGTGTGGAAAGTGGGGGTGACCTGAGCGGGATGGCAGTTCTTGATAGAGAATGAAAGAAGGTTGTGGTCAGAGAGCAGGAGAGGGGAGTTTGTGAAATCATCCACTGAGCAAAGCCGGGAGAAGACCAAGTCAAGGGAGTTTCCATCTTCATGTGTTGAAGAGTTAGTATGCTGTGAGAGGCCGAAAGAGGAGGTTAGAGATAAAAGATGAGAAGCAGATGGGGAGAGGGGAGAAGCAATGGGGATGTTGAAATCACCCATGATAAGGGTGGGGGTGTCACAGGAGAGAAAGTGTGGAAGCCAGGTGGCAAAGTGATCCAGGAACTGATGAGAGGGGCCGGGAGGACGATACACCACCACCACTCGCATGGAGAAGGGGACGTAGAGTCTGACAGCATGGACCTCAAAGGAAGGGAAGTCAAGTGAGGGTACTTGGGGGATAATTTGGAAGGTACATTTGGGTGAAAGGAGCAGACCAACGCCTCCACCTGCTCTGTTGTCTGATCTTGGGGTATGAGAAAAGTGTAGTCCACCATATGAAAAAGCAGCAGCAGCGGTGGTGTCTGACTGCTGGATCCAGGTTTCAGTAAGGGACAGGAGATTAAGATTTACAAAAAAAATAAAAATAAATAAATAATAGTAGGATAATATCCACATAAATGCATGAATTAAAAAGTAAATAGCCTTTGGAGGTGAATGTAATGTACATATTCCCAAACTAATAAAGCGGTTACCTTCCATACTCTGTAAACAAACTGAGGAGAGAGTTAGCTGCTACTCTGCTATCCAGGAGAAACCTGTGGATGTTGACCTGAGCCACAAATGCAGGTATAAAAAGGGATTTCTATTGTTCTGCAAGAATAACCAGAGAGACTTTGCAAAACCATAACCAGGAGCATTCTTCAGGATATCAGCTTAGGAGACCAAGGCACCAGCTGTATAAACATAAATCTGCTTCTCTGAACATCGATGAACCCTCAGAGATGTCATGAAAAATCCAGGTTGGGACAATTAGGTCACCTGGCATGAATCTTATTGCACTTGGCCAGCTTTCTAAGCCTGTCTTCACCTCCTCTCTGTGGGTGCCTACTTAAAGCTGGGTGCCATTGATGGGGGTAGTCATTTCTGAAAGCCTTGAAGTCCCAGCTGCTCTAATACTGGCAAGTTAGAGGAAGAGTGAGACTCTGTAATTTGCACCATCTTGGGTATTTTCTGTGACTGTTCTGTATGTTATTGTTTGCTGGTTGTTCAATAAATTATTGACACACTGTTTTAATCTCATGCTGTGTTGTCTGAGTAGTGTTCTGCCCATGGAAAAAGAAAGCAGGCCTTCATTAGGATGAGCCCTGGTCCATGTTGTCTTTCTAAAGACAGCCAGGCCAGTGGAAGAGAGCACCTACTGACCTCTGTGTCTCCAGACGGCCATTGCGATGATAGAGGAGGCTCAGAAGCAAGACCAGCAATTTCCATCTGACTGGACCATGTTATGTGGGGAACATTCTAAAAAGTATTTTTGGGCTATGCAGCAGATTGATGACTTGTACAGCCATGGTCGAGTGTCAGACAGCTCTCCTCTCCTCTTTCTGTTCTCCATGCTTAGTGTGGCACACACAGAAGCACAATACAAAGAGTGAATCAACTTATCTCCTTTTTGTCTGGTTTCAGGTGAGATTTTCATATTGCCCACATCTGTTACTTGCCATAGGTGAGTTTGAGCAAGCATCACATGAAACAAAGTTGTTTACCCACATTTTTGGAAAGGTGACAAGAATTTTGTTCAGCACATTTTTAAGGTTTTGATTGAAATTATGTCCAATTTGCATTTTTTTCTGTTGTTTGTGTGTTGTTCCAATGCACAGAAAATAAATAAACATGTGTTTAACAAAACATGTGTAATTGCAATAATTTTTGGTTAGAAATACTTCATTTTCTGAAACAATTTCTAGGGTGCCAACACATTCGGCCATGATGGTATGACGCTTGATAGAATACTGTTGGAGAGGTTCCCTTTAAGTATTGTACATGAACATGTTACATTGATTACAATTACAACACCTCTACTCACTTAACTTATACTGCACTGCAGTTACCCTCATTTTGTTCAAAATAGAAATTGATCCCAAAGTTGTTTAATTGGTTTTTAGTCTTTTATGAATTTATTAGTCAAACAGCATGCAACAAATTCTAAAGTGACAACCACCTAAGTTAACTATTACATTGTCTAGAAGGGTTGTCACCAACGGCCATAATTTTGTAAAAACATCTGCATTGCTAGGCAGTTACATGCATTTAGTGCCTCCTACACCTCTCTTTCTGTTGTGCTTGTGAAAGAGTTACATTAGTACTTGCAGTTCTGTTATTTCATTACTACATTTACAAACCTACTGTAGAAGCTTAGGATGAAGAGTGCTATAGATTCCATCCAGAGAGGTGAGCATTGCTGTGCATGGAATTGGAGTCTTTTATACTGTAATTTCCAGATAGACATTCACTATGTGGTTAATTAGGAGTCTCTATTCAACATTGACACCATTGACAATTAGAAAACGCTTTCTTTTAGCATATTCTGGTGAGACATATGCATTATACCTTAAGAAAGCTGCTCCATGTGTGCCTTTTCCTACAGCTAATATTTACCATTCTTTTCATAGTGGTTAAGTTACAGTAATGCTAATAGGTAAATTGTTCAGTCAATGAATAAAACAAATTAAAATCCGTTTTATATGCTGAATTCACAACATGAAACATATAGTACATATATTTCAGTAATAATTGTGGGACCATTATACGGTATTTTCGTATTCAGCTTATGCTTTATGTGAAACTGTTGTCTAAATGCTTTCTATGATTCAAAGCAACAATTACTTTCTAAATTGGTCTTTTTGTGGATCTATAATGGTGCAGTCTAATTTAAGCAAAAGTGTGCTATCTTAGTTCTGCTGCTCATATTTGCATGACTGTTTTCATTATTTTGGCTCATGTATCTTAGATAATTAAACATAATAGTGCAATTAATGTACATTATATTGGTGTCATCTATGGAAGTAGCAGTGGCCCTTTTACCTCTTAGGACCTTGTGCGGCTGCACAGGTTGCACCACTGCTATGTCAACCCTTGATCTCTACAGTACAGTCTGCAATGCTATAATGCGGTTAGTAGTGACAATTGGCAGTCCTTGTGGAACCATCCTGCGTCACTGACTTTCCTATCTGTGTCCTGTGCATAGCATTGTAATTGGAAGCCAATACAGTTCTGCTATAGTGCTTTAATTATATTCACAAATTGGGCTCAATAGTATCTATAATGTCCCTCCCACCGGGGGACGGAGTACCATATGACTAGACTATCTCACACCGGCGTGATCAGTAAATGAAATGACCCCGACCATGGTACACAATAAAAACAATATTTATTAAATGATGTTAAAAACAACAAGTTTCTACTAATAAGGAAGGTGCTGGAACCAAAAAACGAGGGATGGATCTGCCATGGGCTTATCTCTAACATATAGGCTGACCAACTTCTAATAATACTGAAACATCATAAATAGCCTTGTAAACAAATAAACGGTGCGGTACCTGAGAGAAACTAGTTTGTCATAATGTATGCATATCAGAGAGGCTGAAACGCTATATCTCCTAATAATATGACAAGGCAAAGAAGAAATAACCCTACAAGGCATATAGATGCAAGTGTCAGAAGTATACCTGATAGTCAGTCCCAAGGGGATAAGCCGCGGCGTCCCTCTGCCCCGACGCGCGTTTCACACTGCTTCTTCAGGAGGCGTGAGATATAGCGTTTCAGCCTCTCTGATATGTATACATTATGACAAACTAGTTTCTCTCAGGTACCGCACCGTTTATATGTTTACAAGGCTATTTATGATGTTTCAGTATTATTAGAAGTTGGTCAGCCTATATGTTAGAGATAAGCCCATGGCAGATCCATCCCTCGTTTTTTGGTTCCAGCACCTTCCTTATTAGTAGAAACTTGTTGTTTTTAACATCATTTAATAAATATTGTTTTTATTGTGTACCATGGTTGGGGTCATTTCATTTACTGATCACGCCGGTGTGAGATAGCATAGTGCTTTAATTTAGATATTATGTATCAACCCCCAATAAACAAACTTTAACTGACCTCTAAAAATTAAAAATTATGTTTTTAGAAAATTATTTTAGGATATCATATGAATTCCATGTTATGCAAAACTTGCCCTTGCCCTTTAACGTGCAGACTGTAAAGTATTTTTGTAATTTTTGGAACATGTTGTGATGCAGTGAACCCTGTTACAGGTAGGGGGCACTGCATGGTCTCTTCAGAATATGCACGGAGGCATTTTGAGTCCATAAGAATGCATGGCAGTTGCAGGTATAACTGTGGTGATGAGACAACATCCGGCAGGATTGTAAATGGCCGGTATGTGTCACAGAGGAAGTCTGCGCTGTAAGCCAGTAATGTTGTTCTGGCACCTGTAGTCCCACAAGTATTTGCTTAGTTTTAAAGGGAGCCTTGTTGGTATAGTTTTGAGGGCTGGGTGGGTGGAACTAGCCACCCACACCTCCCACCTATGTGAGTGGTTACAGCTATGTAATGTGACCAGGGTGTGAGTCATATGTTCAGAGTGTTCGGACCTGAATGGTCTCTGTTGTAGGTCCTAAAAGAGGTCAGGTTTGTGTTGGAAGCTCCGGCAAGTGGAGACTTCCCGAAGAGCACGTGAAGAGATTGTGGACCTGGATGGTTGGTGTTGGAAGCTCCTGTGAGTGGAGACTTCCTGGAAGCATCTGCTGATACCATGTCCCTGTAGAGCTCGGGACGGCTTCTGTGTTGGCGAAGCCAGGACGGACAAGGAGTCAGCTTAAGGAGCGGAGCATCTGAAAGGTAACCCCAGAGAGAAGGGGGTTGTAATGTATGGCACAGAAGTTTATCTGCTACATGAACAGACTGGTGGTCATGACATATTCTTGGATGTAGCGAAATGAACTGTATGTTATGTGGTTTATGCGGAGTTAATAAAACAAATAGACTGATTTATGTGAGACAACCGTTCCTGTGTGCTTTAATCCCGTGCCAAGCGAGTGTCCCCAACACACTCAGTAAGCGCTATCTCACAATGTATAATTGAATTTTTTTTTGTGTGTGCGAAATTCATATGGGTCCAAAATGAACACCTTCCTGTAGGCCAAATAACACACTAAAGCTCTTTGCTGAAAGACAGATGCCTTTACAAGAAGAACAATTGTGCGGTGCCCGGCTCAGCTTTATATTGATGATGAGTTAGGGTTACCTGGATCACGCTCAGTACAGCTATTTATAATAGAACTGGGCTGACTGCCAAGAAACCTTCACAAGGAGAACAGCATGTGTTGAAGAATATTGTGCTTGCATGATAAAACGGAGCTATTGAACTACAGTACAATTATCAAAAACATTTAACTAATATTTACTTCTATCACCCAACATATTACTAGAATCAACACTTATGTTAGCACTTAAATGAATCGGAATCTTGATATATATAGTTTAGAACAGATGAAATTATGCTTATTATTATGTTTTCTGTATCTCCTGTACTTACGCAAGTAGAGATTTACAAGATTATATAGTCCACAGGTGTCAGAGACTTCAAAAATCAAGTACGGCCTTTTTTTCTCCTTTAAAAAAAAAAACAGCACCATTGATCAAATGGATTGGCAACTGTACAGAAATACTAAAAGCTTTAATGCAGAGGATATAGTTGATTTTGATCTTTAAGCCTGATTGGGCTCAAAGGTATTTTTTGTCAATGGAGAGACCATAACTATTAGTCAGTCAAAGTGCTATCCTTTACAAAAAAACGGATCACTCTCAGACCAATGTTATTCAATGGGGCAGTGCACATGAACATTTTATATTTTCTCGGACAATTCAGAATGTGAAAATATAAGCATGCAGTATTTTTCTCCAGAAATCGGAGTAGACTCTCCCATTCGGGTCTATGGATGTAAGAAAAAAAATGGGATGCCATAAGGAGCTACAGCATAGCATTTGATTTTACAGATGCATTGTAATTCTGTAGTATAGCAAATTGTAAGTGGTTCTGTAAATAATTAAAAACTTCTGAGCAGAAAAACGGGTTGCACAGGGATGACAAGTGAGAAAAAAATAGTCCCACTTCTCTGGATGAAAATCGGACTGATTTTTTTATACTGTCATGTGACATTAGGCTTAAATGCATGTAAAAGTTGGGAGATTACAGTAAAGATTGTTCATTGGTCCCCAGTTGCTTCTTGTTTGAAATGGTCATTCATTTCAAATAAATAGACTGACCTATGTAACTTTATGCTCGTATAGATTTAAATTTGTATTATCCAATGCCATAATGAAATAGAGAATATTAGGCCGGCGTCACACTACCGTAATATACGAGCGAGTGCTATGCGAGAAAACATTGCATAGCACTCGGGCCAGTGTTAATCTATAGGGCAGCTCACATCACCGTTTATTTTCTCGGGCGTATTCAGCATATGCGCAAAATCGCAGCATGTCACCGAGACTTGGCTGAGACTCGCCAATGCAAGCCTCTGGGTGCGAGAAAAAAAAATTACACCGCACTCAGACCATGCAAGTGCTGTCCGATTTTTACACACTGGTGTCCTTAGAAAAGCTGGCAATTCATGTTCCGCTTACAGTAAAATCATGCTGACACTTTAAAATACAACAGATAGAATAGATATATACACATAGAATACATAAATATATAGATGTCAGTGGCACACACATATGTATGTAAATACAGTATATTACATACATAGATAGCAGAAAAGTGGGCAATTCATCTGTCGTGTACTGTAAAATCACATACAGTAAATACATATAGAATAGATAGATATATAGATGTCAGTGACAACTACAAATAGTGCAGTGTGTGTGCAAATTACTTTACATGTATTTAATTAAAAATATATATTTTTTGGGAAAAAATGAAGTGGGCTCCCATGCAATTTTCATAGCCAGCAGAAGGAAAGCTGATGGCTGGGGACTGATGTTTATAGCCTGGGAAGGGGGTAATAGCCATGGAGCTTCCAAGGCTATTAATGTCAGCTCACAACTGTATACTTAGCCTTTACTGGCTGTTAAAATAGGGGACTCTAAAAAAATGTAGGGGGTCCCCCTATAATTAATAATTCTGGCACTTAGCCTCCCTCTTCGTACTTGCCCTGTAGATGTGGCAAGTGGCATGATAGTTGAGTGGGGTGATGTCACCTTTGTATTGTCAGGTGACGTCAAGCCCTGAGGTTAGTAATGGAGAGGCGTCAATAAAACGCCCCCATTACTAACCCCATAGGCATATTGTATGAAAACACAGACATCCAGAAAAAAGTCCTTTAATTGAAAGAATGACAGACTCCTTTAATAATCTTAATTAAACCATACTTCCGACCTTGCCCATTCACCGGATGCCCTCATCATCTGCAAAAGAGTTAAAAAAGCAAACAATATTCTTCACCTTTCCGTAGAGATGCTGCTAATCCATTTGTCCCATGACGGGTCTAGCTCTGCTACATCTAGATGGCAGGCTGCATGGATGCATGATAAGACCATACAGCCTGTCATCCAGCAGACACTGAGCACCATGTGCTCAGTGTCTCTCTGTGAACTCCTATTACCTATCTGAGGGCACCGCAAGCATGAGAAAGTTCTCCTGCTTGGGTGCATCAGACAGGTCCTGCGAGTTCACAGCCAGTGAACTCATTTTACCTTTCTGACATCAATGTGAGCGCTGTGGGATAATACATATCTGTCTTACGAACGATCCGGATGCTTTGGAGGACAGTCACATCAGTGAAGCGATTGCTCTTCATGCTGACTGGAATACACTAAGACAGGAGCATCATTACGCTCCTGCAGTGTGTATAGCACGGATGTGAGAAAAGTCATCGGAGTTCACAGCTGATGAGCCCCAGTCATAAAAGTTACAGTACCGCTCGCATCGTGGTAAATTCTCACTCTCCTGTCTCAGTCTATTCCTGTTGATGTGACTGCTCTCCAAATAATCCCGATGTCATGGGACAGATATAGATTATCTTCTCATTGGACAGGTAAGGAATATGGTGCTTTATTATTTTTTGTCTTTTACAGGGGACCTGGGAAACGGTGGACAGGTGAGTATAACTTTGCTTTTTTAATTTTTATTTTTTTAATTCAATGGGTAAAAGAGGGTGGAGAGTTTTATTTAAAATAAAGGACTTTATTCTTGCTGTGTCTTTATTCAAATCTTACTATGGGGTTAGTAATGGGAGCATTTTATAGACTGAAATAAATTAACTTTTTGATGGTATTCTAATTTTTTGAGAAGCACCTGTATATCTTCCATAGCAAGAGACCTGTAAACCATCTCTGGCTGCACTGAATGAAACTGTCTAGCCTGCAATCGTGCAATCAGGCTGACTCATTCTGCCTGAGATTTGGGTGTAATCATTCAGGTGACAGGTTACCTTCATGGTATATTTACACTGTAAGATTGTGATCAAAAATTCCACTCAATGCTCATTTCCCAATAATTGCGCAATAAAATAATCTACTGATCAACCGATAAACAAGAAAATGCTTGATCTTCATGTGAAATGATCTTATGGTCTCCACAAAAGATCATTGTTTTCAACAGAGCATTGTTCTGTTTAACCCCTTAGTGATGGAGACAAATTTTTGAAATCTGACCAGTGTAATTTTTTTTTGGTAATAACTCTGCAACGCTTCAACAAATCCCAGTGATTTTGAGATTGTTTTTTCGCGACACATTATACTTTATGATAATGGTAAATTTAGTTCAATATGTTTTGTGTTTATAAAAAATATCAAAAATTTGAGAAAAATGTTAAAAAATTAGCAATTTTCAAACTTTGAATGATTATCCCTTTAATCCAGATGGCCATACCACAGCAAACCATTAATAAATAACATTTCCCACATGTCGGCTTTATATCAGCACCATTTGTAAAATCTTTGACTTAAATTTGACTTTAGGGGTCTCATATATTGGCAAACCTCCAAACGTGATACCATTTTAAAAACAGCACCCCCTGACATATTGAAAATGGCTGTCAGGTAGATTATTAACTCTTCAGGTGCTTTACAGGAATTAATGCAAAGTGGCATGATAGGAATGAAAATGTGTATTTTTACCACCTAAATGTCTCTAACTTCTGAACAGATTACTACAGCAGTAACACTCTAAGGCCACTACTTGGTCATGAATCGCCATGGCAAACATCAGGACCACAAAATCAAGATCTGAGGGCACCAATTTGGTTAAATAAGAAGCCCCCACACTCTGTTAACCATTTATAATGATGTAGTCACTATTGACAGCAGCATCTAAGGGGTTAAACAGAGTTGGACGGTGCAAACACTGATCGTGGCTGATGCAGCAAGTTTTCAGCTATAGTGTACAGCCGACAGTTACTGGATTGTCGCCTGTATGGGGAGGCTATTCTTTTATATCTCAGGTCAGTTAAAAGACGTATTGGCTGTCATTAAGGGGTTAAACAGGACCTGTGATGCCAAGAACAATGGCAACCTATGCACAGTGCACAATTTATCACTGATCGTTCAGTGTGGATCTGAAGCGGGGTCAGCCTGTGTAAACAGGCTATTAAAAGGCCGGCAAGTAAGTTGCCAGTCAATAGTCATTTAAAGCTGCACATTGCACAGTTTTAACCCCTTAATGACCCAGCCTATTTTGACCTTAAAGACCTTGCCATTTTTTGCAATTCTGACCAGTGTCCCTTTATGAGGTAATAACTCAGGAACGCTTCAACGGATCCTAGCGGTTCTGAGATTGTTTTTTCGTGACATATTGGGCTTCATGTTAGTGGTAAATTTAGGTCAATAAATTATGCGTTTATTTGTGATAAAAATGGAAATTTGGCGAAAATTTTGAAAATTTCGCAATTTTCACATTTTGAATTTTTATTCTGTTAAACCAGAGAGTTATGTGACACAAAATAGTTAATAAATAACATTTCCCACATGTTTACTTTACATCAGCACAATTTTGGAAACAAAATTTTTTTTTGCTAGGAAGTTATAAGGGTTAAAATTTGTCCAGCGATTTCTCATTTTTACAACGAAATTTACAAAACCATTTTTTTAGGGACCACTTCACATTTGAAGTCAGTTTGAGGGGTCTATATGGCTGAAAATACCCAAAAGTGACACCATTCTAAAAACTGCACCCCTCAAGGTACTCAAAACCACATTCCAGAAGTTTATTAACCCTTCAGGTGCTTCACAGCAGCAGAAGCAACATGGAAGGAAAAAATGAACATTTCACTTTTTAGTCACAAAAATGATCTTTTAGCAACAATTTTTTTATTTTCCCAATGGTAAAAGGAGAAACTGAACCACGTAAGTTGTTGTACAATTTGTCCTGAGTACGCTGATACCTCATATGTGGGGGTAAACCACTGTTTGGGCGCACGGCAGGGCTTGGAAGGGAAGGAGCGCCATTTGACTTTTTGAATCAAAAATTGGCTCCACTCTTTAGCGGACACCATGTCACGTTTGGAGAGCCCCCGTGTGCCTAAAAATTGGAGCTCCCCCACAAGTGATGCCATTTTGGAAACTAGACGCCCCAGGGAACTTATCTAGATGCATAGTGAGCACTTTGAACCCCCAGGTGCTTCACAAATTGATCCGTAAAAATGAAAAAGTACTTTTTTTTCACAAAAAAATTCTTTTAGCCTCAATTTTTTCATTTTCACATGGGCAACAGGATAAAATGGATCCTAAAATTTGTTGGGCAATTTCTCTTGAGTACACTGATACCTCATATGTGGGGGTAAACCACTGTTTGGGCACATGGTAAGGCTCAGAAGGGAAGGAGCGCCATTTGACTTTTTGAATGAAAAATTATCTCCATCATTAGCGGACACCATGTCGCGTTTGGAAAGCTCCTGTGTGCCTAAACATTGGCGCTCCCCCACAAGTGACCCCATTTTGGAAACTAGACCCCCCAAGGAACTTATTTAGATGCCTAGTGAGCACTTTAAACCCTCAGGTGCTTCACAAATTGATCTGAAAAAAGGAAAAAGTACTTTTTTTTCACAAAAAAATTCTTTTCGCCTCAATTTTTTCATTATCACATGGACAATAGGATAAAATGGATCATAAAATTTGTTGGGCAATTTCTCCCGAGTACGCCGATACCTCATGTGGGGGTAAACCACTGTTTGGGCACTCGGCAGGGCTCGGAAGGGAAGGCGCGCCATTTGACTTTTTGAATGGAAAATTAGCTCCATTTGTTAGCGGACACCATGTCGCGTTTGGAGAGCCCCTGTGTGCCTAAACATTGGAGCTCCCCTACAAGTGACCCCATTTTGGAAACTAGACCCCCCTAGGAACTTATCTAGATGCATATTGAGCACTTTAAACCCCCAGGTGCTTCACAGAAGTTTATAACGCAGAGCCATGAAAATAAAAAAAAAATTATTTTCTCAAAAATGATCTTTTAGCCTGCAATTTTTTATTTTCCCAAGGGTATCAGGAGAAATTTGACCCCAAAAGTTGTTGTCCAGTTTCTCCTGAGTACGCTGATACACCATATGTGGGGGTAAACCACTGTTTGGGCACATGCCGGGGCTCGGAAGTGAAGTAGTGACGTTTTGAAATGCAGACTTTGATGGAATGCTCTGTGGGCGTCACGTTGCGTTTGCAGAGCCCCTGATGTGGCTTAACAGTAGAAATCCCCCACAAGTGACCCCATTTTGGAAACTAGACCCCGAAAGGAACTTATCTAGATGTGTGGTGAGCACTTTGAACCCCCAAGTGCTTCACAGAAGTTTATAATGCAGAGCCGTGAAAATAATAAATACGTTTTCTTTCCTCAAAAATAATTATTTAGCCCAGAATTTTTTAATTTTCCCAAGGGTAACAGGAGAAATTTGACCCCAATATTTGTTGTCCAGTTTCTCCTGAGAACGGTGATACCCCATATGTGGGGGTAAACTACTGTTTGGGCACATGCCGGGGCTCGGAATTGAAGTAGTGACGTTTTGAAATGCAGACTTTGATGGAATGCTCTGCGGGCGTCACATTGTGTTTGCAGAGCCCCTGATGTGGCTAAACAGTAGAAACCCCCCACAAATGACCCCATTTTGGAAACTAGACCCCGAAAGGAACGTATCTAGATGTGTGGTGAGCACTTTGAACCCCCAAGTGCTTCATAGAAGTATATAATGCAGAGCCGTGAAAATAATAAATACGTTTTCTTTCCTCAAAAATAATTATTTAGCCCAGAATTTTTTATTTTCCCAAGGGTTACAGGAGAAATTGGACCCCAAAAGTTGTTGATCAGTTTCTCCTGAGTACGCTGATACCCCATGTGTGGAGGTAAACCACTGTTTGGGCACACGTCGGGGCTCAGAAGGGAAGTAGTGACTTTTGAAATGCAGACTTTGATGGAATGGTCTGCGGGCGTCACATTGCGTTTGCAGAGCCCCTGGTGTGCCTAAACAGTAGAAACCCCCCACAAGTGACCCCATTTTAGAAACTAGACCGCCCAAGGAACTTATCTAGATATGTGGTGAGCACTTTGAACCCCCAAGTGCTTAACAGACGTTTACAACGTAGAGCCGTGAAAATAATAAATCATTTTTCTTTCCTCAAAAATGATGTTTTAGCAAGCATTTTTTTATTTTCACAAGGGTAACAGGAGAAATTGGACCCCAGTAATTGTTGCGCAGTTTATCCTGAGTATGCTGGTACCCCATATGTGGGGGTAAACCACTGTTTGGGCACACGTCAGGGCTCGGAATTGAGGGAGCACCATTTGACTTTTTGAATACGAGATTGGCTGGAATCAATGGTGGCGCCATGTTGCGTTTGGAGACCCCTGATGTGCCTAAACAGTGGTAACCCCTCAATTCTACCTCCAACACTAACCCCAACACACCCCTAACCCTAATCCCAACTGTAGCCATAACCCTAATCACAGCCCTAACCCTAACCCTAACCCCAACACATCCCTAACCCTAATCCCAACTGTAGCCATAACCCTAATCACAGCCCTAACCCTAACCCCAACACATCCCTAACCCTAATCCCAACTGTAGCCATAACCCTAATCACAGCCCTAACCCTAACCCTAACCCCAACACACCCCTAACCCTAATCCCAACTGTAACCATAACCCTAATCACAACCCTAACCACAACACACCCCTAACCATAACCCTAATTCCAACCCTAACCCTAAGGCTATGTGCCCACGTTGCGGATTCGTGTGAAATTTTTCAGCATCATTTTTGAAAAATCCGCGGGTAAAAGGCTCTGCGTTTTACCTGCGGATTTTCCGCGGATTTCCAGTGTTTTTTGTGCTAATTTCACCTGCGGATTCCTATTGAGGAACAGGTGTAAAACGCTGCGGAATCCACACAAAGAATTGACATGCTGCGGAAAATACAACGCAGCGTTTCCGCGCGGTATTTTCCGCACCATGGGCACAGCGGATTTGGTTTCCATATGTTTACATGGTACTGTACACCTGATGGAACACTGCTGCGAATCCGCAGCGGCCAATCCACTGCGGATCCGCAGCCAAATCCGCACCGTGTGCACATGGCCTAATTCTAAAGGTATGTGCACACGCTGCGGAAAACGCTGCGGATCCGCAGCAGTTTCCCATGAGTTTACAGTTCAATGTAAACCTATGGGAAACAAAAATCGCTGTACACACGCTGCGGAAAAACTGCACGGAAACGCAGCGGTTTACATTCCGCAGCATGTCACTTCTTTCTGCGGATTCCGCAGCGGTTTTACAACTGCTCCAATAGAAAATCGCAGTTGTAAAACCGCAGTGAAATGCGCAGAAAAAACGCGGTAAATCCGCCATAAATCCGCAGCGGTTTAGCACTGCAGATTTATCAAATCCGCAGCGGAAAAATCCGCAGAGGACCAGAATACGTGTGCACATACCGAAACCCTAACCCTAACCCTAACCCTACCCCTAACCCTACCCCTAACCCTACCCCTAGCCCTAACCCTATCCCTAACCCTAGCCCTAACCCTAACCCTACCCCTAACCCTACCCCTAACCCTAGCCCTAACCCTACCCCTAACCCTACCCCTAACCCTAACCCTATTCTAACATTAGTGGGGAAAAAAAAATTCTTTATTTTTTTTATTGTCCCTACCTATGGGGGTGACAAAGGGGGGGGGGTCATTTATTATTTTTTTTTATTTTGATCACTGTGATAGATTATATCTCAGTGGTCAAAATGCACTTTGGAACGAATCTGCCAGCCGGCAGATTCGGCGGGCGCACTGCGCATGCGCCCGCCATTTTGGAAGATGGCGGCGCCCGGGGAGAAGACGGACGGACCCCGGCAGGATCGGTAAGTATGATAGGGTGGGGGGGAGCACGGGGGGGGTATGGGAGCACGGGGGGGGGGTGAATCGGAGCACGGGAGGGATGGAACGGAGCACGGGGGTGTAGAACGGAGCACGGGGGGTGGAACGGAGCACGGGGGGTGGAACGGAGCACGGAGGGGGGTGGATCGGAGTGCAGAGGGGGTGATCGGAGCTCTGGGGGGTGATTGAAGCACGGGGGGAGCGGACAAGAGCACAGGGGGAGCGGAGCACAGGACAGAGGGGAGCCGGAGCAGTGTACCGGACAGATCGGGGGGCTGGGGGGGCGATCGGTGGGTTGGGGTGGGGGCACATTAGTATTTCCAGCCATGGCCGATGATATTGCAGCATCGGCCATGGCTGGATTGTAATATTTCACCCGTTATAATAGGTGAAATATTACAAATCGCTCTGATTGGCAGTTTCACTTTCAACAGCCAATCAGAGCGATCGTAGCCACGAGGGGGTGAAGCCACCCCCCCTGGGCTAAACTGCCACTCCCCCTGTCCCTGCAGATCGGGTGAAATGGGAGTTAACCCTTTCACCCGGCCTGCAGGGACGCGATCTTTCCATGACGCCACATAGGCGTCATGGGTCGGATTGGCACCGACTTTCATGACGCCTACGTGGCGTCAAAGGTCGGGAAGGGGTTAAAGGTCCCTTAATTTGCTCTGACTCAAGTCTTGATTACTAGGAATGAGTGAGCACTAATGAGTTTTGATGCTCGTTACTTGAGCTAAGCAATTCCTAATGCTCGGATGCTTTTATAATGGAAGTCAATGGGAAAGCTGAGTTTTTTTCTGGCATACCCAGAAGGAGGCCTCAGGTGGCAGGGAAAATGTTGAAATGGATGGAAAAAGTGCTGAATGGAAGGAGAACATCATGGGGAAGACACCGGGAAGTAACTCTGACTCCCAGTTTGGTGCTGAGAACAATGGTGTTACACTTTCGCTCCACTGTAAGGACTGGCACTAATACACTCAAAATCAAAGAGAACGTGGAGTTTACTGGAAAAAAATTATGTTAAGAAACATTATTTCCTGTACAATGATTTGTGCGTAAGGCAAAATTTAAAAAATAATAAAAAAAAGATTATTTGATTATACCAAAATTTAAATCTTTTAACAATGTAGAAATGTTAGTATAATTTATGAGCTAAGCAAGAACTGCCAACAATTTGATGTTAGAGGGATTCAGATATACTCTGCATTAGACATCATGGAGGACCTCGTATACATTCTGTTCAAATTGTCATGTAGTTGCACTCCTACACTCATAAAAGATCTGCAAACAGTGCAACGCCATCCAAAAATTACAAGCAAGGTCATCCATGCAACCTTGAGGGCACCAACTGAAGTGCCTCATTCAAATATTAAGGAAACGTAGTTGTGGTATTTCAACACTCATAAAGGCTCTGCACACAGTGCAAAGCAAGAAAGTAATTCTAATAGATATTCTTTTCCCCTGAGGGCAACATCTGGAGGGCCTCAACCAAACGTTGAAGATGAAAAACACTTTTAAACACTGCTGTCATCTGGTGGTGTGAAAAAGTTGTTTTTAATCCAGGCTTTGTACATTTTTATCAGAGTGAGCCTGGCAGCATTTTCTGCTGACAGCTGAAGGCACCTGTCTAGTATGATCCCACCAGCAGCATTGAAAGACCCCGCTCAGACAAGATGCTAGCGGCAGGGCAGCACAACACCTCCATGGCACAGATGAACATGTGTCCAGCTTTGAGACCAAAATGTTAAAGAGGGATGAGGGTGTACGCTAGCCATCTTTAAAAACTTTTCCCTCCTTCTCAAAAATACCCGGTAACTATGGCCTGGGTTGTGGGATGGTATCATGAAATTTGCCCAGGCTTTTGACAGTGTACCCCTGACTCTGCTGTACCTGATGTGCCTCTAACCTCACTTCTCCTCCTTGGTTGGGCAAGGAAGCTTGCCTCCTGCTGCTAGCATTGTCTGATGGGATTTTTTTCAACAAATTATCCACAATGGTCTTCAGGTATAGCACCATTTTAGTAAACCTCTCCACCTCAGGAAGGAGAGATGCAAGGTTAATTTTGTAGCATGGGTTTAGAAGGGTGACCAACCAGTACTCTTTTTTTGCCCAAGATGAATATAACTTGAAGGTCACAGGAAAGGAAGTGGTACATAAAGTCAGCCATATGAGCCAAGGTCCGTACAGTCAACACTTCCCTGTTTCTACCATGATGATGATTCAGCCCATGTAGGAGAGACGGGACAAAGCTTGTGTGAGTACTAGCTTCTGTTGTGCTAGCAACCAGCTTCTGTTCCTCTTCCTCATTATTGTTACCCAATCTGTGCTGAGCTGATGAGATGAAGATGGGCTGTTTAAAATCTCCCTGTCTCACATCTTCCTCCATTTACACCTGCTCTAAGTTTTGTGCATCACTAAACAGTTTGCCTCTTGACCCTCATGGAACATGTAGGGCTAGAGGCCACAATCAAGAAATGTAAAGATCTCCTCACAATGTCCAATTTGGGATCACTGGTCTCCCACATGGTGGGATGAAGGAGGATCGGGGTGAGGATTAAGTGATCCAGACTCTTGGGAGGTCAAACTGGACCTTGTAGAAGACTGAGTGGTGCTGGCAAGCATGCATGAAGCATTATCTGCTGTCGAACCGACCATCTGTTCACACTGGTGTGGCTTAAGAAGTGCCTCCCTGCAAATGGGATGGGCTTGTTGCTTGTACTCCAGCAACAGGTGCAGTCGTCGCACCTGCCTCAAGACCTGCCCCACATCTGCGTGCACCATCATCAGCACTTCCACTTCCCCATCCGTAACCACAAGCCTTACTCATTTTGTAATTGCTAGGTGTCTGGAAACCAAGTTTTCTTTATTAATTGAAAATAATTTTTTAATAAAAAAAAATTCTGTAGCAAGACTAGCGTTTTTTCAAAATGTTAAACCACCGTAATTTTACACAAAGCACAATACACTGTATGGATGACAATAGTCAATTTTTGAAACAAATCATTTTATGAGCTGTCAGAGGTCAAGCAGTATTTATAAATTTTAAACCACAGCAATTTTACCAAAAGCACATTAAACTATTGTGCAGCAGCTATGTATTTACTAACGGACTGGAAAACTCTAAGCCCTGCATAGAGGCTGTTTTCAGCCACTCTCTTTTCTCCAACAGTTGTCTCTAGTCTAAATGCAGAATGTTTCGCATAGAAACAGAAAAAGAACAAGATTAGCCTTTAGAAAGTCTTTTAGTATGATGGCTCAGCATCAGCTCCAGTAGCATCACTGAAGAGTAATGAAACTGTGCACACACAAGCCTCGACAACTTCTCGCTGTCCCTGAGCTGTGCAATGGTGTCAGTGAGCTGAGTGTGGTAGCGCCAGTCCGTCTATAACAGGGGTGGGGAACGTCAGACCCCAGGGCCATTTACAGCCCTAGATGAACTTTTATCAGGCCCCCCGAGCAGATTCTCAGAGACCGCATTCTTCGCAGGGGGGTGTATTTTGATTGCAACCAGCTCATTACTTTCTTCTTGCTCTGTTAGCACACACATGCAATGTTCACTACTGAACATTGAAGGGCATGCAATGAAAGATTACATCCTGAAACCACTGCCAGAGTCAGGATGCACTTTGTGGGTGGAGTTTGTACGGCTGTGTAACATATAATCCCTTAAAACATCAATTTATTTATATATATATTAAAAAAACCAATTCCCAGTGAAGAACAACAATAGATAAACAACAGGATCCAAATGTGCACCTAACCTGTCAAATAGCCCTGCACTCAGCTACTATCCCTACCTACCAGTGGAGGTTGGCACCCTAATAGATCGATTTGGCGCCCACACTCAACGCCGGCTGACCGTGTATATGTTGTATATATTCTTTCTTTGGAGTTTGTACGGCCCCCGAAGGATGGTATAAAAATCCAAATGGCCCTTGGCAGAAAAAAGATTCCCCGCCCCTGCTCTATAACCTCTGATGACGTAATGCCGCTAGCGAATCAAAGTAATGTCACTCACTACCAAGATGGCTGCAGCATTACAATGACTCGAAGGCAATCCCCATAGGTTTACTGGCTGTGTAGCAGACACCAAACATGCGGGGTGGGAATTTGAGCATTCAATTAGAGCAACAGCCCAAGCTCGACAAGTGCCGAGCACATCCAAGCACCCAGATACTCGAGTTATTTCCGATTTTCACCAAGCATATTTGCTCATCACTATGGGTTACTCTAACGCATTACCAATTTTTTTTTTCCTCATAAAATTCTTCTTCCAATTCACCCTGAATGCAGAAGGTTCATGATTCTTTCCAGCCATTAAAGGGACACTGTCACCTGAATTTGGAGGGAACAATCTTCAGCCATGGAGGCGGGGTTTTTGGGTGTTTGATTCACCCTTTCCTTACCCGCTGGCTGCATGCTGGCTGCAATATTGGATTGAAGTTCATTCTCTGTCCTCCGTAGTACATGCCTGCGCAAAGATCTCCAGAGTGCAGCATCTCCCTATATCTCCATCCTCATCTGTCTTCTACCTTGCCCTAACTTTACGTTCGGTCAGTGATCTAAGACTAATCTCTATAATCAAAACCTATTATTTCCATCTTTTAAGAAATTTCTCATGCTCTATCAAATTCTGGATTGTGATATCTTGGACAATCAGATCAGTTGCCAACATCTCCAATTGTAACCCCTTGATGCCCCAGCCAATTTCCTTTTTTGTGTTTCCCTCCCCTTCTTCCCAGAGCCATAACTCTTTTATTTTTCTGTCCGCATAAACAAATCAGGGCTTATTTTTTGCAAGACTTTATGTACTTTGAATTAACGTATTCATTTTACAACATAGTGCACTCCAAAATGGAAAAAAAACTTAATGTGCTGTGAAATTGTGGAAAAAGATAAAACACAATTTGAACATTGTTTTTTGGTAATTGTTTTCATGGTGTACATTCTGTCGTAAGAATGGCCATGCAATATGATTCTCCTAATCAATGTGATTACGGCAGTACCAAACAACATGTCCAGTTTCTTTTACTTTAATTTTTTTTTTTAAATCAAATGTTTACCCTCCAAAAATTTGAGGGTTGTGTCAACATTTTCCGAAATCCATAACATTTTTATTTTTCTGCCAATGGAGCTGCGTGATGCCTTATTTTTGCATGTCGAGACCTCATATTTGTTAGTACCATTTTGGGATAAATGTGACTTTTTAATCGCTCGTTACAGCATTTTTTATGCCGTTGCGGAGATCAAAAAAGTTATTTTGGCAGTCTTGAATTTTTTCTGTTTATGGTGTTTACGATCAGGTTATTTATTTTTATATTTTGATAGATTGGACATTTCTGAATGTGGCATTATAATATGTGTTTTATTTTTTTTTACGTCTTTATTCCCAATAGGGGGATATGTGAGTAATTTGTACATTTTTTTTTAAATTTGTTAAAACTTTTTTTACTGTTTGTTAGCCCCCTTTAGTGGACTTGAAGATGCGATCATCTGTTCACTTGTGCTATAAACAGCAATGTCACAGAATCGTTGCTTATAGCAGAAATAATGGTCTCCTTTCAAGGAGCTCTGTAATTACAAGCAAGGGGGTCATCATCTGTCCCCCCCACTGTCATGACAACCCATTGGTGACCCACGATCATGTCACAGGTATGCAAATGGGTGGAGTTAATGGCACGCACACATATCACTGTGGCTGAGCTCCAGAGATGCAGTAAGGAAATGGAGGAAAGTTCCACAAAGTCAACTATCACTGCAGCCCTCCACCAGTGGGGCCTTTATGGCAGAGTGGCCCGACATTGTCCAACAAGACAATGACCCTAAGCACACAGCTAAAATAACAAAGGACTGGCTTCAGAACAACTATGTGACCATTTTTGACTGGTCCAGCCAGAGCCCTGACCTAAACCCAATTGAGCATCGCTAGAGAGACCTGAAAAGGGCTGTCCACCAACATTCACCATCCAACCTGACGGAACTGGAGAGGATCTGCAAGGAGCAATGGCAAATCCCAGTATGGAAAACTTGTTGCATCATTCCCAAGAAGACTCATGGCTGTACTAGTTCAAAAGGGTGCTTCTACTCAATACTGAACAAAGGGTCTGAATACTTATGACCATGTGATATTTCAGTTTTTCTTTTTTTAATAAATTTGCAACAATTTCTACATTTCTGGGTTCTTTTTTAGTCAAGATGGGGTGCAGAATGTACATTAATGAGAAAAAAATGAACTTTTTTGAATTTACCAAATGGCTGCAATGAAACTAGGAGTGAAACATTTAAAGGGATCTGAATACTTTCCGTACCCACTGTATGTTATTATATTGTATGACATACACATTTTTTTTCATATAATTATCAACTACAGTTATATGAAAAAGTTTGGGCACCCCTATTAATCTTAAGCTTAATGTTTTATAAAAATTGTTGTTTTTTTTTGCAACAGCTATTTCAGTTTCATATATCTAATAACTGTTGGACACAGTAATGTTTCTGCCTTGAAATGAGGCAGAAAAAGTGCTTTAGTAACTCAGTAAAAAGTAGGTAGGAGTATTTAAAATCTGCATCCAGGATCCAGGAACTCATTAAAAGCTACAGGAAGCGACTAGATGCTGTTATTTTTGCAAAAGGAGGATCTACTAAATATTAATGTCACTTTTCTGGTGGGGTGCCCATACTTATCCACCTGACAAATTTTGTTTGAATGCAGATTGCACATTTTCTGTCAGTACGATAAACCTCATTTCAAGGCAGAAACATTACTGTGTCCAACAGTTATTAGATATATGAAACTGAAATAGCTGTTGCAAAAAAAACAATTTTTATAAAAGATTAAGCTTAAGGTTAATAGGGGTGCCCAAACTTTTTCATATAACTGTAGGTCTTGTATACCAATATTTATACTTTTTTTAGCTTTATTATATGTTTAGTTGCTCGAAAATGCCCTTTATATTGCTTTCTTCATTTGTGTCGCATGGTATGTATCATGTGACCATTTGTGTTTAGTTCGTTGCTATGGCGATGCGGTCTGCCTTATAGGATTCCTGTCACCTGACCTGCAGTACAGGCCCCTTTAAAAGATGACGTGAATAGCATTACACCACTCTAGCTTCTTATTTAAATATGGTGCATTGAGAGGCCTCCATATTTAAAACATAGCACAGCTTCTCTTTGTTTGAGCATCGTGACCAGCGTCACATGACCCGTTGCTCAGCCCCTCCAGTCACATGTGGCATGTTATGCGACTTTCCCCTTGCACATCGCAATGCTATGTATATACTACACCATTTAATATATCCTACACCATTTCTACACCTTAGTACATGCCCCCTTATGAGTTTTTTTTATTTATTATAAGTAAACTAGCTGAAGAGCCCGGCGTTGCCTGGGCATAGTAAATATCTGTGGTTCGTTATAGCACGTCACTTCTCTTATTTTCCCATCACGCCTCTCATTTTCCCCCTCACATCTCTCATTTTCTCCCTCACACCTCTCATTTTCTCCCTCACACCTCTCATTCCCCCCTAACACTTGTCATTTCGACCTCACATCTGTCATTTTCCGATCACTACACTATTTTCCCTCACTCCTCTCATTTTGCACTCACACCTTTTCATTTTCACCTCACACCTCTCATTTTCACCTCAGTATATACATGTTTGTCATCTCCCTTATATATAGCATACACCTGTATGTCATCTCCTGTATATAGTATATACCTGTATGTCATCTCCCCTGTATATAGTATATACCTGCTGTGTGTCATCTCCCCTGCATATAGTATATACCTGTATGTCATCTCCTCCTATATATAGTATATAACTGTATGTCATCTCCTCCTATATATAGTATATACCTGTATGTCATCTCCTTCTATATATAGTATATACCTGTATGTCATCTCCTCCTGTATATAGTATATACCTGTGTGTCATCTCCTCCTGTATATAGTATATACCTGTGTGTCATCTCCTCCTGTATATAGTATATACCTGTATGTCATCTTCTATATATAGCATATACCTGTATGTCATCTCCTCCTGTATATAGTATATACCTGTAGGTAATCTGCTCCTGTATATAGTATATACCTGTGTGTCATCTCCTCCTGTATTTAGTATATACCTGTATGTCATCTCCTCCTGTATATAGTATGTACCTGTATGTCATCTCCTCCTCTATATAGTATATACCTGTGCGTTATCTCTCCTGTATATAGTATATATCTGTGTGTCATCTCCCCTGTATATAGTATATACCTGTGTGATCTCCTGTATTAGACCTCGTTAACACGTTATTTGCTCAGTATTTTTACCTCAGTATTTGTAAGATAAATTGGCAGCCTGATAAATCCCTAGCCAACAGGAAGCCCTCCCCCTGGCAGTATATATTAGCTCACACATACACATAATAGACAGGTCATGTTACTGACAGCTGCTGTATTTCCTATATGGTACATTTGTTGCTCTTGTAGTTTGTCTGCTTATTAATCAGATTTTTATTTTTGAAGGCTAATACCAGACTTGTGTGTGTTTTAGGGCGAGTTTCGTTTGTCAAGTTGTGTGTGTTGAGTTGTGTGTGGCGACATGCATGTAGCGACTTTTGTGAGATGAGTTTTGTGTGGCAACATGCGTGTAGCAACTTTTTGTGTCGAGTTGCATGTAACAGGTTAGTGTAGCAAGTTGTGTGCAGCAAGTTTTGCGCATGGTGAGTTTTGCGCGTGGTGAGTATTATGTCTGGTGCCTTTTGAGTATGTGCAAGTTTTGTGTGAGGCAACTTTTGCATGTGTTGCAAATTTTGTGCATGTGGCAATTTTTCCGCGTGTGCAAGTTTTGCGTGTGGCGAGTTTTCCATGAGGTGAGTTTTGCACTTGTGGCGAGTTTTGCGTGAGCCTAGTTTTTGCATGTGGCGAGTTTTGCGCGTGGTGAGTTTTGAGCGGCGACTTTTGTGTTTCGACTTTTATGTGGCGAGGTTGGTGTATGTGTGGTGAAATGTGTGCTGAGAGTGGTATATGTGTTCAAGCACGTGGTAGTGTGTGGCGCATTTTGTGTGTGTGTTCATATCCCCATGTGTGGTGAGTATCTCATGTCGGGGCCCCACCTTAGCAACTGATCGGTATATACTCTTTGGCGCCATCGCTCTCATTCATTAGGTCCCCCTTGTTCACATCTGGCAGCTGTCAATTTGCCTCCAACACTTTTCCTTTCACTTTTCCCCATTATGTAGTTAGGCGAAAAATAGTTTGGTGAATTGGAAAGCGCGGAGTTAAAATTTCACCTCACAACATAGCCTATGACGCTCTCAGGGTCCAGACGTGTGACTGTGCAAAATTTTGTGGCTGTAGCTGCGACGCCTCCAACACTTTTCATTTCACTTTTTCCCCATTATGTAGATAGGGGCAAAATTGTTTGGTGAATTGGAAAGCGCGGGGTTAAAATTTCACCTCACAACGTAGCCTATGACGCTCTCAGGGTCCAGACGTGTGACTGTGCAAAATTTTGTTTCTGTAACTGCGACGCCTCCAACACTTTTCCTTTCACTTTTTTTCCCATTATGTAGATAGGGGCAAAATTGTTTGGTGAATTGGAAAGCGCGGGGTTAAAATTTCACCTCACAACGTATCCTATGACGCTCTCAGGGTCCAGACGTGTGACTGTGCAATATTTTGTTGCTGTAGCTGCGACGCTTCCAACACTTTTCCTTTCACTTTTTTCCCCATTATGTAGATAGGGGCAAAATTGTTTGGTGAATTGGAACGCGCGGGGTTAAAATTTCACCTCACAATGTAGCCTATGACTACACGTCAGGGTCCAGACGTGTGACTGCAAAATTTTGTGGCTGTAGCTGCGACGGTGCAGATGCCAATCCCAGACACACACACACACACACACATACACACATTCAGCTTTATATAGTAGATGTATTATATGGTAAGTGTTTAATCTTACTTTACCTCCATTATATTGTCCTGGTCACAGTATTATCCAGATTTGATGTTTGGCAGCCCTTAATATACTAAATGGGTCCTTTCTTCATTTTCCCACATGGACTATATAAAACCCAGGTTCCGACAAGCCCAGTATCTCAAACTGAGCAGCCATATTTTCAAACAGGTTTCTCCTGATTTTCTATTCATTTGCAGTCTTGGTGTTATTCCTTGGTGTTGCATCTTCCTATGGTTCACTGGTGAGTACTTTTTTTAATATTGGACCAGGCTCTAGGTTTTACGTGCCTCTCTCTTGATATTCATTTGGGCTTTATTTCCACCAACTCTGTATTTATTGTATTTGTGCCATTTTCTGTAATCTATGGTATGGGCTACAATACAATAGGCAAGTAGCACAGTGAGAAGGCAACAATTGTTAGCACAATTATTAGAAAATGGAAGAAATAAAGATGACTGTTAATCTTCCTTGGTCTGGTGCTCCATGCATGCAAGATCTCACCTTGTGGGGTAAGGATGATTCTGAGGAAGGTCATGAATCAGCCCAGAATTACACGAGAGGACCTGATCAATAACCTGAAGAGAACTGCGACCACAGTCTCAAACATTACTATTAGTATCATACTACGCTGTCATGGATTAAAATCTGGCAGTGCACGCAAGGTCCAGGAACAATTCCAGGCCTGTTTGAAATTCACCAATGATCATCTGGATGATCCAGAGGGGGCATGGGAAAAGGTCATGTGGTCATATGAGACCAAAATAGAACTTTTTGGTATCAACTCCACTTGCTGTGTTAGGAGGAACAAGTAGGATGAGAACAGCCCCAAGAACAGCACGCCAGCTGTGAAGCATGGTGTGGGAAACATCATATTTTGGGTGCTTTTATGCAAAGGGGACAGGATGACAGCTGTGTATTGAACAGAGGATGGATGGGGTCATGTATCGTGAGATTTTTGCCAACAACCTCCTTCCCTCAGTAAGAGCATTGAAGATGGGTCATGGCTGGATCTTCAAGCATGACATTGACCCGAAACATACAGCCAAGTCAACCTAAGTGGCTAAGAGTGGCTCCGCAGGAAGCATTTCAATGTCCTGGAGTGGTCTAGCCAATCTCCAGACCTTAACCCAATAGAAAATCTTTGGAGACAGCTAAAACTCAGTGTTGTCCAGTGACAGCCCCGAAACCTGAAGATATCTTTGGAGGATTGGGCCAAAATTCTTGCTGCAGTGTGTGCAAACTTAGTCAAGAACCACAGAAAATGTCTGACCACTGTAACTGCAAACAAAGGTTTTTGTACCAAATATTAAGTTCTGAATTATGTAAAAATCATACAACGTGATCTTCAATTTTTATTTATAGATTCTGTCTCTCTCAGTTGAAGTGTGCCTACGATAAAAATTGCAGACCTTTCCATTCTGTTTAGGTGGGAAAACTTGCAAAATTGTCAGTGTAGCAAATACTTATTTTCCCCACTGTAGTTCATAAGTATTGTTTTAACACCAAAAGGAACCTTAGATCCCAAATTATGTACACAAAGAAAATGAGATACTTATAAACAAACTCTAAGATGAAGCAAGCTTTTCAATAATGGGCTAAAAGGTATATTTTAATTTTAAAGCAAAATTAAAATACAATTTTAATCATAAATACATAATTTCCCATAAACAACAGCAGAAAGAAACAGGTACAAGAAAACCAAAGGTGGGAACAACTGGATATAAAAAGCAATTGGTAATTAATATTTATGTATCAATTGCATAGTCCTGGGAAATACTGAATGCCAATAAATAAAAATATAATAAAGTGCAAGTGCTGGTAAACAAAGTAAACTATAAATTGAATTTACAGAAGGTACATCCATGTGTATAACAGGGACCTGTTGTAATAAGACACAGTGTCAAGTGGTCGAAACCATGGTTGTGATTCAGATGATAAACCCAGGCATTATCAGTATTTACAGATCAAATGGACCATTGCATATTTACCACAAAGTGCAGATATCCAGGTGCCCACCACACCCGACACGGATTTCCCACAGAAAGATTTCCCTGGACCAATATCCCTGATAAATGTAATTAGGATCAGTGAACTGACAATCTTTTTTTTCCATTTTTGGATTTTTTTTCCACATACATAAAGGATATCAAAGATATAAGTATCAACCTTAACTAAATATCATGCAGGGACCATGTTGTGCTGAATAATGCAGACAACTTTCAGATCTACTTGAACTTTGGCATTTTTTTGTACTTGCAGTAACATCCTCACATTTCTCCTTCAGGATGTTTCGAAAATTTAGAGCCATGCATATTACAATGAATAAAATATGATGTCTGGCTGGCTTGACTGCAGGAGAAGCTTTTCTAAATAATCAAGTTACATACAAACACTAACGGAACAAAGGCAAACTGACTTATCCATTCAGCAAAGAGATATTCGAATACAGCCTTGCATGAAATTAAATATTTAAGGCGCAGCAGCAAAAATGCTAATTCCTTACACAAACATATCATAGAGAAAACCCACTTGAAAGTTGGCTTAATCAGTGTCAGCTAACCTCTGCACAACAGGCAGTTAATGAGCCTATATTTAAAGGATGGAGAATTAATTTGCCTTTTTTTTTATAATTAAATGTTGCACCAAAGTCTTAGTAATTGCCATTTTATTGCTGGCTTCCTAGTCATTTTAATTTTATATATAAGAGAAAAATCTTTGAAATCATCGTTAATGTGTACCATCCACTCATGCAATCAGTTTTATTATTGTTCATTAGAATCTCTGCAAATATTTTCAATTAGACATCCTTTGCTGTTTTGTGTATACAGCTCCAATAGAATCTTAGTGGTCTATCACACTAGCTTTCATCTATCACCTAATTTTAACTATTTGGTGGGATAGCAAAACTTATTGATGATAACCACTTCAACACTAAAGCAACATGGCCATATTTTATAATTATGCATTTTATAACATAATATATAATTATGGTGGTTTTGATTACAACTTTTGTAATTTGTGTTGAATTTTAAAACATTTATCAGCAAACCAAAAAGCCCCCCCCCCCCCCCCCCCCCCCCCCCAGTGATGGCGGCAGTGAGAAAGGATTTTATATTTTTTATTTTAATTTTGTCTTTGCTGATTTGGAGCTATTTATAATAAAACTTTGACCAATATAGAGAAATGTATCAGCACAGAATGTTTAATGTAGAGATGACTTATTAACCTTTTAAGGACCATGTCTATCTACTTTTTCTTCATCTCATTCCAAGAGCCATATTTTTTTTTCATTTTTCTGTTAAGGTGCTTGTGTGAGGATTTTTCTGGATGGGCATACCTTCTGTGATGCAGTGACCCATGTTACAGCCAGGGGGCGCTGTATGTGCTTCTAAGGATATGCATGGAGGCGTATCTGTAATGGGGATAATGAACCAGTGTCCGGCATGATAGTAAATGGCCGATATGTGTCACAGAGGGAGTCTGCGCTGTAAGCCTGTAGTATTGTTGTTCTGGGACCTGTAGTTCCACAAGTATTTGTATAGTTAAAAGGGAGGCTTGCAGGGTTAGTCAAAGAGCAGGGAGGGACTGGCTAACCACACACACACCTTCCACCTATGGGGGTGGTTACAGTTACAGAATGTTACTGGGGTTTGGGTCACATGTTCAGAGTGTATGGACTGGAATGGTCAGTGTGCAAAGTCCTGGATTGTCTGTGTGTTGGAATGTCCTGGAGTGGACTAGATTCCGGGAAGCACATGGTGAGGCCTGTTGTGAATTCTGTTGTCGGGCTCCCTCCTGTGGTCATGAATGGTACTTCGGCTGGTTCTGTCCATGGACTTCCTCTGGTGGGTGTTTCTGAGTTTCCTTCCTGAGGTGACGAGATTAATTCGTTAGCTGGCTGCTCTATTTAACTCCACTTAGATCTTTGCTCCATGCCACCTGTCAATGTTCCAGTATTGGTCTAGTTCACTCCTGGATCGTTCTTGTGACTTGTCTTCCCAGCAGAAGCTAAGTTCCAGCTTGTATTTCTTTGGTTTGCTATTTTTCTGTCCAGCTTGCTATTTTTATTGTTGTCTTGCTTGCTGGAAGCTCTGGGACGCAGAGGGAGCGCCTCCGCACCGTGAGTCGGTGCGGAGGGTCTTTTTGCGCCCTCTGCGTGGTCTTTTTGTAGGTTTTTGTGCTGACCGCAAAGTAACCTTTCCTATCCTCGGTCTGTTCAGTAAGTCGGGCCTCACTTTGCTAAATCTATTTCATTTCTGTGTTTGTATTTTCATCTTTACTCACAGTCATTATATGTGGGGGGCTGCCTTTTCCTTTGGGGAATTTCTCTGAGGCAAGGTAGGCTTTATTTTTCTATCTTCAGGGCTAGCTAGTTCCTTAGGCTGTGCCGAGTTGCATAGGGAGCGTTAGGCGCAATCCACGGCTATTTCTAGTGTGTTTGATAAGATTAGGGATTGCGGTCAGCAGAGTTCCCACGTCCCAGAGCTCGTCCTTTATTATCAGTAACTATCAGGTCATTCCGTGTGCTCTTAACCACCAGGTCCATTATTGTCCTGACCACCAGGTCATACCAGAGGCCATAGACTGATGGCCTGTGTGTTGGAAGTGCCTGGGACTGGACTTCCTGAATACCGCACGGAGAGGCTGTATCTGCAGAGCCTCTGAGGGCTACTGTGTTGGGGAAGCTACAGTTCAGTCTGCGGGTCTGGACTATCTGAAGTGCCCTTGTCACAAAGACGGTGATCCCAGTTTCACAGCTTCCCTGGGAACCAGGACTGACAGGAGTTAGTGTTTGAAGCAGGAGCTCCTGTAAGGTAACTCCTGATAAAGGGGATATGGGCAGAGAAGTATCTGCCTTTGGAACAGACTGTCGGTGGTTAATGTGTTCCGTTGATGTAAATAATGCACTGATCGTGGTGTGGTTTATGAGTCTAAATATACCGGATAGACTGTTTTTGTGAGAAACCTTGCCTGAGTGCTTTAATCCCATTGCCAAGTGAGTATCCCCCAACCCACTCAGGTAGCGCTATCTCACACCTCCCATAAGCATACTCTGACTAACTTTTAATAACTCTTTCTGGAGGGGAATGGGTAGAAATATACATCATCCAGGCTCTAAAAGAGGACATTCTTGAGGAATAGAAAATGATAGATGTTGCAATATGTCACCAGCTCTTTAATTTCATGCTTAGGAGTCTTGGCGTAGACCTTAAAAATCATGGACGTCAGATGTAGTAGTTTGTGGGGCTGTATTTATTTTTGCAATAACTAGTTTGAGTAAAACTGAAGATTTTGTAATAAAAATTATAATATTAATGTTACTTTCATGTTATAGATTAAAGCACATTTTTTTAAACTTGGTCTAGTCAAAATTTTGGAAATTAGTATTGTATTAAGTCAGAGATATTGAGTAAAATATTAATTTTAAAAGGGGATGCAATCATTTGAGATATATACACACAGTGGAAATAAAATGTAAAAAAATAATTTTTTTGCCATTATCCAAATGCTATTTTTGTCGCAAAGCCAACACTACATTTCACCAAAAGAACACCATACCCACAGTTAAGCATGGTGGAGTCAGGATTAGCTTTCTAACTGGCTTTTGGCCGCTTGAACTAGGGCTTTGGTCAAGCTGGAGGGAAGTATGAACAATTCCAAAAATAAGCCATTTTTTGCAAAATTTTCAGGCCTCTGCTAAAATGCTGAAGATGATGAGGAATTTCACTTTTCAACATGACAACGATCCCAAGGATATCTGCAAATCATTAAAAGAATGGTGTTGCCAGAAGAAGTTTAAAGGTTTGGAACGGCACAGCCAATGGCCCAGACACCACTCATACCTGAATCCAATTGAAAATCTATACAAGTTTATTAGACCATGTGCAAAATCAGCAATGTTTCAGTTCTCAAATAGGTGAGTCTTTGTAAAACAACAACATGGTGGATAGTAGTGATGTATAAAGGAGAAGTGCCGTTTATATACATAAACACGTAGACAAGGAAAATGGTGTGCACTCAGGTCAGGGACAAGGAGGTGCTGGTAAACTGACCGTGAGGTCAAGTCAATCATTCAAAAAAGATTACCGCACACTCAAGACCGGTAAGATGCAAAAGGTGTATGCCAATTTTATTGAAGAAAACAAAACAAAAAAGAAGTGGTTGCCACATTCATATTCATTTGAAATAGACAAAAACCCGACGTTTCGACCCTCCCGGGTCTTACTCATGGGGTTACTGAAAAGCAAAGAAACTGTATAAGACAATGTTTTACATAGGGCAACATTATAGAAAGAAAAAAAAAGGGGGGGAAATTACAAGAGGAGAACAAAACAAGAAAACAAAACAGTACATGCAATAATAAAACACCAATAAGAGAACGAGAAGAACTATTATGTACAAAGCAACCTAGAAGGCGAGGTAGTATGGTCAGGAACAACAAAAGGTTCTAGTAACAGGGTGTAATAATAAACAAGGTATAATAATAGAGAAGCATGGTAATGAACTGTACAGTGTATTACCTCAAGTCCTTTGACATAGATGCATAATAGTGGCAGTGGTAGGGGGTGTACGACCGATCCCTTGTTAAGGCACAACCTGTCATAGTGGCAAGATGACATAATAATTAAATAGGAATGAAGAGTAGGGAATGTCGATAGAGCCTAACGGAGGAGGGTGGGATCCAGACACGTGTATCCAGTGTGGCATATATTAGAGAGTAGTGTCAGATTATAGAGATAGGAGAGGAATAATAATGCTATGGGGCCCAAAAGGGCAGATAGGAGATAATGTAGTCCAGCCATAGAACTGATAGGTGTAGGGTACTGGGATAAAGTACCATAAAGGGGAACCACAAGAGCATTTGAAACTAGCAACACACGGGACAGAGTAAACTTATGCTGTACCTTATAATAAAGCCAGTCCGGGCAGAAGTGTCCCGGGAGCACAGAATCTGGGTGGTGAGGGCCGTTAGACACCTAGTGGGTCTGTAAAAATAGGTACAGGTACGAGGGGTCAGAGGATGATATCAGGAAAAAAGTGGCCGTAAATGGCCAGAGAAGAGGCGGCATATGTATACCTGAAAAGGGTCCCTGGGAGGATTAGCGGCGCATCCCGCGCCTTGCTGTGATGTCCTGGGGGGGACATTATGGATTATGGCGAAAAGTCGGGGATCGACCGAAACACGAAACCCAATGCAAAGTCAATGGGTAATTTTTTTCTCTCTCTCTCTCTCTCTCTCTCCCCTCCGTCCCTGAACAGAAAAGCTGGTGTTACACATTGCAAATCGCTACAGCGCACAAGCGACAAGATGGCGATAGGCGTCCACGCCCCTAAGACCTATGTCATCACTCTGCCCACGCTCCTTCATTGGCTGAAAAAATGGCGCCAAGCGTGTCATACGAAATGCAACTTTGGCGCAAAGATCGCCGACAGCATGGCCGATCCCACACTAGGATCGAGTCGGGTTTCATGAAACCCGACTTTGCCAAAAGTCGGCGACTTTTGAATTTGTCCGATCCGTTTCGCTCAAGCCTAGTAATGAGGCAACTCAATAATCATTTGACCAGAACAAAGAAAAAAAAGCCTGTTATGTAATGTTCGAAAGGGCATTCAGGGGCAATAAAATGCACATTGTATAAAAGAAGATCCGGTTATGGGGGTCAGAGGCTAGCCAAGGAATGTGTGCATGCGAACTAAAGCAAAACAGTTACCAGGTGCCATGATCAAAATGTAAACAGCATATATCACACTGTGCATGCACGGATATGTGCATAGCTTTGGCAGTGTATATGGGCGCCATATTGGAAAAAGTACCGTGATGCCTTGTTTTTTGCAGAACAAGCTGGCAGTTTTATATGTACCTTTTTGATTGCATAAGGTTTATTTTATTGCTTTTAATTCTGTTATTTGAGAGGTTTGAAAAGATAAAACGAACAACTGTTCCACAGTGCTAATATGGATGAAATATTCATACAACCAAATTTGCCAAATGACAAAAAGAACCCTTGTTTAAAGGACTCTGAATAAGGCTTAAGTTTTAATAAAGTATATTATTAATACATAAGAAGCTTTGTCAAACTACAAAAAGCACAAGTTTAATTGTTGATATAATATTCTAGTCTGTTAATTCTTTGCTATCTAAGAAACTAACTCTGTCTTTGTAAGTATAATATCGTCTTTGCCATGGCTGCTGTCCATAACATATTAGCTTTGGGGCAATTAGATTAGGTATATCTCACAAATGCACTCGCTATTAAAATTACTAGCTTACAGCCTCCCCAAGATGTTTCACCTACATGGTATCATCAAAGGAATTGATGTAATAGTATATACAGTCAGTGTCGGACTGGGGTGCCAAGGGCCCACCAGTAATACTGACTTTGGGGGCCCACTTGCATACAAATATTACACTACCCTCGTTCACAAATGTACCTATATCTCTATGTAATAATACATTGGGTAGTTTGATTAATGAATGATGAGATGTTACTTTTGTCTATATAGAATCAATTGAATTATGCCAAGTACTGCTCATACAGTGGGGTTGGGGGCCCAGATCTGCACAGGGGCCCATCGGGGGATTCCCCTGTTATCCTATGGGTCAGTCCGAGCCTGTAAGCAGTGGGGAAAATAAGTATTTGTTACACAGCTGATTTTACATGTTTGCCTACCTATAAATAATGGAGACGACTGCAATTTTTGGTATATACGCTTCAACTGTGAGAGACAAAATCTAAAACTTAAATCCGGAAAAATCACATTGTGTGGCTTTTGACATAAAGAATTTGCATTGTATTGCATGAAATAAGTATTTGATACAATAAAAAAAGAACCTTATATTTGGTACAGAAACCTATGTCTGCAATTACAGAGGTCAGACGTTTCTTCTAATACTTGTCCAAGCTTGCACACACTGCAGCAGGGATTTTGGCCCATTCCTTCATACAGATCTTCTCTAGATATTTCAGGTTTCAGGGCTGTCGCTGGGCAATATTGAGTTTCAGCTCCCTCCAAAGACTTTCTATTGGATTCAGGTCTGGAGACTGGCTAGGCCAGGGCTGGGTTAAGATATTTTGGTGCCCTAGGCAGATAATGCAAATGGTGTCCTCCTCCCCACAAGCAAAGGAATGGGTCAGAGACTAAGGTAACAAGACACCTAATGCACTTTTGCCCCATGGGTAACGTAAAAAGCTCCAATGACCACATCCACTTGAAAACTGTAGTTACCTTTATCAATTTCAAAATTAGATATAGAATCGTTCATTGATTGAGAACCATTTTACACAATATGAGGGACACATAGTGATATTCACCCCTGACGTTCTATATTTTATATTGTCAAACCCAAAGACAGTCATGGTAACTAATATAGCTTACCTATAATGGGGCCCAATTAGTTTACTTTAGGGTATCCAACAAATGCTGTAACCTTTAAATGAAATCAAAATGACCCCATTTTAGATAAAGGGATATGTATCATTGATTTTCTATCCATCATTCAACAAATACCACTTGTAACAATACTGATGGTTGATGACTATGATGAAATATTAATGTACTGATGGTGGCTCTGGTGATGTATTTATGGAGTCATAATGGTCTTAGTAATGTATTAACCACCAGAACCATCATCAGTATATAAATATGAAACCAATATCACCATCAGTGCATAAATAAAACACCCGAGCCATAATCAGTAAATAAATACATTAACAAAACCATCATTAGTGCATGAATATATTACTAGAACCACCATCATTACATGAATGGATCATCAGAACCACAATCAGTATACTCTTGGAGGCTGCAGGCCATATAGGAACCACAGGACTGATGATACGCAGGCAAAATCACATAAATGCATTTACATCCATGTACCTTATCTCTAATTGAGTCATTCCCTTTCTTTTTGTCTCCATCTTGTCCTGATGCCATGATGACATTTGACAACTGCAGCTCTTCTCTGCAGACTTTCCTCTTCTCTGGTCTTCTGCAGCACATCCCACTACGATACTGTCAAGAGCTCTGCTGCAGACTTACAGCAGGAGTCTGTGCACATGTTACAGAAGGACAGAGAGAGTAAGCAGCACTGCGGTGAGCTTACCTGCTGGAGTGCAGGACCTCAAAACACGTGACATCTGGGGGAGTGGACAGAGGTGGAGCCAGACGCCGAGTAATGGTGGTGACCAGGGAAGCCGGAGAGTAGTCTGAATGTGCCAAAGTCAAGCCAGGAGATCGATGAAGTACCAAAAAGGGGTGAGACGTAAGTGTGGTCGAGGCGTAACAAAAGGTCGGGAAGCCGAAGATAGTGGTGCAGTACAAACGGGGCAGACAGAAGGGAAGTTAGAGTACCAAGCCAAAGGTCAGAACCAGAAACAGAAAATTAGCACAGAGTCACAAGGCAAAGCACAGAACAACCAAGTCATACACAAGCAAGCAATCGGACAAAACAGTATGCAAGCACACTAGGGGGTCAGACACACAACCAAGACAGATGTATCACTGACAAGGAACTCCAGATGAAGGTGGGCAAATATAGCCCTCCCCAAACCAAAAAGAGGCTATACAAATTAACCCCGAGAAGACAGGGAAGGAACCCTGTCCACAACCATGACAGATGCCCTTAAAATAAAAGTGTAATTAAAATGCCCTCTGCACACAAACCAGTCCATATTGTACCCTAAATAAGCATCCTATGGTATATGACCTCCACATTTCTTGCCTCAATGACCTATAACCACCACACTGTCTGCCATTATCAGCTATAACCGCTACATTGTCCACCCTTATAAACCACAGCCTATACCATGGCAGTACCCTCTTCACTGTTTTCCCTTATACAATATACATCTACACACTGTACCCCCACTACGCTAACATCTTTCCATATTGTGCCCTCATTTAAGGTGGGCATCTCTCCATTCTGTGCCCCCTCTTCACATTATGCCCTCATACTGTATACTACACTGCTTTCTCCAAGCTGTATCCTCTTCTCACATGGTATCTTTTTTCATTTTGAAGGGCAGAATGGACAATGCTATTATAGTGTGTTGACCTCAAGATAAATTACTTTTATGTCTCTCTAGATTTCATGTTTTATTGGATCTGAGATGTCAGCTATGTGAAAAAGGCCCATTACATACCATAAAGTGAGCTAATCATCTTTGGCAATTATAGTTGTCTTCCTTTAATTTATAAATGATCTACTATATAATTGTCTAAGGGTCACTTCCGTCTGTCTGTCTGTCCTTCTGTCACGGTTATTCAGTCGCTGATTGGTCTCGGCAGCTGCCTGTCATGGCTGCCGCGACCAACCAGCGATGGGCACAGTCCGATTAGTCCCTCCCCTACTCCCCTGCACTCAGTACCCGGAGCCCGCTCCGTAATCCCCTCCACTCACCGCTCACACAGGGTTAATGGCAGCGGTAACGGCCCGTGGTGTAACGCACTCCGTTACCGCTGCTATTAACCTTGTGTGTCCCCAACTATTTACTATTGATGCTGCCTATGCAGCATCAATAGTAAAAATATGTCATGTTAAAAATAATAAAAAAGAACAAAAAACCTGCTATACTCACCATCCGCCGCCTTTCCCGCTCCTCGCCACACTCCCGGGACCGCTCCATTGCAAGCGACAGCTTCCGGTCCCAGGGCTGGTGTGCGACAAGGACCTGCCGTGATGTCACGGTCATGTGACCGCAACGTCATCATAGGTCCTGCTCACACCAGCCCTGGGACCGGAAGCTGCCGCTTGCAATGGAGCGGTCCCGGGAGCATGGCGAGGGGTGGGAAAGGCGGCGGATGGTGAGTATAGCAGACTTCAATGGGCCTTCAGAAGGTGAGTATATGTTTATTTTTTTTAAGTCTCTATACTACGTGGCTCTGTGCTGGGCAATTTACTACGTGGCTGGGCAATATACTACGTGACTGGGCAATATACTATGTGGCTGGACAATATACTCCGTCGCTGGGCAATATACAATGTGGCTGGGCAATATACTACGTGGCTCTGCTATATACTATGTGGCTGGGCAATATACTACGTGACTGGGCAATATACCGTACTACGTGGCTCTGCTATATACTATGTGGCTGGGCAATATACTACGTCGCTGGGCAATATACTACGTGACTGGGTAATATACTACGTCGCTGGCCAATATACTACGTTGCTGCTGGGCAATATACTACGTGGCTGGGCAATATACTACGTGACTGGGCAATATACTACATCGCTGGGCAATATACTACGTGGCTGGGCAATATACTACGTGACTGGGCAATATACTACGTGGCTGGGCAATATACTACGTGACTGGGTAATATACTATGTCGCTGGCCAATATACTACGTTGCTGCTGGGCAATATACTACGTGGCTGAGCAATATACTACGTGACTGGGCAATATACTACGTCACTGGGCAATATACTACGTGGCTGGACAATATACTACGTGACTGGGCAATATACTACGTGGCTGGGCAATATACTACGTGACTGGGTAATATACTACGTCGCTGGCCAATATACTACGTTGCTGCTGGGCAATATACTATGTGGCTGGGCAATATACTACGTGACTGGGCAATATACTACGTCGCTGGGCAATATACTACGTGGCTGGGCAATATACTACGTGACAGGGCAATATACTATGTTGCTGGCCAATATACTACGTGACTGGGCAATATACTACGTGGCTGGGCAATATACTATGTGGGCTGGGCAATATACTATGTGGACATGCATATTCTAGAATACCCGATGCGTTAGAATTGGGCCACCATCTAGTATTGCTATAAACACTATGGGCCCGATTCATCAAGACCGATGATGTTCATGCCAGTCTTAACAAAGACTGAAGTAAGATATGTGGTATAAGGATCATGGCTGTTAGTTATGAATTTAATGAGTAAGGTATGTCACAGCCCCATCCTGCCTCAGCCCCATCCTGCCTCAGCTCTGCCCATTTTGTCAATGCTAGGCACAAATGCAATGAAAATGCGAAAAGTTGCAAAATTTTACCTTAGCCTTGTGCTGCACCAGAATTTTCTTATTTTGATATATAAGTTGTTTTTTGGTATGCACCTGTTCAGACTAGTTCTCGTTGTTTCAGTTTTCCTGTTATTTTTATGCACCAGAATTTTGCCACTTTTCCTAGATTTTTATGCCATAATTCTTGCTTAAAAGCTTTGCTGAATTGGGCCCTATGGAGTGAAGGTCACTTGCAAATGTGCACATAGTAAGATACAGCAGATAAAGTGTTATGTGAAGTTTGCCCAATAAGCTCAGTGTCTTGGAAATGCAACAAGAGGTTGCTTTTTGTGAGGCAAGATCAACTAATGAGTGTTTGATAGATGCACTTATTGCTTACTGTTTAGTCAATTAGCAAAGTGCTATACAGGAAATTAATTATGAATTTGTTTATTATGTGGAGAGTATTTTAATTACAAATACTTCAATGTTTTTGTTAACCTTTTAAATACCAAAGTGTTTTAATTGTAAACGACCACGTAACAGTTTAGCGGATTTGCCATACCTTTGACACAAGAGCGGCAAATAATATTTTTGCTACTTTTTTTTTACAAAATGGGCTATTGACTAATGTTCATATTGATTTTATGGATATGATGGAGGTCTTGGAAGAACCAAAATATTGGCTGTATAAGTAATTTGTGGATTCAGATATAATTGCAATCAAATATATGGACAAATATGTCAGTGCCAAAAATTTAATTCTGACACAACTCTGCTGTGTATCAATTATAACTTAACAGTTTCTTCTACAGTGTATGCTCAAATGACCTCTTATGCACTGTGAAAAATGTAATGTGATTGAGTATCGCCCTCTGAAGATCCAGCCTTTACTATTTTTCGGAGATGGGCAGACCTCATCATAACTATAATCTGTTATGTTATAGTATTCTTATGAATATGATGCAAAGTTAATGACCGATGAGATCATGTGAGATAACATGAGAATTGCTTGATTTACTAAACTTTTTTTTTAGGATGCTAGAAATAATTACAAATCTTCAGTGTTTGGAAAATGATGTTATGCTTCTTCTTGATGTCATCCCTATAGCTGTGTTACTGTGCCTCTACTCCGATTTTTAATATTTAATTTTTGGCAATTACATTCCTTTACTTTTAATAGCGCTCTACGACAAATTTAATCTAATTTTCTGTTTTGCAGAACAGAAAAGTGTTATGTTTTAGGATACAAATTAAAGTTTCACACCATACCAAAGAAAAATTCAAAATGTAACATATAAAGCTGTGATGAATTTTCAATTTAAAAGGCAACATATCCTCTAAAAAGTTGCAGTTTGCTGAATATAATATGCTTTCTAGCAAATCAAAGTTCAAAAAAGTGGTTGGGAGTTTATACAATAAATAGCTTTTGCAAGTAAACCTAGTGTTGAGCCTTCATAATCCCTTTGTAAAGTCTAATATACATATGTAAGGGAGATTAACTGCCAGTACCCATACTCGCCTCCTTATAAAATTATGCTGAAATATGTTTGTTGTGAAACTTCATTGACATGCCAATGTGTGACTATGTTGCGATGCTTATACTTTATTGTTTGCAAAAATGCAAGCTGGAATGTGTAGGCAGTCTGCACTGCGGGAATGAAGAGCCTTGGGATTCAAAAACGATTTTATTAAAACCCACGTGTTTCTGCTCAAGACTGGTGTTAAAGGTAAGTGGCTGTTGTTGTTATACATCTGTCCCAGATCTAGGCTTTGCTTTCCAGGTGGCCTGGCATGTTCCCATTTGATCATCTGCCTGACCACAAATAAGGTCTACCAAGACAGACAACTGAGTCTTGGTATAAAGACTATTATTGTTTATATGTTCTGTCTCCCTGCAGATTTCAGCTCCTCTGCTACCTCCTTCCCGGTTTCCTGTATGCATGTAGTTACCAATTAATTGATTTCACCGAGGAGAGAGAGAACCCCACTGACTATGAGAGTTTACACACTACAGGCAAGAGAGAAGAGGACTTCAACTGATCACAAGAGCTTACACTCTGCAGGAGAAAGAGAACCCCACTGACCATAAGGTTATGTGCACATGTTGTGGGTTTGCCTGTGGAATTTTGTGCGCGGATTCTTCCTCTCTTGGCAGAAAATGCAGTTGAATATCTGCGCGAATTTGATGTGTTTTTGATACATTTTTGATGGGTATTTGATGTGGATTTTCATGCGGATATGTATGCGTTTTTGTAAGCTAAATAAAGATCTACTATTTAACAAAAAAAAAGAATTGTGATGTCATTTCTTTGTCCAACCTCTCCTTTAATATCATCCATTGAATACCATAATATCATCACATACCATGTTCAAATATGTTTACACACACAAAACAAATATAAGTGAATATCTATAGATAGATAGATAGATAGATAGATAGATAAGCCTGATGTTTAGTAATGAACATAATAAAATAGTGCAAAAAGAGTTAAATAAAGACACACACACACACAAAATCTGCGCTTAAACACAAGTATCTGTTTAATTAAAAAAAGGGAAAAAATGGTGAGGGCTCCTGTGCAATTTTCAAAACCAGAGAGGGAAAGCCTGGGAAGGGGGTAATACCCATGGAGCTTCCCAGGCTATTAATATCAGCTCACAGCTGTATATTTAGCATTTACTGGATATTAAAATAGTGGAGCCCCCCAAAAATGATGTGGGTCCCCTTATAATTAATAACCAGAAAAGGCTATGCAGACAGCTGCAGGCTGATGTTAATAGCCTAGGAAGGGGCCATGGATATTGGCCCCCTGGCTGCAAACATCAGCTCTTAGCCACTCCAGAAACAGCGCATAACTAAGATGTGCCAATTAGCCTCTCTCTTCCCACTTGCCCATTAGCGGTGGCAAGTGGGGTAATAGTTGTGGGGTTAATGTCACCTTTGTACTCTAAGGTGACATCAAGCCCGACTTATGCATTACTAATCCTATAGTTGTTATAGGTTAAATAAAAACACAGCCAGAATAAAGTATTTCAATGAAATAAAACACAACACAGTTTGCCATCTTTATTATCCAGCTAATCCATGCAATGCCCCTCGATCTCCTGTAATAAAAAATAATAATCCAACACAAATACTCCCTGTTCCAATGTAATCCATTTAATAACGAGTGTTCCATGATGATCTCCCCTGTAGAGCGGTCACATCTGGAGAAGTGACCGCTCTACAGGGGCCTCCGATGACACACTGACTGGAGATAATACTCCAGCAGTGTTGGTCACCAGAGTTTGTGCTTTCACTTTATGGCACTACTGCTGCGTGAGGACTTCAGGGATTAGCTATTTGATGAGTATGTGTACTGTATGTGTATATGTGCTTTTTTTGTTTTTTTTACTATTCAACACAGTAGCAAGAAGATGGGACTACTACTGTTCCATCATCGGCTAATGCTGTCACTGTTCTGTGTGACAGCAGACATATCTGGATGGGACTACTAGTCCCATCGGATGATGCCTGCCTACACACAGCCGCGCACACACCCGCAGACCCCTGCACACACACACAGATACACACAGACACCCGCAGACACACCCATCTTCACCACACACACAGTCTCTGCCAACACACTCTTCTTCCTCCCTATCTGAAGCATTTTTCCCTTGCACATACGCAGCAAATCCTCAAATCTTTTTACACCTGCAGTTTTGCTGCGGATTTGACTGACTCAATGGAAGTCAATGGGTGCAGAAACACTGCAGATCCGCAAAAAGAATTGACATGCTGCGGAAAATAAAACGCTGCTAATCCGCACGAATTTTTCCGCAGCACGTGCACACGAATTGTGGATTTTCTATTGACTAACATTGGTTGTGCACTACCGCAATTCCGCGCATCCAAAAACGCTGTGGATCCACATCAATATCTGGAACTTGTGCACATAGCCTAAGAGGTTGTACAGTGGCATAAAAAGTCTGGGCAACCCCGGTCAAAATTACTGTTATTGTGAACAATTAACTTGAAGATGAAATGATCTCCAAAAGGCCTAAAGTTAAAGATGACACATTTCCTTTGTATTTTAAGCAAAAACTATGCAGCTGAGAAAATCAGTATTTGATACACTGCAGATATTCAAAGTTTTCCCATCTACAAAGAATGGAGAAGTCTGTAATTTTTATTGTAGGTAAATTTCAACTGTGAGAGAGAATCTTAACAAAAATCCACAAAATCACATCGTATGATTTAAAAATAATGAATTTTCATTTTATTGTATCAATGTGAATACTTTTCTGCCCAATAATGACAAAAGTATTCTTGGAGTGATACCTTTATTGGCTAACCAGAAAAAAAATGTGTTTGCAAGCTTTCAGAGCAGAGAGGATCCTTTTTCAGACAGGATTATAAATGAATTAATAAGAAAAAGGCACAAAATTTAAGAGATATTATAGCAGGACATTTGTTCATGATGTGGGAAAGGTATTGCCTCCTACAAATAAGCCAAGGAAATCAAATTATGCATTTTGTTACAAATGGAGAGGGATTGGGTATGTTCTTCTTAGTTATCTGGAGTCCACCTCTCATGGCAGCCTGTTCCACTAATTAATCACCTTTAATGTCAAAATCGTTTTTCAAATATCTACGGTAATCTGTATCTTCTCCCTTTCAGTTTCATTCCAATGCTTCTTGTGATTCCTTGTGCAAATGAGAATAAGAATGATCCCTCTACACTGTGACATCCCTTCAGATATTTGTAGACAGCTATTAAGTCTCCTCTTAACCTTCTTTTTAGCAAGGTAAGCATTCCCAGAACCTTTATCGGTTCCTTGTAGTACATATTTTGCAGTCCGCTCACCGTCCTGGTAGCTCTTTTCTAAACCTGCTCCAGTTTTTCAATGTAATTTTTAAAATGTGGTGCCCAGAACTGCACACAGTTTTCCAGATAAGGCCTGGCAAAGGTAGAGTAAAAGTGGGTAATTACTTCATGCAATCTAGACTCTAGATTCCTCCTAATACATCCTAAAACTGTGTTTGCTGCTGCATCACACTGTTGAATAATGTGCAGTCTGTGATCTATTAGTATACCGAGTTTCTTTCACATGTCCTGTTGCTTAGCTCTATTCCTCCCATTCTGTAAATATAATTTTTGTTTTTCTTGCCCAAATGTAGAATTTTGCATTTCTCCCTGTTGAATACCATTCTTTTAGTCACTGTCCCTTGTTCAAGCTTATCTAGATCCTTCTGAATCCTTTCATATGTCTTCTCTAGTCTTAGCTTTCCCTCCTAGCTTTTCATCGTCTTCAAATTTTATTAGTTTACCTTCAGTTCCCTTATCTAGATCATTTATAAAAATGTTGAACACCACTGGGGCCAGGACAGAGCCTTGTAGTACTCCACTTAAAACACTCTTCCAATTGGATATGCATCCATTTATCACCACTCTTAGAGTAGGATCATTGAGCCACTTATCAATCCACCTAACCGTAGCCTTGTCAATCTGATACAATAGAATAACAGAACTTAATATTTGGAACAGAAACCATTGTTTGCAATTGCAGAGGTCAGGTGTTTTCTGTAGCTCTTGACCAAGTTTGCACACACTGCAGCACTTCTCCACTCAGATCTTCTCCAGAAGTTTTGTGGCTGTGGCTGGGCAACATTGAGTTTCAGCTTCTCCAAAGATTTTCTTTTGGGTTCAGGCCTGGAGGCTGGCTAAGCCACTGCAGGATCTTAAAATGCTTCTTAAAGAGACACTCCTTTGTTGCCCTGACTGTGTGTTTTGAGTCAATGTCCCAGTCACGAACCATCTTCAGTGCTCTTACTGAGGGAAGGAGGTTGTTGGACAAAATCTTCTCATCCATCCTCTTTTCAATATGGTGCAGTCCTCCTTCCCCTTTTTCAGAAAAGCACCCCCAATGTATGATGTTTGCCCCCACCATGTTTCACGGTTGGGATGTATTCTTGGGGTTGTACTCATCCCTCTTCTTCCTCAAAACACGGCGAGTGGAGTTGATACCAAGAAGTTCTATTCTCATCTGACCGCATCACCTTCTCCCATGCCTCCTCTGGATCAACCAGATGGTCACTGGCGAACTTCAAATGAGTCCAGATATGTACTCGCGTGAGTAGGGGGAACTTGCATGTCCTGCAGAAATTTAATCCATGACAGCGTAGTGTGTTACTAATGGTAATGTTTGAAACTGTGGGCCCCAGCTCTCTTCAGGTCATTGACCAGGTTGTTCTATGTAGTTATGGGCTGATTCCTGACCTTTCTCAGAATCATCCTTACCCCATGACATGAGGCAAAATTTTGCATGGAGCCTCAGATCATAGAAAATTTACTTAAATCTTGTATTTCTTCCATTTTCTAATAGTTGCTCTAACAGTTGTGGACTTCTTACCAAGCTGCTCACCTATTGTCCTGAAGGCTATCCCAGCCTTGTGCAGGTCTATAATTGGTCCCTGGTGTCCTTAGATAGCTCTTTCGTCTTGGCCATGGTGGAGAGGTTAGAGTGTGATTGATTGTGTTTGTGGAGGGGTATAATTTAAACAGGTAATGAGTTCAAACAGGTGCAATCAATTGAGGTAAAGTGTGCAGGAAGTAGGGCTTCTTAAAAAAAAACCTTACAAGTCTCTGAGAGCCAGAATTCTTATTTCATGCAATACAATGCAATTTAATTATTTAAAAGTTATAAAATGTGATTTTCTAGTTTTTATTTTTAGATTCTGTCTCTCACAATTGAAGTGTACCTACGATAAACATTACAGACCTCTCCATTTTGTGCAGGTGGGAAAACTTGCAAAATCAGCACTGTATCAAATACTAATTTTCCCCACTGTATATTTTTATATATATTCATATCATTCATTTTAAAACTTACAAAGAGAAAAATAGACAGATGCAAAAGTTTGGCCACCCTTGGTGATGTATGCTCTTAAATAGCTTTGGCCAAGGTTTAACACTAGGACTACTGGACTCGTGACCCCGCCTAGAACTACTGAAAGGAGTCATTTTGACTCCTTGCTTGTTTTCGTTTATTTTTAGAGTTTCATTTGTGGTTATTTATTAATAATTATATTTTTTGTAATGTATTATTATTGTGAGATCCAACATTAATGCATTTGATTGTTTTTTTTCTGCTTTTCTTATTTTTCTACAGAAAATAACAATAATTATAATAGACGTTTTTCAAACATTTTTTTTTATTCAAGTGCACACATATAAACAACAAATGAAGAACAAAAAGCAGAGAAAATGTAGGTGGAGGAGCATAAAAATGAAAATATGGCGCAGAATTCACCTTCTAAACATTTGGTGTTTCGCATTTTAGGCATTGCCTTTGATTTATGGCAGTACATTGCCCACACAAAGACTTACCACAAGTCTTACAATTGCCGACAGATCTATTTTTCTTGCACTTTTCTTTGATCTGGCAAAATTTTGTTTGAACCATCACTTCTGAACATGTAGAAACTTGGGACGTGGAACCCTTTTCCCTATCTGTGACATAAGGACCACTCAACTCTCTCACAAGCGTTTGCAAAAATGCCTTGCGTGACATTTTTTGGTGGGTAATCTCCTTGAATATTATACATGCATTTATACCCGCAAAGTCTAAGGCATTTTCAAATGCATGAACAGGCCATCTCCTTGTGGATGTTCGTGTGGTATATTTTCGTGCCATCTGATCCACTACATCTACTCCATATTTTGTTTCATTGTAAAACTTTACCGTTTCTGGAGTTTTTTTAGCGGAATCAGACGCAACAACAACATCTGGATGGACGGAACTCAAAATGACAACATTTTTGTTGGGCTTTCCTTGATATACTGTAAGTGTAAAATTGTCTTCATTTCTAAACACTTTAGTGTTTAGTGATTTTATTTCTTTAGGCACTTCTCGCCTTATCTTATTCAGTATCCCCACGATGGTTGTTCCTTTGCTTTTTAGCTGTTTAGCTAATTTTAATGAAGTGAAATAATTATCGGTTGTAACATTGTGACCTTTTTTCAAAAACGGGTCCAATAACTTCATTACCACATGGTCAGCTAAACGGTCCTCAGCACAGCGTGTGTCATCTTTGCCTAGATAAGGGAAGCCATTTGCCAGATATTTGCTCTCCTTATCAACAGCTAGCCAATATTTGTGGCCTTATTTATCTGGTTTGGAAGGCATGTACTGCGTGAATGGACACCTAGTTTTGCTTGGGAAAAGTTGCTCATCCACCGTTATGTATGGGCCAGGTTTGTAACACGCAATACAATTTTCAATAAACCTGTCCCACACAGTAGAAAATAGAGCAAACTTGTCCGTTTGCAGTCTCTCCGATCGAGTAGATTTCTCATCAAATCTGAGAAACCTCATAATTTCAACAAAGCGGTCCCTAGACATTGTCGCTTTGCAAAACGGTATTCCCCAGTCATTACACCAAATACTGCTAATCGAGTGACGGTTCGTGCCAGATATTCCACGAGCATAGAATATCGCAATGAATGCATCTAGCTCCTCATCAGATAGAGTAAACTGTAAATTATTGTTCCTGCATGCTTCTGCAAGCGTACAGTTCTTTATATGTGTCAATATATATGAATCAAAAAATAAACGCCATGCGCTCAAAGGACTATCGATAATGATATTTCTTCTGGCGTATCCTGTAGGGCCAGGTGCTTCTCGAAGAATATTTTGGCTGTCACGCCTACCAGGCAAGTGTTGTCCAATTTCAACAGGTTTCCATTGAATACCATCCGCTGAAACTAGTATTCCTTCAGATTCGCCTTCTCTGGTGTTTGTTGTTGCATTACCTTCGCCGCCATCGTTATCTGTTGTTCTTTCATTTCTGGGACGTTTTGCTGATTTTTTCTGTCCACGACCAGGAGGATGGTCACGAGGCAACATAACTGCATGAGCCCGATCCCCAGTTGATGTGCTTGGAATATCTGGAAAAAAGTTGATGAATATTTAGAATTTTTGTTTTGTAAGGGTCCGTGCACACTGGCTGGATTAGCGGCGGAATATCCGACCGGATATTCTCACCACAATCCGGCCCGTACCTGCCCGCTCAGGTACAGAGCGGAGTTTCATACCTGAAGCTCCGCTCCGAACCCCGGGCTGGAGCCGCTGTCTGGGACGGAGCCGTGCTCGCGTGTAAGCAAGCGCTGCTCTGTCCCTGACAGCGGCTCCAGCCCGGGGTTCGGAGCGGAGCTTCAGGCATGAGCGGGCAGGTACGGCCTGTATTGCGGCAAGAATATCCAGATGGCTATTCAGCCAGAATTCTGCTAGTGTGCACAGGCCCTAACTCAGTGTGTGGAAAAACAAATAAATACACATAACTACTTACCTTCTGGATTTGTTCCTTCTGAGTCTTCAGATTCACTTGATATGTTCTGAGGAATGAAATCTTCATCACTGTCAGAATCAAATACATGTTCCTGCAATTCGGATTCCGATTCATCCTCCGGTATGGATTGCAAAGTAGCCAGAATATCCTGAGGCTTTATCAAACGTCTTCTCTCCATATTCCTCACAAATTCCATAATTCTATATAGTTCCCTGCTGAAAAATAGAAATGAAATGAAAACTAAAAGAAATAATAACTGTTCTGCCACCTTCAAAAGTAGGTGGGCTGAATCAGTTGACAGACAGCTAAACTATTTCATAACAATTCATACCTGTATGAGTCTTCAGAGCTCGTATGTCTGCGTCTGTTCTCTTTGTCTCTTCAGCTGAACTGAAAGTAAAGTTACTATCCAGAATACTGTCTCCTGCTAGGACCTTAGAAAAACACCACCCTTCATTAGCATAAGATAAGAGCCTAGAGTAAACAAGCTATTTTGTTCAGCATTACACAGTAATACAAGCAGGTAAAACACAAGGAAAATGTGAAAAGTTGACATGTAAATTGAACTACATGTATATGAACATCAGGGTAAATAAGACAGAGTGAAAAAATTATGCACAAAACTTTATAGCAACATTTAGTGACAAAAGGACCTCAAAATATAGTAGGGAGTCAAAATGACTCCCTTCAGTAGTTCTTGGTAAATTTTGAAAAAAACGCGCAAATTTTTTACCAAAATTATTTATTCTCACAAAATCTTTTTTCACATCATATTTGAGGAAAAGTCACCGAGTTTCAAGCCGGAATTCTGAAAAATGTAGTCACAGAAGAGAAATAAAAAACGAAAGGAGTCAAAATGACTCCATCAGTAGTTCTAGTGACCTTAGTTAGCCTGTTAGGGTTATGCCTTGTTCACTATCATCAGTAGTAGTTATGAAACTCGACCCTCAAAAGGATATGTTGCAAAACAAGGTGAATTTATTTACAGTCTGTGAATCAACAGTTAGTTGAATGTGCAAATTTCATAGTCATGAAAATACGTAAAAATCTTTAAATGAGAAGCTGTGTCCAAACTTATGGTCTTTACTGTATGTCTGCGCTGGGGTATGGTGGCTGACAGCTACAGTTAGGAAGCTGCAAGGCATCATGGTGAGGCCTGAGTTGCAATGCAAAATTATGTTAGCATGGTCCCTGATGCTTTATCAGAGTAGGAAATGGTGTCGGGCAAGTTTTTTTAAATTTTTTTCAAACCACGAATCAAATCTCAACATTTTTTAATTCACGTAAAATCGCAAATTTCTGGAAATTTGATGCTTACTCAATCCATTAATTTCTAACGTTAATTAAATAAATTAACATTTAAGCAAAAATAAAGGTAGGGAGCACCTCAACATCTAGTATATTTGTCAGCCTTAACCATTTTATATGGATAGCCTAATGGCAAAACAAAAGCAATAATGCCTGTTTGGTCATGTCTAAAAATATGCTCATTGCTAATATTTTGAGAAGATCTTTTAGCTGAACACTCTAAACTATATATTATAAGTTAATTCTTAGATTATAGATATTTTTGTCACTTAATTTCTAAAGGCAATTTTAATTTTGGTGTCTTTAGGAATTAGCCAATGTATTCGAATACATAGTTATATTTTTAGGCAGCTTAAAACTGGTACAATGTATTTTAATCTCTTCAGCTCTCAATTTATAGACTAAACAGCAAAAAAAAACATTAGCCACATATCACCATTTCCCACCACGGTCACTGAGACCACAATGAATCAACAGTCATATTTACGATTGACAGATTTATTACAATCATTTTTAACCACTTGGACAGAACATTGCATGTTCCACTGCCATCAAATGATGTCCTCTCAACTGTTATAAATTACTGTAAGAATTGAGGCATAACTTTTGTGCATCAAATGTCTGCAGGCTATATAGCTCATTTAGGGTAACCAGATATAAGCAGGTCAGTCACAACACATATCGTCGTTAAATGCTGACAGATGCAAACGTGGAAATGCATTTGTGTTGGATTCAGTACATTACTGACCCCTAACTTTCCCTTATTATTTCAAAGGATTGATGCACAGTCGATTTCGACTGTTTTGTAAGTGATTGCTCAAAACTATATCATAAAGAGCAAGGTGAATGTCTCTACAGAACCGTGTACTATAAATGACTCTACATTTCAATTTCACCCTGAACGTCCTTCTATTATTTTAACCTAGACATTTAACCTCGCAAAATGAAGGCATTAAAGTGAAGAAAACAAGAGCTCTATCTGTACGTTCTTGAAAATATCCGAGGTGTTAAGAAAGATTTATGCTATATTATTATCAATTACACTGATTTCTACAAATATACAGAAAAACTAGAATGCTTCAATGTGATTGCACCTATTAGATAATGCTGGCAATTGGAAATAGCCATTATGCAAATATTCTGCTCTCAAATTAATAATGCGTTCTGTCTTGTATGACCTGAGCATCACATAATTATTGTCTGTGCTATCATGCACACATAAGTTGTTACAGAGGTTCTTTTTTGTGTTATTTGAAAGGAGGTGTCAATCATCTTAGAACCTCATGATTTCTTCACTGTAAAGTCTAACTCGTTGTTTGCTTTTACTTTTTCGAGATTACAATAAAAAGACAGCCAAATTGCTGGTTTCAAGAAAATTCTCGTCTTCACTCATCTGTTTCATTTGAAAAAGCATTTGTAAGTGCTGATTTGGACAATGGTGACCTTTTATACAATGTACATACGTTTTTCAGCTTCAAATACAGATATTAGAGATGAGAAAATGTAATTGAGTGGAATGAAATTCTCCTACATTTGACAAAAACTTTCATGTTTCAGAAGGTGGATTTTTTGCAATTCACTCAATTGCAAATTCAGCAAAACGGTGGCCAGCTGCAGATACTATTTTGCTGAACAGCAGATCCAAAGGCAAATAGTTAAAACGGTAATCCTGACCTCACCGCTCACCGTCGTTTCTGCAGCCTGCTATCTCCGCAGATCACTTTCTGGTCATCTAGGTCTCTTATTTTTCCTTTCCCCCATTTTGTGCATTGTTTTTGGCCTCTTGATTCCAAGTACTTGTGTATAGCTCAAGCAGGTCTCTGATGTAACTATTAGGGTTGAGCGAAACGGGTCGAAAATTTTCAAAAGTCGCCGACTTTTGGCAAGGTCGGGTTTCATGAAACCCGACCCGACCCCTGTGTGGGGTCGGCCATGAAGTTGGCGATCTTTTGAATCTAGAATCGGAATTCCGATACCGATTCCCGATATGTTTAAGATATCGGGAATTGGTATCGGAATTCAGATTTAAGTGTAAAATAAAGAATTAAAATAAAAAATATTGCAATACTTACCCTCTGACGCGCCCTGGTACTAACCGGGAACCTTCCTTCCTTAGAATCAGCCTTCCAGGACCTTGCAGTGACGTCGCGGTGACGTCGCGGCTTGTGATTGGCCGTGCGGCCGCCCATGTGACCGCTCTCGCGACCAATCACAAGCCGCGACGTCACCGCGACGTCACCGAAGGTCCTGGAAGGGCTGATTCTTAGGAAGGAAGGCTGTCGGAAAGAAGCAGGGTGCGTCCGAGGGTGAGTATATACCTAATAGGAATATACTCACCCTCGGACGCGCCCTGCTTCTTTCTGGCAGCCTTCCTTCCTAAGAATCAGCCCTTCCAGGACCTTCGGTGACGTCGCGGTGACGTCACGGCTTGTGATTGGTCGCGCGAGCGATCACATGGGTGGCCGCGCGGCCAATCACAAGCCGCGACGTCACCGCGACGTCACCACAAGGTCCTGGAAGGCTGATTCTAAGGAAGGAAGGTTCCAGGTTAGTACCAGGGCGCGTCAGAGGGTAAGTATTGCGATATTTTTTATTTTAATTCTTTATTTTACACTAAAATATGGATCGCAGGGCCTGAAGGAGAGTTTCCGCTCCTTCAGACCCTGGGAACCATGGAAACCCAATGCACTGCATTGGGTTTCAGGTTTCGGCCGACCCCGACCCCGACTTTTTTATAGGATCGGCCGATTTCACTCGACCCGACTTTTGAAAAAGTCAGGTTTCGTGAAACCCGACCCGATCCTATAAAAGTAAAGGTCGCTCAACCCTAGTAACTATATATCATGTTGTCATGGCGGACCTGTGACATCATGATATGCATTATCTGAATGATGTCATGGCAATCAGTGATGTCTGAGGCTTGGTTGAGACAGAAGCAAGAGCCTGGAGTAAATAAGCCAAAGCAGATGCGCATGACAGGGAAAGGGGGAAAAATGAGACACAGATGACCAGACAGCAGGCTGCAGGGACAGCCGTACAGGTGAGCAATGATGTGAGCATTTTTTTTCCATCTTAGATTTATTATGCAGGTGGAGCGCCCCAGCCAAGGTCTAGGGGTACTCGGTACCATATCCAGTCATCATTAAAGGGGGGGTCACGGTGGCAGTGACCCGGTCCGTGGACCTGGGCATCAAAATTAAAGGAAAGGTCTTTAAAGGGGTTTTTAGGAATACGAATGTTCATGACGCCACTTGTGGTATTCGGTCAGGGATGACCAGCGCTGCTTAAAGGAGTCCACTGGGGTGATGTTATGGCAGCTGGGATTGTATGGCTTCCCACAGGTGAAACTGGGTCCCCAGGGCTCCCGGTGTAGTAGATAAAGATGGTGTAGTAGGAAACAGAGGACACAAGGTTGCAGTCTCTTTCTCTCTTTATTGGTGTAAAGCAGCCACAGTCCAGGGCACCGGATCACAGGTACTGGTATGGTCTGGTTGGCTTAGAAGTGACTCAGGAATCCCCCTAGCCAGGTGGGGTTGGAAGCCTTCCCTTCTCTGCTATGTTGTAGTCCCTTGCTGCCTTAGGCCTCACACAAGGTCCTCACATTCCCTCTGTCTTTTTTGCTGGTAGGACACTACCTGCATGGCAGGTAACTTGAGCCTTTTTACAGGGTCTCTCAGGATGACTCCAGGCTCTATCTGTTACTGTGCTTTCAGGTGTTAATAGTGGACAGGGAACCTGCAATGTCCTGTCTGTCGGTTTCTGCCGTGGGGCATAGAGTTACCCCCACAACCTCGGTTTTCCGGCTATCAGAATTCTGTGCTTCAGCGTGGAGGAAGCTCCGTTGCAGCTTCACTCCAGCCCTTTACTCTCCTGTGCTTCTCTTCCCTGTCAGTCTCCGACAGACTGCTCTGCTTTCCTCTTTCCTTCCCAAGGAGCTGCAAAATCACTTGTCTGCACGGCCCCAGCTTTTCTTTCTCAGACTCTCTGTCTGCTTCCACTCTGCTCTGTCCCTCTGACAGACTGACTCCTCACAGACTCCTCTCACTGACTGAACTAACTACTTCTCCAGGCCAGAATATATATCTAGAGAAGTTCCCCTGAATCCGGGTCTTGAGCTCCCCCTTCTGGCCTGGAGTCAAACAGTGTTGTATGTGCTGAATACCTGTTAAAGGGATCCTTCCTCGCTTACAATCATGGCATCACTCTCCCCGTGAGGAAAGCAATACCACTGTAACAACCAGTTACCTGGGGTCTACATAGGGGTTTGAAGGGAATGCATTTGCTTGGATAATACTTTGATGCAAATGTACAATAAACTTTGACAACAGAAAAACATTCCCGGATTTGAATACTTTGATAATAAATAGTGATGAGCGAGCATGCTCGGAAGTGCTCGCTGCTCGTCCGTGCATCGCAGTTCTCGTGATGCCCGACGAGCGGCAAGCATTTCTGGGGTTGCTTGGTGGGAAATTGGTCCCCGTCCTGCATGTTTGGTGCTCTTTAGAGCGCCAATCAATATGCAGGGATTGTCTGCCACACACACTGTAATGCCGCAGCCATGTTGGTTGTGGTATTACAGTAATTGGCTGGCCGCACGGCATCATCAGGTCTACATCAGACCTGGCGCCGCCCAGCTCGTCACAGTCAGCTCTAGACTTAGGCAGTGTAGGGATAGTGTGAGGAATCTCTGGAAAATAGGTGGACCCTCTGGACCGTGACGACGATCCCCTCATGGACGAGCTGACCAGGTAGACCACCTTATACAGGGAGCGGTAGGGGCAGGAGCGTGAGGGACTATCGCCATAAAAGCTGGAGGACCAAGGAGGAATAGAGAGAGGAAAATGGAGACAAAGGGCCGGAGAAGCGAAACAGAACCTGAACCCGGCGGGAAGGCAAGGACACAGGATGGACGGAATTCCGCAGGGATTCAGAACGAAAGAGAACTATGGAAACACAGGAATAACAGGAATTCTAGGACTGAAGGGAGACTGGGACTTGCGGGGACACGGTACCTGTAGAGATACAAGGACAGCTGGACCACAGGGACTGAAACGAGACTGGGACCGCAGGGACATGGAACCAGAAGGGACACAGAGACTGCAGGAACACAGAGGCTGAAATGATACTGGAACTGCAGGTACACAGGAACTGTGGAGAAACAAAGAACAGGATCAGGGAATGAGACGATGCACAAGAATACGTACGACCAAGAGCACTTGCAAAACACAAGTGATCATCAGGCACAGGGGTGATGAGCAGACAGGAAGAAATAATAGCGCTAAGACTTACTTCCAGGTGGAGAGAGTCCTCCAAGACCATAGAGAGGACAGGGAAGGAAGCGCTTGCTTAGAAGGACCTAGAGGTACGCACGCGCAGAACGGAACACGGCATGCGCGCGCACCCGACGATCAGCTGAAACCAGGAGCGAGCGCTGGAGGGAGGACACCGCAGCAGCAGAGCTGCGCCGGGATGCCGAGGACACATAAGTATAGCAGGGCGAAGCAGGTGGCAGTGGCGGCGTGACAGATAGTTGCTGCAGAGATAGGGACAGATTTGGTGGTGTATAAGTTAGTGTTGGTATACCATATTGAATCCACAAATCCATCTAAACCAACAGTCCTTCTAAGGACTAATTACGGTGTTTATAAGTATCAGTGCTAGGTAGGCTAGGCAGGCATTGTAGGTGGCATACTTCATTGCATACAGCAAGAGGCCCCATTTCTTTACTGTCAGTGGCCTGGAATAATTTTTTTGCATCTTAATTAGTATTGAGCGATACCTTCCGATATCGGAAAGTATCGGTATCAGATTGGATCGGCCGATATTCAAAAAATATCGGATATCGCCGATACCGATACCCGATCCCAATGCAAGTCAATGGGACCAAAATATCGGAATTAAAATAAACCCTTTCTTTCCTTGTAGGTTCATTCTACATGAAGGAAAACAACAAAGAATAATGCAGGATGTATTTGGGGAGGTGGCGGAGACATTAAAGTCATAGAGGTTTAGCGCAATCAAATAGAATAGCCTTTCTTTTTTTTTTTTTTAAAGACGTTCGTAGTGACAAAGATATTGACTATGTAATTTTTTTTTTATTTTGTCAGATCTTGATGTTTCACTATTCCATGCCCTTCCCCTTTTTTTTTTACTTTTCCCACACTTTCATCTTCATCATCATCAGCATCTTTGACATCAACTTTCTTCACCTTATTCATCTTCTTCTTCATCTTCTACCTATTTTTTTTTATTACATTCTTCATATTCATTTTATTCAACTATTATTATTCTTCCTATTCTACATATTCATTTTCTTCAACTATTATTATTCTTCCTATTCTACTTCTTCATCATATTCTCATTTGTGACAGGCATTCCCGTAGTTGTTATCTATAAAAGTTTGAAGATTACACCTTCCGTTCTGCCAGTCACAAAAGTTACATTTGTCCGCGTTCAGTTTGGCCTGCAGCATCAGGCTTTATCCAGGGGAACCACGAGGAGGAACGGACTCACCCCCATACACTGCTTAGTCTTCTTCTGCATATAATTTAGATAATATCTTTTGCTCTGATATTAAGTGTTATGCTTAATGTTCTTCTGCTCTTTGTTCTGCAGCCTCTTGTTCTTCTGCTTCTCGGTCTTCCATGTCGTCGTCTCCAGGGTCGTCGTCTCCAGGGTCGTCGTCTACGCCGTCGTCGTCTCCGCCGTCGTCGTCTCCGCCGTCGTCGTCGTCGTCGTCGTCATCGGGGTGGTCTTCCGGGTCGTCGACTTTAGGGTCTTCAACTTGGAAATGTAGCAGAAGGTACAAGAAGGCTGAGAAAATGCCAAGAACCAGCTGATGGAACTGGAACTCGGATGGCTACCTGAAGGTTCAAGAGCCTATGGAACTACCGAGGACCAGCTGATGTTACTGGAACCCGGCTACTAAGCAGGAGGTACCCGTGCTAAAAAGCACTACCAAGGACCGCCTGACGTTGGCGGAACTCGGATACCCAGAAGGAGGCACCTAAGCCAAAGGCTCTGCCCGGAACCAGCTGACGTTACTGGAACCAGGATGGGGAGCAGAAGGTACAAGAGCAAAAGACACTGCCGAGAACCAGCTGACGGTACTGGAACCCGGATGGGTAGTCGAAGGTCCAAGAGCCAATGGAACTACCGAGGACCAGCTGACGTTACTGGAACCCGGTTACTAAGCAGGAGGTACCCGTGCTAAAAAGCACTACCAAGGACCACCTGACGTTGGTGGAACTTGGATACCCAGAAGGAGGCACCTAAGCCAAAGGCTCTGCCCGGAACCAGCTGATGGTACTGGAACCAGGATGGGGAGCAAAAGGTACAAGAGCAAAAGACACTGCCGAGAACCAGCTGACGGTGCAGGAACCAGGATGTGGACCAGAAGGTCCACAGGAGAGGAGAGAACAGCTAGGCCGCGAGGCAGCCGCAGTTACCGAACCCCAACAGTCCTACAGGGGAAGCTTGGCCTACTGGCACTACAGAACCAGCCTTGACTACCAATTCACGCAGCCCACATAGGAAGCTCCTAAACTGGAGGCACCCTGGAGTTGGCTAACTCGACTGCAACACGACGGGGCAACGCATAGGTGTCTCAGTGAGTTTGACAGTACCCGGAAACAGCTGACGGTGCTGGAACCAGGCTGGGCACGAGGGAGTACCCGTGACAAAAACACTACCGAGAACCAGCTGGCGGTGCTGGAACCCGGATGCGTGGCCCCAGTGTGCAAGAGCCAATGGCATGACCGAGGACCAGCTGACGGTGCTGGAACCCGGTTACTAAGCTGTAGGTGCCCGCGCTTAAAAGCACTACCAAGGACCGCCTGGCGTTGGCGGAACTCGGATACCTAGGAGGAGGCACCTAAGCCAAAGGCTCGGCCCGGAACCAGCTGACGGTGCTGGAACCAGGTGGTGGACCCGAAGGTTCACAGGAGAGGAGAGAACAGCTAGGCCGCGAGGCAGCCGCAGTTACCGAACCCCAACAGTCCTACAGGGGGAGCTTGGCCTACTGGCACTACAGAACCAGCCTTGACTACCAATTCACGCAGCCCACATAGGAAGCTCCTAAACTGGAGGCACCCTGGAGTTGGCTAACTCGACCGCAACACGACGGGGCAACGCATAGGTGTCTCAGTGAGTTTGACAGTACCCGGAAACAGCTGACGGTGCTGGAACCAGGCTGGGCACGAGGGAGTACCCGTGACAGAAACACTGCCGAGAACCAGCTGGCGGTGCTGGAAACCGGATGCATGGCCCCAGTGTGCAAGAGCCAATGGCACGACCGAGGACCAGCTGACGGTGCTGGAACCCGGTTACTATGCTGTAGGTGCCCACGCTTAAAAGCACTACCAAGGACCGCCTGGCGTTGGCGGAACTCGGATACCCAGGAGGAGGCACCTAAGCCAAAGGCTCGGCCCGGAACCAGCTGACGGTGCTGGAACCAGGTGGTGGACCCGAAGGTCCACAGGAGAGGAGAGAACAGCTAGGCCGCGAGGCAGCCGCAGTTACCGAACCCCAACAGTCCTACAGGGGGAACTTGGCCTACTGGCACTACAGAACCAGCCTTGACTACCAATTCATGCAGCCCACATAGGAAGCTCCTAAACTGGAGGCACCCTGGAGTTGGCTAACTCGACCGCAACACGACGGGGCAACGCATAGGTGTCTCAGTGAGTTTGACAGTCCCCGGAAACAGCTGACGGTGCTGGAACCAGGCTGGGCACAAGGGAGTACCCGTGACAAAAACACTGCCGAGAACCAGCTGGCGGTGCTGGAACCCGGATGCGTCGCCCCAGTGTGCAAGAGCCAATGGCACGACCGAGACCAGCTGACGGTGCTGGAACCCGGTTACTAAGCTGTAGGTGCCTGCACTTAAAAGCACTACCAAGGACCGCCTGGCATTGGCGGAACTCGGATACCCAGGAGGAGGCACCTAAGCCAAAGGCTCGGCCCGGAACCAGCTGACGGTGCTGGAACCAGGTGGTGGACCCGAAGGTCCACAGGAGAGGAGAGAACAGCTAGGCCGCGAGGCAGCCGCAGTTACCGAACCCCAACAGTCCTACAGGGGGAGCTTGGCCTACTGGCACTACAGAACCAGCCTTGACTACCAATTCATGCAGCCCACATAGGAAGCTCCTAAACTGGAGGCACCGTGGAGTTGGCTAACTCGACCGCAACACGACGGGGCAACGCATAGGTGTCTCAGTGAGTTTGACAGTACCCAGAAACAGCTGACGGTGCTGGAACCCGGATGCGTTGCCTATTAAAGATTGTCTTCCTAGAGCCCCAACTAGCGGTGTTGGAGCTAAGGGTAAGCAGGGGGAGCAGAGTGTAGGCCGAAGCCTGCACTGGAGGCAGCTTTGTGTCTGCGTTGCGTTTGCAGGACACTTTGCCGGCTACACAGTGGGGGAACAGCTGGCGTTGCTGAACCCCACTGACACAATGGCGGGTGTTTTTCTCTGTGCTGCTAGCACTTCCGGGCAAAAACTAGCGGTGTTAGAGCCCAGGGGCAGCAGGAGGAGGAGAGGAGCAGAGTGTAGGCCGAAGCCTAGTTGAACCAATTTCAAAGGAAACCTTTAACCCCCCTCAGGTGTTACAAAGTGCAAGAGACACACCTTGTGCAGTATTAATGCTGCACAAGTCAAAGGTTGCTCTATTAATTTGTCTACTTGCACACGCTGAATGAAAGACGTACACAATTTAGCCCATTCTACAGTCAAACTGTAGTGGAGGCGTGACTTGTCTTTTTAAGGAGACGCAGCACAGGTGTCCCAAATAACGCCTAGGTGCTTGGCGCAGCTTCCTGAGCGTTGTTATTTGCTGTACAGGAGTCTGCGCTCTTGTGTTATCCCTTGTCAATGCCCTGTTAGCGCTGCCCGTCTTATGACCTCATTTCATGTTAGCCGGTGCTGTTAACGATGGCCATTAATCCCAGACCCACAGTGCCTTTTCATAAAGTCACACTGCGGTGCTGGGATTCGTGGCCTTGAGCAGTAAATATTTTCGCCGCTCACACACGTCCTTACACCTGCTTCAGACTGAGCGGCCTCTGCTGATCCCTTCTCGCATGCCGCGGCCATGAGGCTGCACAGTCTGAAGAAGGCGGAAGGAGATGAGTGACGACAGGCGAACATATGCACTGCTCGTGCCCATAAACCACACCCTCGCTGACAAAATAAATAAGAAACCGAGGGGTGTTGTTTCGAGCAGGGCGGACGCACAGGCGCAGCCAGCTAACCAATGATGTCTAAAGACACGAAGCGCTACCAAAGGGGGGTGCTGCATATCATTAGAAAGGAAAGTCACACCTCAGGGACAGTGGAATGGTCTCAATGAGACACATTTTGTACGTGTTGAGTTCCACGTTGGCAAGTAGAAAAAGTCAGCCACCTTGTACAAATGCAGCAGTATTGCTGTACAAGGTGGCTGTTATACATAAAAACACCTGGGGGTGGGGGGCAGGCTCCCTTCAATTTCAGTTCATGTGCCTGCGTGGCGTTTGCAGGTCACGTTGCCGGCTACACAGCAGGGGAACAGCTGGCGGTGCTGAACCCACTAACACATTGGCTGGTGTTTTTCTCTGTGCAGCTAGCACTTCCAGGCAAAAACTAGCGGTGTTAGAGCCCAGGGTCAGCAGGAGGAGGAGAGGAGCAAAGTGTAGGCCGAAGCCTGCACTGGTGGCAGCTTTTGGTCTGTTGTGCCAGCGTGGCTTGTGCTGGACACGATGCCGGCTACACAGCAGGGGAACAGCTGGCGGTGCTGAACCCCACTAACACATTGGCTGGTGTTCTTCTCTGTGCAGCTAGCATGTCCGGGCAAAAACTGGCGGTGTTTGAGCCCAGGGTCAGCAGGAGGAGGAGAGGAGCAGAGTGTAGGCCGAGGCCTGCACTGCTGGCAGCTTTTTGGTCTGTTGTGCCAGCGTGGCTTGTGCTGGACACGATGCCGGCTACACAGCAGGGGAACAGCTGGCGGTGCTGAACCCCACTAACACATTGGCTGGTGTTTTTCCGGGCAAAAACTAGCGGTGTTAGAGCCCAGGGTCAGCAGGAGGAGGAGAGGAGCAGAGTGTAGGCCGAAGCCTAGTTGAACCAATTTCAAAGGTAATCTTTAACCACCCCTCAGGTGCTGGCAGCTTTTTGGTCTGTTGTGCCAGCGGGGCTTGTGCTGGACACGATGCCGGCTACACAGCAGGGGAACAGCTGGCGGTGCTGAACCCCACTAACACATTGGCTGGTGTTTTTCCGGGCAAAAACTAGCGGTGTTAGAGCCCAGGGTCAGCAGGAGGAGGAGAGGAGCAGAGTGTAGGCCGAGGCCTGCACTGCTGGCAGCTTTTTGGTCTGTTGTGCCAGCGTGGCTTGTGCTGGACACGATGCCGGCTACACAGTAGGGGAACAGCTGGCGGTGCTGAACCCCACTAACACATTGGCGGGTGTTTTTCTCTGTGCAGCTAGCACTTCCAGGCTACAACTGGCGGTGTTATAGCCCAGGGCCAGCAGGAGGAGGAGAGGAGCAGAGTGTAGGCCGAAGCCTAGTTGAACCAATTTCAAAGGTAACCTTTAAGCCACCCTCAGGTGTTGCAAGGTACAAGAGCCACACCTTGTGCAGCATTAATGCTGCACAAGTAAAAGGTTGCTCTATTAATTTTGCTCCTTGCACACGCTGAATAAAACACGTACACTATTTAGCCCATTATACTGTCAAACAGTACTGGAGGCGCCGCGTGAATTTTCTTTTTAAAGGGAAGGTGCCATCAAAAAAAAATTTTTTCAGAAATTGTAAAAATGTAAAGAATTAATGATTACATTTTCTTAAAAAATATTATCATTTGTTTATAATTTAGTAAAATATGAAAAATAATTTGAAAAGTTTTGGAATTTCCACTTTTAAACACTAGGGGGAGCAGCTGCTGAAATTTCAGAAAAACCTAGTGTACAACTAGCTCACATTACTGCACTGCAGTAATTATGGGCGGAGTCTGCTGACCTGTGTGATGTCTCCTCTCCTCCCCTTATGGGTGTTTGCTGAGGGATTAGAGAGGATGATATTCAGGAACCCAGTGAGCAGCCATTTTGTTGGTGACTGCAGAGTATGGCTGCCGTCACACTATCAGTATTTGGTCAGTATTTTACCTCAGTATTTGTAAGCAAAAACCAGGAGTGGAACAAATAGAGGAAAAGTATAATAGAAACATATTCACCACTTCTGCATTTATCACCCACTCCTGGTTTTGGCTTACAAATACTGAGGTAAAATACTGACCAAATACTGCTAGTGTGACGGCAGCCTTATACTGACAAGTAGACAGTCACCAAGGATGGCAAGCAGCAAGGATTCTGGGAGATATGTGGTGGAGGGAGCAGGGTGGCAGCAGCACAGAGTATTTCAGGAGAGCAGTGTGCTGGTCTATAGGGGCCTCCTGTTTGGTGCGCGGCGCAGCCAGAGATTGTACATAGGGCGCTGTCTTTTATACACATGGATGGACCGTCTGCTCCACAGAAATCCAGGAAACATTTCTGTGGATTGATGGCCTGGTCTGATCCAGACTTTGCATGCAGACCCCATTCCCCTCCTCAGATCCTGTCTTCCCCATCCTGTCCTGGCGATGTGTGAAAGCGAGGCGACAGGCGAAGTACGGGGTGACGCTGGGAAGGAAATGTAGCCATATAGTAACGATAAAAATGAGACCCCTCTCTTCAGCTGCCTCACCAGCCTTGCCCTGACTGCACCTAACTGGAGGTCACGCTGTCCCCTCTATTACCCCAGACCCGTGTTCAGGTGCTCAGCCAGAACCACCATAGAATGGGTCCTCTTTCTGAAGATAATACTGCCATAGTGTTCTCACATAATACCGCCATATAGATCACACACAATACTATCAAATAGATCACACAATACTGTCATACAGTTCTCACATAATACCACCATATAGATCACACATAATACCGCCAGTGTTCTCACATAATACCGCCATATAGATCACACATAATACCGCCAGTGTTCTCACATAATACCACCATATAAATCACACATAATACTGCCATAGTGTTCTCACATAATACCGCCATATAGATCACACACAATACTATCAAATAGATCACACAATAATGTCATACAGTTCTCACATAATACCACCATATAGATCACACATAATACCGCCAGTGTTCTCACATAATAGCAGTGGTATATAGGGGCAGGTAGCAGTGGTATATAGGGGCAGGTAGCAGTGGTATATAGAAGCAGGTAGCAGTGGTATATAGGGGCAGGTAGCAGTGGTATAAAGGTGCAGGTAGCAGTGGTATATAGGGGCAGGTAGCAGTGGTATATAGGGGCAGGTAGCAGTGGTATATAGAAGCAGGTAGCAGTGGTATATAGGGGCAGGTAGCAGTGGTATATAGGGGCAGGTAGCAGTGCTATATAGAAGCAGGTAGCAGTGGTATATAGGGGCAGGTAGCAGTGGTATATAGGGGCAGGCAGCAGTGGTATATAGGGGCAGGTAGCAGTGGTATATAGGGGCAGGTAGCAGTGGTATATAGGGGCAGGTAGCAGTGGTATACAGGAGCAGGTAGCAGTGGTATATAGGAGCAGGTAGCAGTGGTAGGTATATAGGGGCAGGTAGCAGTGGTATATAGGGGCAGGTAGCAGTGCTATATAGAAGCAGGTAGCAGTGGTATATAGGAGCAGGTAGCAGTGGTATATAGGGGCAGGCAGCAGTGGTATATAGGGGCAGGTAGCAGTGGTATACAGGGGCAGGTAGCAGTGGTATATAGGGGCAGGTAGCAGTGGTATATAGGGGCAGGTAGCAGTGGTATATAGAAGCAGGTAGCAGTGGTATATAGGGGCAGGTAGCAGTGGTATATAGGGGCAGGTAGTAGTGGTATATAGGGGCAGGTAGCAGTGGTATATAGGGGCAGGTAGCAGTGGTATATAGGGGCAGGTAGCAGTGGTATATAGGGGCAGGCAGCAGTGGTATATAGAAGCAGGTAGCAGTGGTATATAGGGGCAGGTAGCAGTGGTATATAGTTGCAGGTAGCAGTGGTATATAGGGGCAGGTAGCAGTGGTATATATGGGGCAGGTAGCAGTGGTATATAGGAGCAGGTAGCAGTGGTATATAGGGGCAGGTAGCAGTGGTATATAGAAGCAGGTAGCAGTGGTATATAGGGGCAGGTAGCAGTGGTATATAGGGGCAGGTAGCAGTGCTATATAGAAGCAGGTAGCAGTGGTATATAGGGGCAGGTAGCAGTGGTATATAGGGGCAGGCAGCAGTGGTATATAGGGGCAGGTAGCAGTGGTATATAGGGGCAGGTAGCAGTGGTATATAGGAGCAGGTAGCAGTGGTATATAGGAGCAGGTAGCAGTGGTATATAGGGGCAGGTAGCAGTGGTATATAGGAGCAGGTAGCAGTGGCATATAGGAGCAGGTAGCAGTGGTATATAAGGGCTGGTAGCAGTGGTATATAGGGACAGGTAGCAGTGGTATATAGGGGCAGGTAGCAGTGGTATATAAGGGCTGGTAGCAGTGGTATATAGGGACAGGTAGCAGTGGTAGATGCATAAGAAAATAAAAACTCTGTACTTACCTTCAGTCCTCTTCCAAGAAGTGCTGAATCATGTTCAGGGCAGAGCAGTGTGACGATCTCCCTGCTCTGCTCTGAACAGGGTGGCTGGGACCAGTGATTGCAGCCTGTGCTGTAATACTAAGTACAGGCTGCAATCACAGCTCCTGGCTGCAGATACTCACCCTGAACCTCTCTTCCCAGCAGCAGCTTCTCCCTGGCAGCTCCTGCTATGATCGCACACACTGAGCTGTGTGTGCGATGACAGAGGAAAAAAACAAAATGGCCGCGATCTCCTCTCACAGCTGTGACATAGCAGCCCAGTGGGCGTGCCCAAGTCACAGCTGAGAGGCAGGAGCAGTGGTCGGAGCCCGACTGTTGGCTCCTATGCCCATGGCTGCCGTAAGTGAGGTGTGCAAGTGTGGTGCCCCGACACTTACACCCACACTAATGAAAATGGCGGCCTCCAGTGGCAAAAGTAAAAATGAATAAATAAAAAAGTATTAAAGTAGTACATTTACTTTTGTATTAAAAATAATTGATTATATAATCAATAATTATTAATACAAAAACTAAAATCACGGCACCCTCCCTTTAAAGAAAAGCAGCACAGGTGTCCAAAATAACACCTTGGTGCATGGGCGCAGCTTCCTGAGCGTTGCTATTTGCTGTACAGGAGTCTGCGCTCTTGTGTTATCCCTTGGCCATGCGCTGTGAGCGCTTCCTGTCTTCTGACCTCATTTCATGTCGGCCGTTGCGGTTAGCGATGGACATGAATCCCAGACCCACAGTGTATTTTCAAAAAATCACACTGCGTGGCTGGGATTCATGGCCTTGTGCAGTAAATATGTTTGCCGCTCACACATGTCCTTACACCTGCTTCAGACTGGGCGGCCTCATCTGATCCCTTATCGCATGCCGCGGCCATGAGGCCACCCAGTCTGAAGAAGGTGGAAGGAGATGAGTGAACACAGGCAAACATATGCACTGCACATGCCCATCAATCACACCCTCGCTGTCCAAAAAAATAAGACACCGAGGGGCGTTGTTTCAAGCAGGGCAGACGCACAGGCGCAGCCAGCTAACCAATGATGTCAAAAGACGGGCAGCGCTACCAAGGGTGGTGCTGCGTATCATTAGAAAGGAAAGTCACACCTCAGGGACAGTGGAATGGTCTCAATGAGACACATATTTTACATGTTTAATTCAACGTGGGCAAGGAGAAAGAGTCAGCCACCTTGTACAAATGCAGCAGTACTGCTGTACAAGGTGGCTGTTATACATAGAAACACCTGGGGGTGGGGGGCAGGCTCCCTTCAATTTCAGTTCATGTGCCTGCGTGGCGTTTGCAGGACACGTTGCCGGCTACACAGCAGGGGAACAGCTGGCGGTGCTGAACCCCACTAACACATTGGCTGGTGTTTTTCTCTGTGCAGCTAGCACTTCTGGGCAAAAACTAGCGGTGTTTGAGCCCAGGGTCAGCAGGAGGAGGAGAGGAGCAAAGTGTAGGCCGAAGCCTGCACTGGTGGCAGCTTTTGGTCTGTTGTGCCAGCGTGGCTTGTGCTGGACACGATGCCGGCTACACAGCAGGGGAACAGCTGGCGGTGCTGAACCCCACTAACACATTGGCAGGTGTTTTTCTCTGTGCAGCTAGCACTTCCGGGCAAAAACTAGTGGTGTTTGAGCCCAGGGGCAGCAGGATGAGGAGAGGAGCAGAGTGTAGGCCGAAGCCTCCACTGGTGGCAGCTTTTGGTCTGTTGTGCCAGCGTGGCTTGTGCTGGACACGATGCCGGCTACACAGCAGGGGAACAGCTGGCGGTGCTGAACCCCACTAACACATTGGCTGGTGTTTTTCTCTGTGCAGCTGGCATTTCCGGGCAAAAACTAGCGGTGTTAGAGCCCAGGGTCAGCAGGAGGAGGAGAGGAGCAGAGTGTAGGCCGAAGCCTAGTTGAACCAATTTCAAAAGTTACCTTTAACCCCCCCTCAGGTGTTGCAAGGTGCAAGAGCCACACCTTGTGCAGCATTAATGCTGCACAAGTCAAAGGTTGCTCTATTAATTTTGCTCCTTGCACACGCTGAATAAAACACGTACACTATTTAGCCCATTATACTGTCAAACAGTAGTGGAGGCGTGACTTGTCTTTTTAAGGAGACGCAGCACAGGTGTCAAAATTTACACCTAGGTGCTGGGCGCAGATTCCTGAGCATTGTTATTTGCTGTACAGGAGTCTGCGCTATTGTGATCCCTTGGCCATGCGCTGTGAGCGCTGCCTGTCTTCTCACCTCATTTCATGTTGGCCGGTGCGGTTAGTGATGGCCATGAAACCCAGACCCGCAGTGTGTTTTCAAAAAACCACACTGCGTGGCTGGGATTCGTGCCCTTGTGCAGTAAATATGTTTGCCGCTCACACATGTCCTTACACCTGCTTCAGACTGGGCGGCCTCAGCTGATCCCTTATCGCCTACCACGGCCATGAGGCCGCACAGTCTGAAGAAGGCGGAAGGAGATGAGTTAAGACAGGCGAACATATGCACTGCACATGCCCATCAATCACACCCACGCAGGCAAAATATATGAGACAACGAGGGGGGTTGTGTCGGGCAGGGCGGACGCACAGGCACAGGCAGCCAACCAATGATGTCAGAAGACGGGCAGCGCTACCAAGGGTGGTGCTGCGTACCATTACAAAGGAAAGTCACACCTCAGGGACAGTGGAATGGTCTCAATGAGACACATTTTGTACGTGTTGAGTTCCACGTTGGCAAGGAGAAAAAGTCAGCCACCTTGTACAAATGCAGCATTACTGCTGTACAAGGTAGCTGTTATACATAGAAACACCTTGGGGTGGGTGGCAGGGTCCCTTTAATTTCAGTTCATGTGCCTGCGTGGCGTTTGCAGGTCACGTTGCCGGCTACACAGCAGGGGAACAGCTGGCGGTGCTGAACCCCACTAACACATTGGCTGGTGTTTTTCTCTGTGCAGCTAGCACTTCCGGGCAAAAACTAGCGGTGTTTGAGCCCAGGGGCAGCAGGAGGAGGAGAGGAGCAGAGTGTAGGCCGAAGCCTGCACTGGTGGCAGCTTTTGTTCTGTTGTGCCAGCGTGGCTTGTGCTGGACACGTTGCCGACTACACAGCAGGGGAACAGCTGGCGGTGCTGAACCCCACTGACACATCAGCTAGTGTTTTTTCTGTGTAGACAACACTTCCAGGTGGCAACTGACAGTGTTGAAACCCAGGGAATCAAAGAGGAGCAGAGTGTAGGCCGAAGCCTGCAGTGGAGCAAGTTGAAAGGGAACCTTTAACCCCCCCCCCCAGGCATTTGTTGCTGAAAGAGCCATCTTGTACAGCAGTAATACTGCACATGGAAAATGGTGGCTCCTAAAATTATGCTCCTTGCAAACGCTGAAGTACACACTCATATAATGTGTCCCCTCACACCGTCAAACCGTCCCGGAAGTGGGACTTTCCTTTGTAATGTGACACAGCACAGCCGTCATTCCAACCCCCTTGGTGCCGTGCGCCACCTCCTCAACGTTGTTTGGTTCTGTCACGGAGCCCGCGCTGTAATGTTATCCCTTGGCCATGCACAGTTAACGGTGCCCGTCTTCTGACATCATTTAGGTGTCAGGCTGGCAGTGTCTGTGCGTTCAAGCTGCCCGAGATCCAACCTCGCAGTGTCATCTAATGTAATCCCACTGCGGGCCAGGGATCCATGGGCATGCGCAGTGCATATCATCGCCTCTCACTCACCTCCTTCGTGCTTCTTCAGACTGTGCGGCGTCACGGCCGTGGCATGCTATTAGAGATCAGCTGACGCCGCCTTGTCTGAAGAAGCGTGAAGAAGGGGAGTGAGAGGCTAGTATATGCACTGCGCATGGCCATGGATACCAGGCCCACTGTGGGATCACATTAGACGACACTGCGAGGTGGGATTTCGGGCAGCGTGGACGCACAGGCGCAGCCAGGACGACAACAAATGATGTCAGAGGACGGGCAGCGCAAACTGTGCATGGCCAAGGGATAACATAACAGCTCAGGGTCCATGACGGAATCAAACAACGCTAAGGAGGCAGCGCACGGTGCCAAGGGGGTAGCAATGACGGCTGTGCTGCGTCACATTACAAAGGAAAGTCCCACCTCCGGGACGGTTGGACAGTGTGAGGGGACACATTACATGAGTGTGTAGTTCAGCGTTTGCAAGGAGCATAATTTCAAGAGCGACCTTTTCCTTGTGCAGTATTAGTGCTGCACAAGGTGGCTCTTTCAGTAACAAACGCCTAGGGGGGGGGGGGGGACAGGTCCCCTTACATTTTAGTTGTGCCAGCGTGGCGGTCGCATGACACGTTGCTGGATACACAGCTGGGGATCAGCTGACGTTACTGAACCCCAATAACAGAGGAGTGACTGTTGACTGTGCAGACAGCACTTCCAGGCACCAACTGGCGGTGTTAGAGCCCAGGGACATCAGGAGGAGCAGATTGGAGGTATTGCCGCACACACAGCTGGGGATCAGCTGACGTTACTGAACCCCAATAACAGAGGAGCGACTGTTGACTGTGCAGACAGCACTTCCAGGCACCAAATGGCGGTGTTAGAGCCCAGGGACAGCAGGAGGAGCAGAGGAACAGAGTGTAGGCCGAAGCCTGATTGGAGCAAGTTGAAAGGGAACCTTTAACCCCCCCCAAGACGTTTGTAGCTGAAAGAGCCATCTTGTGCAGCACTAAGGATGCAAAAGGAAAAGGTTGCTCTTTTAATTATGCTCCTTGCAAACACAGAAGTAAACACTAAAAATGTGTCCACTTATACCGTAAAACCGTCCCGGAGGTGGGAATTTCCTTCGTAATGGGACGCAGCACAGCTGTCATTCCTATCCCCTTGGTGCCGTGCGCTGCCTCCTCAGCGTTGTTTTAAGCTGTCACGGAGCCTGCGCTGTTCTGTTATCCCTTGGCCATGCCCAATTAGCGCTGCCTGTCTTCTGACATAATTTGGTGTCAGGCTGTCAGTGCCTGTGCGTCCACGCTGCTCCAGATCTCACCTCGCAGTGTCGTCTATTGTAATCCCACTGCGGGCCTTGGATCCATGGACATGCACAGTGCATATCCTCGACTCTCACTCCCCTCCTTCCCTCTTCTTCAGACTGTGCGCGTCACGGCCGTGGCATGCTATTAGGGATCAGCTGATGGGGCACAGTCTAAAGAAGGCGGAGGGAGATGGGCGAGAGCCCGAGGTGAAGATATGCACTGCGCATGCCCATGGATCCCAGGCTCGCAGTGTGATTCAATCAGAAGACACTGCGCGGCGGGTTCTCGGGCAGCGCGGGCGCACAGGCGCAGCCAGCCTGACACCAAATTAAGTCAGAAGACAGACAGCGCAAATAGGGCATGCCCAAGGGATAACAGAACAGCCCAGGCTCCATGACAGCTTAAAACAACGCTGAGGAGGCAGCGCATGGCACCAAGGGGGTAGGAATGACGGCTGTGCTGCGTCACATTATGAAGGAAAGTCCCAGCTCCGGGACGGTATAACGGTATCAATGAACACATTTTATAAGTGTTAAGTTCTGCGTGTGCAAGGAGCTAAAATAAAAGAGCTACCTTTTCCTTGTGCAACATTACTGCTGCACAAGATGGCTCTTTCAGTAACAAACGCCGAGGGGGGGTGACAGGTTCCCTTACATTTAGGTTGTTGTGCCAGCGTGGCGGTCGCAGGACACATTGCCGGCTACACAGCTGGGGATCAGCTGACGTTACTGAAACCCAATAACACTGGGTCGTATGTTTAGACTGTGCAGCCTGCACTTCTGAGCCGCAACTGGCGGTGTTGGAGCCCAGGAATAGCAGTTCAGGTGGTAGAAAGATGAACACATCAGGAGACCTGGATGACACCCAATTACTTAATCAGGCAGAGGAGTGGCAAATTCCTGCGAGATCCAGGCCTGGTTCATTTTCAGGAAAGTAAGCCGGTCAACGTTATCGGAGGATAGTCGCATGCGACGGTCTGTTAGTACACCACCTGCGGCACTAAAGACACGTTCCGATAAGACACTAGCCGCAGGTCAAGCCAGCACCTCCAATGCATACTGGCTTAGCTCTGGCCATGTATCCAGCTTAGAGACCCAAAACTTGAACGGGGAAGAGCCGTCTGGGAGTACAGTAAGAGGGCAAGCCATGTAGTCTGTCACCATCTGACGGAACCGTTGCCTCCTGCTGACTGGAGCCGTCGGTGATGGTGTAGACATTTGGGGCGGGCACACAAAAGTTTTCCACAGTTGTGCCATACTGGGCTTGCCTTGGGCAGAGGCACTGCTTCTGCTCCCTCTTTGTGCAGAGCCTCCTCCTCCACTGCCTCGACGCACTGAGCTGCTTTGTAAAGCACTAGCAGCACTCCTCTCAGTTGGACTGGAGAAGATGATGGAATTCACCAGTGTGTCGTGGTACTCCCGCATTTTACGCTCCCGTGTCAACGCCGGGATGAGGTTTTGGACATTGTCACGGTAGCGAGGATCGAGGAGGGCGTACACCCAATAATCAGGCACGTTGAGAATGTGGTCGATGCGGCGGTCGTCTCTCAGGCACTGCAACATGAACTCAACCATGTGCTGCAGACTGCCAACTGGCCCAGAAACGCTGTCCCCTGCTTGAGACATGATCTCTGATCCCTCCTCTGGACGTAGCTCTTCCTCGTCCATTGACTCCTCCTCATCCTCCTCACAAAGGGTCCCCTGCCGACCCCTTTGTGAGGAACCACGTGGCGCTGACTGTCCAGAACCTGATGGAAAAGGTGACTCCTCATCCTCCATCTCTTCCACATCATCCCTTATCCCTTGCAGGGTTTCTTGAAGCAAGCAGATAAGGGGGACAGTCATGCTGACTATTGCATCATCTCCACTTGCCATCCGCGTGGAATAATCAAAAGGACGCAAAACCTGGCAGACGTCCTTCATAGTGGCCCACTCTGTGGTTGTGAAGTCTGAGCGGCGCTGACTGCGACTTTTTTGCGCCTGATGCAGCTGGTACTCCATTACTGCTTGCTGCTGCTCACACAACCGCTCCAACATATGTAACGTGGAATTCCACCTGGTAGGTAGGTCACATATGATGCGATGTTCAGGAAGACGAAACCGACGCTGCAGAGCAGCAATGCGGGATCTTGCCAAGCTGGAATGCCGCAAGTGAGCACACTCTAGGCGGGCCTTGTGCAGAAGTGCATCAAGATCCGGATAGTCCCTCAGAAAACTCTGCACAACCAAATTGAGCACATGTGCCAGACATGGGATGTGAGTGAGGTTGCCAAGGGCTAAAGCTGCCACCAGATTTCGGCCATTGTCACACACTACCATGCCTGGCTGGAGATTCGCTGGCACAAACCACACATCGCTCTCCTGCTTTAGGGCATTCCAGAGCTCCTGCGCTGTGTGGCTTCGATTCCCCAAAGAAACTAATTTCAAGACGGCCTGCTGACGTTTGGCCACGGCTTTGCTCATGTCAGTCGTAACAGGTAAACGTTCACGGGTCCATGTGGAGGTGGACTGTGACGGATCCTGCAGCGAGGAATCTGAGGAACTGGTGTAAGAGGAGGAGTCAATGCGTACAGACTGGATTCCTGCAATCCTTGTAGTGGGCAGGACACGTCCTGCGCCACTCGCACGGTCTGTACCCGGCTCAACAACATTAACCCAATGGGCAGTGACGGAAAGGTATCGCCCCTGTCCATGTTGACTGGTCCACGCATCGGTGGTGAGGTGGACCTTGCTACTGACGGCGTTCAGTAGCGCATGTTTTATTTGTCCCTCCACATGCTTGTGCAGGGCAGGGACAGCTTGCCTGCTGAAGTAAAAGCGGCTGGGCACCTGGTACTGTGGGACTGCCAATGCCATCAAGTGACGGAAGCTGTCAGTCTCCACCAGCCTGAATGAGAGCATTTCCAGGGACAGAAGTTTGGCAATGCCTGCATTCAGAGCCTGTGCTCGGGGGTGGTTTGCCGAGAATGGCCGCCTTTTCTCCCATGCCTGTACTACCGATGGCTGTAGACTAGGCTGGGAGTGTGAGGATGACTGGGAACGTGGTGCTGTGGGTGGAATTACACTAGGTCTCTGGACAACAGTGCCAGAGGTTCTTCCATGGCGATCCAAGGAGGAAGCCGAACCAGCTGTGCGTGAGCTGGAGGAAGAAGCAACACGAGCTGAAGAGGGGGTAGCTGCCGCTGTTGGTTGGCCTAGGTCTTCAGTGTGTTTTTGGTACTCCACCGCGTGCCTGGTCCGCACATGTTTCCACATATTTGTGGTATTGAGGTTGCTGACACTTTTACCTCTTTTTACTTTCTGATGACACAGCTTGCATTTGACAAAACAAATGTCATCTGCAACTGTGTCAAAAAAGGACCAGGCACTGCAAGTCTTGGGAGCGCCCTTTTTGGCTTTTGAAAGAGACAGGCTCCTAACTGGTGCCAAAGTGGAGGCTACAGGCTCCGCAGTCTTCCCCCTCCCTCTCCCTCTTTGGCCCGTTAGGGGAATCTCTTCCTCTGAGCTGCTCCCACCACCTTCCTGTTCCTCACGCCACGATGGGTAAAGGACCTCATCATCTCCACTACCCTCTGCCACCAACTGCTCCTCCTGGGTAGTCTCGGCAGCACAGTACGCACCAGAAAGCGGCACCTGAGTTTCATCATCAGATGCGTACTGCGCTGTGGTCACCGCAGGCACTGACCCACCCGCCTCTTCAGAGTCAGAGAGACAAAGCTGTTGTGCACCACTGCACACTGCCTCTTCTTCCATTTCTCCAATACTGCTTGGCTGGCCCCCTGTTTCCAAGCCAAGAGATTCAGAGAACAGAAGTAGAGACTGCACCTGTCCTGGGCTCTCTGACTGCCTGGCCAATTTGGCAGGTGGTGAAGAGACAGATGTCTGCTCTCCAGTGGTCTGTGCCTGAGAGGATGTGGCACTAATTGAAGTCGATGCGTTAGCTGCCATCCATCCGACAACGGCTTCAATTTGATCTTCACGCAGCAGCGGTGCACGGCGCTCTCCGACAAAGCTGCGCATGAAGGACTGTTCCCTGCTGAAACTGGGTGATGGTGAGTCACCGGTGCCCGCAGCAGGCACAGAATCACCACGTCCTCTCCCTGCTCCTCTCCCTGCTCCACGCCCACGCCCACGACCCTTACTCCCTGCCCTCTTCATCTTGGTTGACAGATAAAGATAAGCAGAAAAGTACTAAGGCCTTAGTGTGCTTATTCCTGAAATGCTCCTCCTAACAGGTGTAAGAAACACTAATGTTGTAAAGTGTGGACTAGACTTTATTATTGATAAAATGTGGCCTACACAAGTGTTAAGTGGTGTTTGGTGAACTTTACTTTTTTTTTGTGCAGATCGGGCTACAGAGCGAGTTTAACTCACACGGAGACCGTGCAGACAGCCGTAAACGGCGCTGCAAGGCCCAAAAACCCTCCTCTAGGTTATCCTATCTAGTGTTTTTCCACTATTTTGCTGGAGACGGGTGGAAAGACACTAATAGGAAATTGTTTACAAAATTTTCAACAGGCTGCTCTAGTTGAAAAAAAATGAAAAGTTATTTAACGGTATGAGGCAGTGACAAACCCTGACCTGAATACAACGGGCTGTCGCTGCACACAGACTACAGGGCGAGCTGCGCTCACACGGAGACCGTGCAGACAGCCGTAAACGGCGCTGCAAGGCCCAAAAACCCTCCTCTAGGTTATCCTATCTAGTGTTTTTCCACTATTTAGCTGGAGACAGGTGGAAAGACACTAATAGGAATTTTTTTAATAATTTTTAAACAGGCTGCACTAGTTGAAAAAAATGAAAAGTTATTGAACGGTATGAGGCAGTGACAAACCCTGAGCTGAATACAACGGGCTGTCGCTGCACACAGACTACAGGGCGAGCTGTGCACACACAGAGACCGTGCAGACAGCCGTAAACGGCGCTACAAGGCCCAAAAACCCTCCTCTAGGTTATCCTATCTAGTGTTTTTCCACTATTTTGCTGGAGACGGGTGGAAAGGCACTAATAGGAAAATTTTAAAAATTTTTTCAACAGGCTGCACTATTTGAAAAAAGGACAAGTTATTTTACAGTATGAGGCAGTGACAAAACCCTGAGCTGAATACAACCGGCTGTGGCTGCACACAGACTACAAGGCGAGCTGCGCTCACACGGAGACCGTGCAGACAGCCGTAAACGGCACTGCAAGGCCCAAAAAAACCCCTCTAGGTTATCCTATCTAGTGTTTTTCCACTATTTGGCTGGAAACGGGTGGAAAGACACTAATAGGAAATTTTAGAAAAAATGTGCAGCAGGCTGCACTATGAGCAAAAAAGGACAATGGATAGAACTGTGTGAGGCAGTGTGAACCCCCCCTGAGCTGAATACAACCTGGTATATGGCTGCACACAGACTACAGAGTGAGCTGCACACACACACACACACTGAGACCTTGCAGAACGCTGTTAAAACAGCGCTGCAAGGCAAGAGCAAGGTGAACTGAACAGTGAACACAGCGTTTGCTAAATTAGCCTTGGAAAAGCAAAATAGAGCAATTAGCTATCTCAACTGGCCCTCAGTTAGAACACAGCAGAGTGAGCGCAAAATGGCGGCAGCGTTTTTTATAGTGCAGAGTGACATCATTTCAGCAGCCAATCACAGCCTTGCCAGTACTTACATGCCCACCATGCTAAACAGGATGTGCCCACACTTCCATTCATTCCTCATTGGCTGCTGCGTTCAGTTTAAATTATGGGAACTTCCGATTCCGGTATCCGATACGCGGGAAGTATCGGAATTCGGTATCGGAATTCCGATACCGCAAGTATCGGCCGATACCCGATACTTGCGGTACCGGAATGCTCAACACTAATCTTAATTCTGATCATTTATTTCAAAAGCAATCCAGAGCACATGTTTTTTTTGCTCCATTTGCTTGTTGGCAGTGCAGAATACAGCCAGATCCTTTCAATATTACAGCTATTTTAAACAGAGGTTTGGCTGTCCCAGTGATCACATCTGAGTGCGCAGACACTTCTGTCATTTCTGGGCTACTGTAAAATTTTGTTGCAGTGTCAAATACAAATTATTGACACCAGTTTGCTGAAAAAAAAAATAGTTACCTATAGAGCATTTGTTTTAAACAGGGGTTTGGCTGTCCCCAGGGCTGCCACTAGGAATTTCAGGGCCCCATACTGGCAAAATTTTCAGGGCCCCTTAAGACTCCGCCCAGGCTCCACCCCAGCCCCGCCTCCACCCCTCGAACTGTCAACAGCCCCACCGCTGTCTCTTGCCAAAACTCCACTTCTCACAAATCACACATTAACAGTTCCCATTACCAGATCAAACACATAGCCAGCAGCTTTTGTTTTGGCCAAAAGGTTTTTTTAAATTTGAGACGACAACAAGGTACTCTTTTGGCCGAGCCCTACTCTACTCTAATCTATTAAACATTTGTTAAAATATGCAATACAATTTAGGTGTATTTTTATTTATTTTTCAATTGACCAATAATACCACATACAAGGGACAAATACCACAACACCATGACCAGACACCATATTATCACCACATAGTGACCTATAATACTATCTACAAGGAACAAATACCGCCACACCATGTGCAGACCACATATTACCACCACAGTGACTGAACAATATCACATACAAGGGACAAATACCACCGCAGCATGTCCAGACCACATATTACCATCACATGGTGACCAACTACATACAAGGAACAAATACCAACACAACATGAACAGACCACATATTACCACCACACAGTGACCGAATAATAGCACATACAAGGAACAAATACCGCTACACCATGGCCGGACAACATATTACCACCACATTGTGACTGAATAGTACAATACTGATCATTAATAAAAAAAAAAATACTATCACCATAAGTGCCATTATACACAGGAGATCTGTACTTAGTATGCAGTGTGTGTACAGGTAATACAGTGGTCGCCGATGCCATTATACACAGGAGCTCTTCATATAGTGTCAGTGTACATGTAATACAGCGATCACTAGTGACATTATACACAAGAGCTCTGTATATAGTGTATAGTGTACATGTAATACAGCGATCACTAGTGACATTATACACAGGAGCTCTGTATATAGTGTATAGTGTACAGATAATATAGTGATCACTAGTGACATTATACACAGGAGCTCTGTATATAGGGTACAGTGTACATGTAATACAGCAATCACTAGTGACATTATACAAAGGAGCTCTGTATATAGTGTATAGTGTACAGATAGTATAGTGATCACCAGTGACATTATACACAGGAGCACTGTATACAGTATACAGTGTATGGTGTCAGTGTACAGGTAACATACTCACCAGTGACGTCTCTAGCTAAAGTCCTTCATCTTTGCGTTTCTTTTTAATCCAGCGCAGACCGCTATCACTTCTTTCTGCCAGGACTCGTCTCATCTGCATAAAATAACACAGTTATCTAGAGCACCGCTTCCAGAGCACATTCCCCATTTTTTCCCTTTCTTCTACACTACACATCTGACTACAGACGTTCACCCACCATTAATATATAATTGGTTATTATGCAACCCACCATTCCAAATATAAATTATAATCCGCCACTGTGCCCCCACTATCTGTATATAGCCACTTTCCTCATTTAATATATAAATTAATTAGCACCTGTATTCTTCCAATTTATTACCAGTTACTTTATCCTCAACGAACCCACTATGTACCTCCCGCTCTAACCCTTACCCCAATTCATTATAGTTACATGCCCCTTCTGTCTCAATTCATTGCCACGTCTTCTCTCTCTCCCACCCTCTATTCATTATCAATTGATCTTCCCCACCCTCAAAATTCATTATTTGCTCTCCCCACCTTCAATACATCATTTGCTCTTCCCACCCCCAAGTTCAATTCAATTGCTGTCCACGTCCCTCACACTCACTTCATGTGCAGTCCCCATCACCCCCACTTCATCATTTAGTCCCCTATCATCATTTAGTCCCCTATCCCCCCCGTCACTTCATCTGCAGTCCCCCTTACTTCATCATTTGCAGCCCCCTATCATTTCATCATGTGCAGAACCCCCTCAAACACACTTCATCATCTGCAGTCCCTATCACTCCCACATCATTACCTATCCCCATCCCCCCCACATCATTTGCAATTCCCATCACCCCCACATCATTTGCAGTCCCCATCTCCCACATCATCATTTGCAGTCCCCATCACCCCCACATCATTTGCAGTCCCCATCACCCCCACATCATCATTTGCAGTCCCCCCACATCATTTGCAGTCCCCATCACCCCCCATCATCATCTGCAGTCCCCATCACCCCCACATCGTTTGCAGTCCCCCAACATCATTTGCAGTCCCCATCACCCCCACATCATCATTTGCAGTCCCCCAACATCATTTGCAGTCCCCATCACCCCCACATCATCATTTGCAGTCTCCATCACCCCCACATCATTTGCAGTCTCCATCACCCCCACATTATTTGCAGTTCCCATCACCCCCACATCATTTGCAGTTCCCATCACCCCCACATCATTTGCAGTCCCCATCACCCCACATCATCATTTGCAGTCCCCCAACATCATTTGCAGTCCCCATCCCCCCCACATCATCATTTGCAGTCCCCATAACCCCCACATCATTTGCAGTCCCCATCACCCCCACATCATTTGCAGTCCCCATCACCCCCACATCATCATTTGCAGTCCCCATCACCCCCACATCATCATTTGCAGTCCCCATCACCCCCACATCATCATTTGCAGTCCCCATCACCCCCACATCATCATTTGCAGTCCCCATCACCCCCACATCATCATTTGCAGTCCCCATCACCCCCACATCATTTGCAGTCCCCATCACCCCCACATCATTTGCAGTTCCCATCACCCCCACATCATCATTTGCAGTCCCCCCACATCATTTGCAGTCCCCCCACATCATTTGCAGTCCCCATCACCCCCACATCATCATTTGCAGTCCCCTATCCCCCCTTCACTTCATCTGCAGTCCCCCTTACTTCATTTGCAGCCCCAATCATTTCATGTGTAGTACCCCCTCAAATACACTTTATCATTTGCAGACCCCTATTATTTCATCATGTACAGTACTCCCTAAAACACACCCCATCATCTGCAGTCTCACTCCCCCTCACCTCACCTATTAAAAAAACAAAAATGTTTTTTATACTTACCTCAGTCGTTCCCGGGGCGTCTAGTGTTTCCAGCAGTGAAGCAGCAGCTAGAATGTATGGGCTGCTGAGAGGACCTGACAGGAGCCCCTACATTCTAGCACATTCACTACTGAGACGGCTAGAATGTATGGGCTGTAGTCAGGACCTGCAGGGAGCCCATACATTCTAGCACATTCACTACTGAGACGGCTAGAATGTATGGGCTGTAGTCAGGACCTGCAGGGAGCCCATACATTCTAGCCACAGCCGAGCAGGAGCTGTGCAGCCGACTAGGTGAGACGGCCGTGCACAGCTCCAAAAAGGCTCCCGGGCCCCAGCGCCGCAGTGCACAGTATTTTACTACATGATGGGGCCCGATCAGTAGAAGCACAACAGTGGGGCCCCGGATCTGCGGGCCCCTCTGTGTACTGCTGCTGACCGGGCCCCATACAGCAGTAATGGCTGTAATGCCCTGATGGCGGCCCTGGCTGTCCCAGCGATCACATCTGAGTGCGCAGACAATTCTGCCATTTCTTGGCTACTGTAAAATTTTGTTGGGGTGTCTTATTCGAGTTATTGACACCAGTTTGCGGAAAAAAATATTTACCTACAGGGCATTTATTTTAAACAGGGGTTTGGCCGTCACAGCGATCACATCTGAGTGCACTGAAAATTCTGCCATTTCTGGGCTAGTGTAACATTTTGTTGGAGTGTCACAATGGGATCAGATTTTTAGAAGGCCCACCTCCACGTATTGCATTTACTGCATAGGCAAACAGTATGGGAGAACCACTTCCTAATAATGGGAACTGTAGGGGTTGGTCAGCTTCAACAATGCAATTCTCCACTGCCGGGTCTTCAGCCTCAACACTGACATTCTCCAATGCAAGTTCTTCAGGCTCAACATTGCAATGCTCCACTGCCGGGTGTTCAGCCTCAACACTGCAATGCTCCAATGCCGTGTCTTCAGCCTCAACGCTGCAATTGTCCACTGCAGGTTCTTCAGGCTCAACACTGCAATGCCCCACTGCTGGATGTTCAGCCTCAACACTAACATTCTCCAATGCAAGTTCTTCAAGCTCAACACTGCAATGCCCCACTGCCTGGTGTTCAGCCTCAACACGGCAATGCTCCAATGCTGGGTCTTCATCCTCAACACTGCAATTCTCCAATACAGGTTCCTCAGGCTCAACACTGAAATGCTCCAGTGCTGGGTGTTCAGCCCCAACACTGACATTCTCCAATGCTGGGTCTTCAATCTCAACACTGCAATTCTCCAATGCAGGTTCTTCAGGCTCAGCACTGAAGTGCTCCACTGCTGGGGGTTCAGGCTCAACACTGACATTCTCCACTGCTGGGTCTTCATCCTCAACACTGCAATTCTCCAATATAGGTTCTTCAGGCTCAACACTGAAATGCTCCACTGCCGGGTGTTCAGCCTCAACACTGACATTCTCCAATTCAACTTCTCAGGCTCAACATTGAAATGCTCCACTGCCGGGTGTTCAGCCTCAACAATGTAATGCTCCAATGCCGGGCCTTCATCCTCAACAGTGCAATTCTCCAATGCAGGTTCTTTAGGCTCAACACTGCAATGCTCCAATGCAGTTTCTTCAAGCTCAACACTGCAATTCACTACTGTTGTGAATTCTGCTCTTGGGCTCCCTCCCGTGGTTGTTGATGGTAATGCAGTTATTCCTGAGCAGCAGTCTTGGACAGGTGTTTCTGCTAATTGCAATTCTGACTGGGGTATTTAGCTGTGCAGGACTCATTAGTCCTTGCCAGTAGTCAATGTTCCTTTGGAAGTGTTGGTCCTCTGCCTGGCCTCTCCTGTTTGCTGCCAATTCAGCTAAGATAAGTGTTTGCTTCTTTTTTCAGACACACTGCTGTGTGTTTTTTTTCTGTGCTTATCTTGTTTCTATTTTGTTCCTGCTAGACTGTGCCTGATGTTTTTCTCAGTCTAGTTGGACTCGCTGGAGTCGCAGATATACTCTCCACATCTTTAGATAGGTGGTGGAGTTTTTGTATTTTTCTGCTGTGGATATTTTGTAGTGTTTTATGCTGACCTCCTTCGCTTATCCCTGTTTTCTGTCTGCGTGTGTCTTTTCCTCTCCTACTCACAGTCATTATTTGTGGGGGGCTACCTATCCTTTGGGGATCTACTCTGAGGCAAGAGAGTTTTCCTATTTCCATCTTTAGGGATATTTAGTCCTTAGGCTGTGTCGAGGTGTCTAGGTCTGGTTAGGCACACCCCACGGCTACTTCTAGTTGTGGTGATAGGATCAGGGTTTGCGGTCAGTAAAGTTACCACTGCTCCAGCGAAGGTCTTTTCATGCTGCTCCAAGGCCACCTGATCATAACACACTACATAGGCAAATAGAATGGGAGTACCAACATCCTAATAATGGGAACTTTCGTTTCATGAGGCTAACCTGTATGTGGCTTCAAATAAGTATTGTGACATCTATATTTGATGCTGGGCAGGCTTTGCATTCAATGCATAGGCAAACAGTATGGGAGTACCAAATTACTAATAATGAGAACATTGCTTTCAGGTGGCCATCCTGTTCGTGGCTTCAAAGGGGTATTGGGGTGCGTCTAAATTTGATGCAGGGCAGGTCTTGCATGCAATGCAGAAGCAAACAGTAAGGGAGTACTAAATTACTAATAATGGGAACCATGCTTTCAGGTGGCCATCCAGTACGTCTGTTCAAAGGGTTATTGGGGTGTATGTAACTTTGGTGCAGGGCAGGCATTGCATGCAATGCCTAAGCAAACAGTATAGGAGTACCAACTTCCTAATAATGGGAACATTGCTTTCAGGTGGCCATCCTGTACGTGGCTTCAATGGGGTATTGGGTTGCATCTAAATTTAATACTGGGCAGGCCTTGCATGCAATGCATAAGCAAATAGTATGGGAGTACCAACTTCCTAATAATGGGAACAATGCTTTCAGGTGGCCATCCAGTACCTCTGTTCAAAGGGTTATTGGGGTGCATGTAACATTGGGGCTGGGCAGGCCTTACATTCAATGCACAGGCAAACAGTATGGGAGTACCAAATTAGTAATAATGGGAACATTGCTTTCAGGTGGCCATCCTGTACGTGGCTTCAAAGGGGTATTAGAGTGAGTCTACATTTTGGACAGCCCTGCCACTCACTGCATACGCAATAACAGCATAGAAGACCAAGTGTTTAATAATGGGAACAACAAAGCATAGCCGGCTGATGGCTTTCTAAGAATAGTGAGGACCGACTACTGGCCCTTTAAGAATAGTAAAGGCCGCCTGATAGCCCTATAAAAATAGGCTTTGTGACTTTCAGAGTCCCTCCTTCATAAATGAAACATCATGTGATTAATCCCCAATCCCCACAGTTTTAAGTGTGCCCTAATAACTCATTTGTTCAGACTGGCCTACAGCCTCAATGCATTAACCCAACTATCCCTGTGTGGCCTATTAAAAAAAAAAAAAAAAAACAACATAATCAGGTTCCTCGCATCATGTTCTCATACATTTTATGCAGTTATTAGCCCTCTGTGTCTGTACTGCTACATACTTAGGCAGTTAACTGGTTCATGCAGCTTTACATGAACACCCGAGCCTTACACTATGGCTGGTCCGAATAACTAAAGCAATTGTTACCATCCACCTCTCGTGTCTCCCCTTTTCCTCATAGTCTGTAAGCTTGCGAGCAGGGCCCTCAGTCATCTTGGTATCTATTTTGAACTGTGATCTCTGTTATGCTGTAATGTCTATTGTCTGTACAAGTCCCCTCTATAAGTTGTAAAGCGCTGCAGAATATGTTGGCGCTATATAAATAAAAATTATTATTATTATTATTATGTGTCAGATGATGTGTCACACACCACATGGCCAGATAAGGTTGTAAAATGTTAAAATGGCATTTCCCAGTGAATGCATTTGACTTGGTTGAAAGCAATGCTAAAGTTCAAAAACGCTACGTGTGAACATAGCCCAAGTGGTGGAGGAGCATTTTTGTTTTGGGTTATTTATTTTGTCTTATATACAAATCATTACCCTGGAAAGGATGTTCCTTAACACATTTCCCAGGAAAATCCATTTTTTTTTTGTATGTTTTATTGGGAGTCTGTAAAAGTGGCGTAAGACTCTGACAACATTGTTCACAGCAGTGACCTGGGAGTCAGAAATGCTTCCAAGGGTCTTCCCCATGATGTTCCCATGTAATTGGAGCACTGTTCCCATTGATTTCTGCAGTTTATAGACCCTCTCAAGACCCCAGGGGGAGCCGTGGCAAAAATGCTCGATTTTCCCATAGACTTATTTTGGGCTTGTTGCTCGGGTCAAGCACGCGAGTATTAAAATAGGCTCGACTCGAGCGATGAGCCCCCGAGCATTTTAGTGCTCGCCCATCACTAACAAAAAACATCTAAGAAGCAGAAGAAATACTTTTGAAAATCCTTTGTACTTGTACTTCATTGAAAGTATTAGGCCGGCGTCACACTCGGCGTAAGACAATACGGTCCGTATTTTACGGCCGTAATACGCTGAAAAGTCCCCAAAATAGTGGTCCGTATCTCCTCCGTAGGCTGGGTGTGTCAGCGTATTTTGCACATGGCATCCTCCGTATGTAATCCGTATGGCATCCGTACTGCGAGATTTTCTCGCAGGCTTGCAAAACCGACATACGGATATACAAGGGATCCATGTGCTCAAAAAATAATAAAAACATATATACTGTCTATATATATATATATATATATGTATATGTGTTAGTGCTATAATGCAGCTATGCTCCTGACTGTAAAACCCCAGCGAATGAATGGAAACTAGGTCAATAGTTACCTTCATTCTCGGTGAAGCGCCCTCTGCTGGTTGTCCTCATATGAACTCGAGCCTGGGAACTTTTCTGAATTTTTCTTGCACTCGAAGGACATCCAGCAGAGGGTGCCTCACCACGAATGAAGGTAACTACAGGTCATTGACCTAGTTTCCATTCATTCGCTGGGGTTTTACAGTCAGGAGCATAGCTGCATTATAGCAGAGCTCCTGGCTGTAAAAAAAAATTAACCCCTTCAGATGGATTTACAACGTGGGACGTTACAGATCCTCGGAAGGTATGTATATTGTTGGTTTATTATTTTTTCTTTGTCACAGAGCGAGGGTCTTCAGCCAGTGGATTGAGCATACAATAAAATATTGCAACAAACGGTGTGTTTATTTCATTAAAATACTTTTTTTTAATAATGTGTGTGTGTTTTTTTTAACTCTTTCATACAATTGGATTAATAATGGATAGGTGTCATAATTGATGTCTCTCCATTATTAATCTGGCTTAATGTCACCTTACAATAGCAAGGTGGCATTAACCCTTCATTACCCCATATCCCACCGCTACACGGGAATGGGAAGAGAGTGGCCAAGTGCCAGAATAGGCGCATCTTCTAGATGTGCCTTTTCTGGGGTGGCTGGGGGCAGATGTTTTTAGCCAGGGGGGCCAATACCATGGACCCTCTCCAGGCTATTAATATCTGCCCTCAGTCACTGGCTTTACCACTCTGGCGGAGAAAATTGCGCGGGAGCCCACGCCAATTTTTTCCGCCATTTAACCCTTTAATTTAATAGCTAGAACGGCCAAATTTTGCACATACACACTACTAACATTAGTAGTGTGGAATATGCAAAAAAAGAGGGATATGAGATGGTTTACTGTATGTAAACCATGCCTCATATCATGTCGGGTTTAGGAAGGAGAAAGCAAAAGCCGGCAATTGAATTACCGGCTTTTAAGCTATATAGCACTGGATGAAATATTAATATATATATATATATATACATATATGTGTCTCAATGACACATATATATATATACCTATTCTATGTGTACACATTTATTCCACCTATTCTATTGTAAGCTGTCAGTGTGATTTTACTGTACACCGCACTGAATTGCCGGCTTTTCTCTCTAACACCGCTGCGTATTCCTCGCAAGTCACACTGCTGGTCCGTGTGTAATCCGTATTTTTCGGGCCCCCATAGACTTGCATTGGCGATTTTTTTGCGCAATACGGTGACAAACGCAGCATGCTGCGATTTTCTACGGCCGTAGAAAGCCATATAATACGGATCAGTAAAATACGGCAGATAGGAGCTGGGGCATAGAGAATAATTGGGCCATGTGTAATGCGTGTTTTACGGACATATTTAATGCGCTCATACGTCCGTAAAACTCGCTAGTGTGACGCCGGCTTTAGACTTGAGCTACATAGCAGCTTTAGCCATGTCACAAATCACATGATCAAAGATTGCAGTATAGTGTTGGTGTAGGAAAAAAAATTAAATCAATTTTCTGCAAGCATCTCTAACTCTGACACAAAGTGTCCTTGACATATACGGCTATGAGACAATAGATGGATAATTGGTGGTAACTAACAGCCTGTTTAATAACATACTTCACTGTTAGCCTTTTAAGGCTTTTTAAAATAAAAAAAGGTTCCAAAAAAGGTTCACCTCCATTTGTTCCTCAGCTCCTGCCCCTTCACTAAAAGTTTGTCTGGTACCATGAGCCCCCTCGATTACTGTAATCCACTCTCCTATGTCACTCATATGTGCGATGACAGTCTGGAACTAAGAGATATTGTTATCCCTTCCGCATCCTCTTTTGATTCCGTATTTTCCTGTGGGACCACCACCTCTTCCCCCAGACTATTCAAAGTGTGCTCCAGCATGTAAATGACCGAAATAGTGATGCTGATGATGGTATCATCAGCGCTATCCATCTTAGTAGCCATTTCTAAACTGTGAAGAAGGATGCAGAGGTACTTCATCTGTGCTCACTTAGCAAGCATGATTTGCATCACGTCCATGCTGCATTGGCCCAAGCTATGCTGCACCAGGGCTTGTTGCTGCTGCCACAGTTGCTGCAACATAGAATGGAATTCCATCGTGTCGGCACAATACATTTTGAACGGTTGAAGGGAACCTGTCCCCAGGTTTGGCCAATATGATATATGGTCATCACTTTTTAGAACTGATATACAGCATTCTATAATGCTGTATATCTGCCCCCAACCCGACCTGCAAGAGAAGAAAAATATATTTTATTATACTCACCTTTGGGATGGTCCGATCCAAGGGGTGTCGCTCTTCTTGGTCTGGCACCTCCCTTCTACTTGCGATGCTGCCTTCCTGCTTGCTTCGTGTGGATGACGTGTTCCTCTATCATCCACACAGTCTCCTCGGCACTCCCGCACAGGCTTACTTCTCTGCCCTTTTGAGGGCAGAGCAAAGCACTGCAGTGTGCATGCGCCGGGGCTCTTTGACCCTTCCTGGCACCTGCACACTGCAGTACTTTGCTCTGCACTCAACAGATAGGATCCCCGGCGGAAGATTCCCTATAATGGGACAGATGGAGGTACTGTGGTTGCTGTCTGGCCTGTGATCTGGAGGTGTCCATCTTTTTAGGTATGCATAAAAGAGCGGTCGACCAGAGTTTTGTGCACTTCTTAAATAAGGCAATGCTGAACAGAGGCCAGACACAGTACAGAGTAACTCTGCTGTCTCATGATACTGAATGGCTCCCTCAGGGGTTTCCTCTGAATCAAATCACTTGGAGATTTTGATGGAAACCCCAATGGAAGTGCTCAGCATAGAGCGCAGGATAAATGTGATGTTAAATGCTATATAAGATGTTCGCAACAAAAGCTTCCAATCAATCTACAAAAAACCTCACTTAGGTTCATCATCTGTTAACAGAAATATAGGGGGTTCCACGTTACTAGTAGTGCAAAGGCTCTGGAAAAGCATTATGGCTCCTCGTCCCCCATCAAAAAAAAATAAAGCAATTTCTGCGCTCCAAAATCCAAATGCCCCTCTCTGTTCTGAGCCCCAGTGAGGCTGAACCACATTTAGCATCCACATGTTTGCCATTTTTGTAGTGATGAGAGCCAACCTACTTTACGGGTTTGTATTTCTCCAATCATGAGCTGGGCACTGCAACTTACTGTGCACTAGAACGTACTGGGTGGTACAACATACTGGAAGTTACAATGGCAGTTTGCAATTTTCACTCAGCAACATTTACTGCTGCTTTTTTATGGAAAAACCCATGGAGTAAAAATCGTCACTACACCTGTGGATAAATTCTCAAAGAAATATATATAAACAATCCGCGCTGGGTTCTGTAGTTTTATGACCCCTAAATCCCTCCAAAAAAGAAAAAAGAGAGAAAAAAAAAAAAAAAAAAAAAAACTGAGTGTTTGCACCTTTTATATGGCTTTAAAAACTATTTAAAAATAAATATGTGTTTGTTTAAAATAGCTCCGCCATGGAGCACAACATTGTCCAAATAACAAAAGAGGTTCTGAGCGATGTTAGCTGTCCGTTAGAAAAACTTTAGATTTTTCCCTGGTGCAGTATAAATGGTAAGGTCCTCAGTTCCCTTTAGTCAATCTTTATACAAGTCCAAATGTGGAAGAGTGCGGCTTCAGTGGAGTTTATTTCTTCCTCCGCTTTCCCATGAGCGGGCTCCAGGCAGTGCCCCGGCCGGCGGCAACCAGCCCTGTGCTCGCCCACTACTAACAGCGACTAAGCGCTGTTGTATAGCTCTCGGTTCTCTGCCTCTGCAGGACCTTGCGTGACATCACGGTCATGTGATTGCTCACGTGACTTGCTATGGATAGCGTTGTGGACCAATTTCCTACGCGTTTCGGAATAGGGCGTATTCCTTCATCCTTCATTCCTTCATGATCAATGAATACCCCCTATTCCAAAACGCGTAGGAAATTGGTCCACAACGCTATCCATAGCAAGTCACGTGAGCAATCACATGACCGTGACGTCACGCAAGGTCCTGCAGAGGCAGAGAACCGAGAGCTACACAACAGCGCTTAGTCGCTGTTAGTAGTGGGCGAGCACAGGGCTGGTTGCCGCCGGCCGGGGCACTGCCTGGAGCCCGCTCATGGGAAAGCGGAGGAAGAAACAAACTCCACTGAAGCCGCACTCTTCCACATTTGGACTTGTATAAAGATTGACTAAAGGGAACTGAGGACCTTACCATTTATACTGCACCAGGGAAAAATCTAACGTTTTTCTAACGGACAGCTAACATCGCTCAGAACCTCTTTTGTTATTTGGACAATGTTGTGCTCCATGGCGGAGCTATTTTAATCAAACACATATTTATTTTTAAATACCGTAGTTTTTAAAGCCATATAAAAGGTGCAAACACTCAGTTTTTTTTTTCTCTCTCTTTTTTTCTTTTTTGGAGGGATTTAGGGGTCATAAACCTACAGAACCCAGCGTGGATTGTTTATATATATTTGTTTATAGCTACTAATACAGAGGGGTGGCACTGTATATGTATCCGCTGCAGGATTCAGAGTTACTGAAGCGCTACTGGTGTGTTTAATTTTATCCAAATTCTCAAAGAAGTATAATTTCCAAAATAGGATACCTTAAGTAGGATAGGATTCTCCTCTTGTAGCAATTAGGAGCTCTGTATATGGAGTCCACAAACTATTCTAGGAAAATCTGCACTCGAACAGGCAAATAGCGCTCCGTCCTTCTTAAGTCCCTCCGTATGGCTAAGCAATACTGCACAGCCACATATGGAGTATTTTCACTTTCAGCAGAAATTGTGTGACAAATTTTGGCTTCATTTTTACTCATTTCGCTGTGTGAAAATGAAAAATCTTGGACTAAAACAAAATTTTGGTGAAAATTTTTTATTATTTTTTTTATCAATATCCAATGAATGGTATTAACCCCTTAAGGACCAGGGGTATTTCCGATTTTGCGTTTCCATTTTTTGTTCCCTTTATTCCCATGGCCATAACTTTTATATTTTTCTGTCAATATGGCTATGTGAGAGCTTTTTTTTGCAAGACGAGTTGTACTTTTAACTCCTTTCTGACCTCGGACGGGATAGTACGTCCGAGGTCAGATCCCCTGCTTTGATGCAGGGCTCCGGCGGTGAGCCCGCATCAAAGCCGGGACATGTCAGCTGTTTTGAACAGCTGACATGTGCCCGTAATAGGCGCGTGTAGAATCGCGATCTGCGCACACCTATTAACTAGTTAAATGCCGCTGTCAAACGCAGACAGCGGCATTTAACTACCACTTCCGGCCGGGCGGCCGGAAATGATCGCATCGCCGACCCCCGTCACATGATCGGAAGTCAGCGATGCTTCAGAATAGTAACCATAGAGGTCCTTGAGACCTCTATGGTTACTGATCCCCGGCAGCTGTGAGCGCCTCCCTGTGGTCGGTGCTCATAGCACACCGGCATTTCTGCTGCATAGCAGCAATCTGATGATCGCTGCTATGTAGCAGAGCCGATTGTGCTGTGCCTGCTTCTAGCCTCCCATGGAGGTTATTGTAGCATGGCAAAAGTAAAAAAAAAGTAAACAAAAATGTGAAAAAAATAAAAAAAATATAAAAGTTTAAATCACCCCCCTTTCGCCCCAATCAAAATAAATGAATAAAAAAAAATCAAATCTACACATATTTGGTATCGCCGCGCTCAGAATCACCCGATCTATCAATTTAAAAAAAGCATTAACCTGATCACTAAACGGTGTAGCGAGAAAAAAATGCGAAACGCCAGAATTACGTTTTTTTGGTCGCCGCGACATTGCATTAAAATGCAATAACGGGCGATCAAAAGAACGTATCTGCACAAAAATGCTATCATTAAAAACATCATCTCAGCACGCAAAAAATAAGCCCTCAACTGACCCCAGATCATGAAAAATGGAGACGCTACGAGTATCGGAAAATGGCACAATTTTTTTTTTTTTTTTAGCAAAGTTTGGAATTTTTTTTCACCACTTAGGTAGAAAATAACCTAGTCATGTTAGGTGCCTATGAACTCGTACTGACCTGGAGAATCATAATGGCAGGTCAGTTTTAGCATTTAGTGAACCTAGCAAAAAAGCCAAACAAAAAACAAGTGTGGGATTGCACTTTTTTTGCAATTTCACCGCACTTGGAATTTTTTCCCGTTTTCTAGTACACGACATGCTAAAACCAATGATGTCGTTCAAAAGTACAACTCGTCCCGCAAAAAATAAGCCCTCACATGGCCAAATTGATGGAAAAATAAAAAAGTTATGGCTCTGGGAAGGAGGGGAGTGAAAAACGAACACGGAAAAATGAAAAATCCCAAGGTTAACTTTATCATATTATGTACTGGAAAACTGGAAAATAATTCCAAATGCGGTGAAATAGCCAAAAAATGCAATTCCCCAATTGTATTCTGGATTTTTTTTACCATGCTCACTAAATGCTAAAATTGACCTGCCAATATGATTCTCCAGGTTATTGCGAGTTCACAGTCAAGTAAATAAGGCAGGACACTGCGGCGCTAAAACATGCAAACAAGAAACATGAAAATTGAACTGCATTACTGCACTAGAAATATAAAAAAATTAGAGCGTTTAACGCATAAATTGGCCAATTCATGTGTACCTTGTAGCCACATTAGGGCATCTCTCGTATACCAGGTCCTACACTTTCCTTTCCTCGCTGAGAATAAACATCTTCATCTGAATGGGTACCTGTGAAACCTCTTCTGAGACTAAATTTATCTCTCTCTGTGGAGGGGTAATGGACCTGCTGCGAATAAAACACCTGTGGCTAAGAGGCAGAGTGCTCAGTCAGAAGGCTAGTGAATACAAATTTCAAAAATCTGACTGCCACATCCAAACATAGACTTAAGTGTGAACAGGTGCTGAACCTAGAGTCACCAACTCGTATACAGTCAAATAAATAAGGCAGCACACTGCGGCGCTAAAACATGCAAACATGCTAAACGCTCTCATTTTTTCATATTTCTACTGCAGTAATGCAGTTCAGTTTTAATATTTCAAGTTTGCATGTTTTAGCGCTGCAGTGTGCTGCCTTATTTATTTGACTGTATACGAGTTGGTGACTCTAGGTTCAGCACCTGTTCACACTTAGTCTATGTTTGGATGTGACGGTAAGTTTTTTGAAATTGCAAGTTCACAGACACCAAACATGTATAGGTTATTTTTTATTTAACCCCTTCATGACCCAGCTTATTTTGACCTTAATGACCTGGCCATTTTTTGCAATTTTGACCAGAGTCCCTTTATGAGGTAATAACTCAGGAACACTTCAACGGATCCTTGCGATTCTGAGAATGTTTTTTGTGACATATTGGGCTTCATGTTAATAGTAAATTTAGGTTGATAACTTTTGCGTTTATTTGTGAAAAAAATCTGAATTTTGACAAAAATTTTGAAAATTTCACAATTTTCACATTTTTAATTTTTATTCTTTTAAACCAGAGAGTTAAAGTATGTAACACAAATCAGTTAGTAAATAATATTTCCCACATGTCTACTTTACATCAGCACAATTTTGGGAACAAAAAAATTTTGTTAGGAAGTTATCAGGGTTCAAATTTTATCAGCAATTTCTCCCTTTTTCAGCAAAATTGTACAAAACCATTTTTTTAGTGACCATATCACACTTGAAGTCCCTTTGAGGGGCCTATATGACAGAAAACACCTGAAATTGACACCATTCCAAAAACTGCACCCCTCAAGCTACTCAAAACTACATTCAAGAAGATTATTAACCCTTCATGTGCTTCACAGGAACTAAAGCAACATGGAAGGAAAAAATGGACAATTTAATTTTTCCAACAAAAATCTTCTTTTAGCCTCAATTTTTTCATTTTCACATGGGCAACACAATAAAATGGATCCTTTTTGCCCTGTGTGCCTAAACATTGGAGCTCCCCCACAAGTGAACCCAATTTTTAAACTAGACCCACCAAAGAACATATCTAGATGCATAGTGAGCATTTTGAACCCCCAGATGCTTCACAAATTAATCCTTAAAAATGAAAAAGTACTTTTTTCACAAAAATTTTCATTTAGCCTCAATTTTTTTCATTTCCACATGGGCAACAGGATAAAATGGATCCTGATATTTGTTGGGTAATTTCTCCTGAATACACCGATACCTCATATGTGCGATTAAATAACTGTTTGGGTGCACAACAGGGCTTGGAAGGGAAGGAGCGGCATTTGACTTTTTGAAAGGAAAATTACCGTATATACTCGAGTATAAGCCGACCCGAGTATAAGCCGACCCCCCTAATTTTGCCACAAAAAACTGGGAAAACTTATTGACTCGAGTATAAGCCTAGGGTGGAAATGCAGCATTTACCGGTGAATTTCAAAAATAAAAATAGATCATTATTTCCCCATAGCTGTGCCATATAGTGCTCTGCACCGTTCATATTGCCCCATAGATGCTGCACAGATGCCCCATATAGTGCTGTGTGCCGTTCATATTGCCCCATAGATGCTGCACAGATGCCCCATATAGTGCTGTGTGCCGTTCATATTGCCCCATAGATGCTGCACAGATGCCCCATGTAGTGCTGTGTGCCGTTCATATTGCCCCATAGATGCTGCACAGATGCCCCATATAGTGCTGTGTGCCGTTCATATTGCCCCATAGATGCTGCACAGATGCCCCATATAGTGCTGTGTGCCGTTCATACTGCCCCATAGATGCTGCACAGATGCCCCATATAGTGCTGTGTGCCGTTCATATTGCCCCATAGATGCTGCACAGATGCCCCATATAGTGCTGTGTGCCGTTCATACTGCCCCATAGATGCTGCACATAAATCTGTGCCATGGCCGCTGCTGCTGCTGCAATAAAAAAAAAAACACATACTCACCTCTCTTGATTGCAGCTCCCAGCGTCCGGTCCTGGCGCCTCCATCTTCCCGGCGTCTCTGCTCTGACTGATCAGGCAGAGGGCGCCGCGCACAGTATATGCGTCATCGCGCCCTCTGCCTGAACAGTCAGAGCGCAGACGCCGGGAAGATGGAGGCGCCGGGAAGATGGAGCGGCGCCCGGCGGCTGGAACGTGGACAGGTAAATATGCCATACTTACCTAGTCCCAGCGATCCTGACGCTCCCCGCCTTCCTCCCCGTCTTCTGTGCTGCAGCCTCTTCCTGTCAGCAGTCACCAGCACCGCTGATTAGAGAAATGAATAGGCGGCTCCACCCCTATGGGAGGTGGAGCCGCCTATTCATTTTTCTAATGAGCGGTCCCACGTGACTGCTGAAGAGGGGAAGAAGCTGCAGCACAGAAGACCGTGGGACGGCAGGGACAGCGCGAGGATCGCTGGGACTAGGTAAGTATGCCTCAGCACCCTCTCCCCCTCACCCGCCAACCCCACCGCTACCGTGACTCGAGTATAAACCGAGAGGGGCACTTTCAGCCAAAAAATTTGGGCTGAAAATCTCGGCTTATACTCGAGTATATACGGTAGCTCCAATTGTTAGTGGACACCATGTCGCGTATGGAAAGCCCTTGTGTGCCTAAACATTGGAGCTCCCCTACAAGTGACCCCATTTTGGAAACTACACCCCCACAGAACTTATCTAGATATGTTGTGAGAACTTTGAGCTCCCAGGTGTTTCACTAAAGTTTATAGCGCCCGGGCATGAAAATAAAAAAAATCATATTTCTTCCACAAACATGATATTTTAGTACCCAATTTTTCATTTTTCCAAGGGTAACAGGAGAATTGTTGTTGTCCAATTTGTCCTGAGCATGAAGATACTCCATATGTTGGAGAAAACTACTGTACGGGTACACGTCGAGGATTGGAAGGGAAGTAGTGACGTTTCGGAACTCCGATTTTAATGGAATGGTCCGCGGGCGTCATGTCGCGTTTGGAGAGCCCCTGATGTGCCTAAACAGAGGAAACCCCCCACAACTGACCCCATTTTGGAAACTAGACCCCCAAGGAACTTATCTAGATGTGTGGTGAGAACTTTGAACCCCCAGATGTTTCACTAACCTTTTATAGCGCACGGCGTGAAAATAAAAAAAATCATATTTTTTCCACAAACATGATCTTTTAGTCCCCAAATATTTTTTTCCCAAGGGTAAAATTAGAAATTGGACCCCATAATGTGTTGACCAATTTGCCCTGAGTATGCTGATACACCACATGTGGGTGAAAAATACTGCATGGGCACACGTTGGGGCTCGGAAGGAGTTAGTGACGTTTTGGAATGCAGACTTTGATTGAATGGTCTGCAGGTGTCATGTTGCATTTGAAGAGCCCCTGATGTGCCTAAACAGTGGAAACCTCCTACAAGTGACCCCATTTTGGAAACTAGACCCACCAAGGAACTTATTTAAATGTATAGTGAGAACTTTGAACCCCAGGTGTTTCACTAAAGTTTATAGCGCCCGGGCGGGAAAATAAAAAGAATCATATTTTTTTCCACAAACATGATCTTTTAGTCCCCAATTTTTTTCCTCAAGGGTAACAGGAGAAATTGGTCCCCAAAAGTTGTTGTTCAATTTTTCCTGAGTAAGCTGAAACCCCATATAAGGGAGTAAACTACTGTATGGGTGCACATCGGGGCTTGGAAGGGAAGTAGTGAAGTTTTGGAATGCAGACTTTGATGGAATGGTCTGTGGGCATCATGTCATGTTTGTAGACCCCTGATGTGCCTAAACAGTGGAAATCCCCCACAAATGACCTTATTTTTGAAAATACACCCCTCTAGGAACTTATCTAGATGTGTGGCAAGAACTTTGAACCCCCAGGTTGTTCACTAAAGTTTATAGCGCTCGGGCGTGAAAATAAAAAAAATCATATTCTTTCCACAAACATGATCTTTTCGTCCCCAATTTTTTCCCCAAGGGTAACAGGAGAAATTGGACCCCAAAAGTTGTGGTCCAATTTGTTCTGAGTACGCTGATATCCCATATGTGGGAGAAAACTACTGTATGGGCACACGTCAGGGCTTGGAAGGGAAGTAGTGACATTTTGGAATGCATACTTTGATGGAATGGTCTGTGGGTATCATGTCGCTTTTGGAGAGCCCCTGATGTGCCTAAACAGTGGAAACCCCCAATTCTAACTGCAACCCTAACCCCAACACACCCCTAACCCAACAACAACAAACCTAACCCTAACACACCCCTGACCCTAATCCCAACCCTAACCACAAACCTAACCCTAACACACCCCTAAGCCTAATCCTAACCCTAACCACAAATCTAACCCTAACACACTCCTAAACTTAATCCCAACCCTAACCCTAATCCCAACCTTAACATTAACTTTAGCCTCAACCCTAATTTTAGCTGCAACCCTAACCCTAACTTTAGCCCTGTTCACATTAGCTCAACTCTAACCCTAATGGGTAAACTGGGACAGAGGGGGCAATCACCGGGGCAGGGGGCCATCACTGAGACAGGGGGCGATCGCTGGGGCAGGGGGGCCATCAGCGGGACAGGAAACGATTGTCGGGGCAAGGGGCAATCGCCGGGACAGGGGGTGATCAGCAAGGCAGGGGGGCAATCAGAAGGGCAGGGGGTGATAAGGGAGGCAGGAGGTTGACTACTGGGGCAGGGAGGCCATCTATGGGCAGGCAGGCCATTAGCGGGGCAGGGGGTGATCAGCAGAAGTGCGCTCAGGGGGCAGGGAGGCCGACAGCGGGACAGTGGCAATCGCTGGGCAGGGGGTGATTGCCGGGGCAGGGCAATCAGAGGGGCGTGGGGGGTGATCAGGAAGGCAGGGGGGTGATCGCTGGGGCAGGGGGCGAACGCCAGGGCAGGGGGGATATCAGTGGGGCAAGGGGGATCAGGGGTGGCAGGGGAGATCGGGGTGATCACTGGAGCAGGGTGTGAACACCGGGGGCAGGAGGGAGCTATCAGGTGCAGGGGGCAGGAGCGAGCTGAGGAGATGCAGCAGATAGAGATGAAGGCAGAGCTGGCAGCAGCAGCAGGGGGGCAGGAGGTGATCTCCGGGGCAGGGGGGAGGGAGCGGAATTTGGGGTGTGGAATCAGATGGCGGGGAGTGGAGGACAATAGAAAGGGAGTACCTGATGGTGGCAGCAACAGCGGCAGCAGCGGCAGCGGTGATCGCCGTCAGTTGGTGGCAGGGCAGCATGCAGGCATGTCACTTTTCAGCTTCCAGGAACTGGATGAAGCTGGAGAGCGAGGCAGCCAAACTTTATTTCGCCCCTCCACATGGATCCAATCAGATCTAGGGGGGTGACAAATATGTCATCAAAATCAATTGTAGCCACGGGGGGGGGGGGGTGGGGCAATGTCACCCTCCGAGTTCAAGTAGAAGTCCCCCTGTACCTGCAGGTCAGGTGACATTTCAGTTAACTTGTTCACTCAACCTGCAGGAACGCGAGCTTTCCATGACGCCACATAGGCGTCACAGGTCAGATTGGCACCAACTTTCATGACGCCTACGTGACGTCACAGGTAGGGAAAGGGTTAAGTGGTGAAACAAAATCCAAAAGTTTGTAAAAGAAAAAATATTGCCATTTGCCGAGACCCGTAGCGTATCCATTTTTCAGCATCTGGAGCCAGTTGAGGGCTTATTTCTTATGAGCCAATCTGATTTTTTTTATTAATAACATTTTGGTGTATACGATTTTTTGATCACCCGTTACTGCATTTTATTGCAATGTTTCAGCAACCAAATAAACGGAATTCTGGTGTTTACATTTTTTTCTCGCTACGCCGTTTACAGATTGGATTAATTCTTTTTATATTTTGATAGATCAGGTGATTCTGAATGCGGCAACACCACATATCTTTATATTTGATTTTTTTTATTGTTTTATTTTGAATGGGGCCAAAGAGGGGTGATTTGAACTTTTATATTTGATCAGATTGCCTGTATGTAGCAGAATTACTCACTTGCTATGAGCGCCGACCACCGGACGCCGCTCACGGCCTCTGGTTTTCATACCATCTCATCAGTGACCCACGATCACATGAGGGGGGCACCTATGGGCAGATTTTCAGCATGCGTGACAGAAGAGCATGTTAAATGCTGCTGTCAGAGTTTGACAGCGGCATTTAACGGGTTAACAGCTGTGGGATCACGATTCCTCCCGTGGTTGTTAAGGGCACATGACAGCTTATCAGATCAGCTGTCATGTGCAGGAAAAGATGTGGGCTCATCGACGGAGCCCGCACTAAACCCCTTAAGGTCATTGGACCTTAAGGGGTTAAATAGTGATGGGCGATTTTCTGATCCTTTGGGTTCTGCCGAACAGCTGAAAAAAAGTTTGAACCCAAACCCCACTCACATGAATGGAGAGCACAAACATCCATTGCTTGACACACTTTCATCAGCATGACAGCGCGGAAAACACTGCTTCTGATCAGCTGTAAGATCATTACTGACAGTCACAGCCTATACTGTCAGATGATAGCATGAGCCCTCATCTGTGTCCGGAGGTAAATAGTTTAACCCTGGTAACAGGTGTCGGCTGATGGGACTACTATTCCCATTAGCCTACATCTCCTGCTGCTAATAACAGTGAGAGCAGGAATATTCATCGAATGGCGCCTGCTCTAAAAATAAATACATTTTAAAAATATGCCATGGGTTCCTTTGTATTTTTAATAACCAGCATGACAAAACTGATGGTTGGTTATGAATAATAGAGAGGTCCCTAATAGAGATGATCGAATATTTCAAGGTTCGGTTCAGATTAAAATTGCCAAATTTGTAATATTCGCCAATTTATTTGTATAATATTCACTAACCATAAGACAATGTCAGTCATGTCAATGGAAGGCAAAAACAAACGCATACACAGCAGCTTCAAAAGGGCCTAAAAGCTGCCAAAACACATCAAATGAGGGACAGACAGCAGGAAAGTGGCCTCAATTCACCCACAGTACAAATTGTAGCTTGGCATGGTAGCAATCAGTCATGCATGAGGTATCGGGGTCTGGGTCAGCATTTACAGCTTTGAATTGAACATCAGAGACAAGGTAGGTGAGGGATCGAAGTAGGCCTGCTGCGCTGGGAGCCCTGATACTATATGCCAGAGCTCCACCTGCTTTCATACTCAGCCACACTCAAGTGTCACAAATATCAGTTTTGTAGACTACTATTATCAGAAAAATCTAAGGATAGAAACACAGAAAGTTGGAAGTGGTGGCCCAATGGTCTCGGAGGCCTGCTGCTACAGGCAACACGCATGAAAGATACCCAACCAGGAGTCTACACATTTTCAAAAATTAGTGGCAGACATCAACAAAGTGGCATAATTTTCACTACAATAGAAAAAGTATAATAGGGACATGCATCTCTTACACTACAGCCAACCCAGCAAGTGGAGTATGTGATAGGCAAGATGGTGGAACCACTGTGCCCTATCCCTCGGAAAGACTGGGGGGGGGGGTAACTAGGTGGCCTACCAAATCCCATCTTGGATAAGTGGAAGAAGGTGAAAACTTTGACCCAAGAAGGTACAAAGAGGTGGCACCAAGTGATACTCCAGGGCTGACCTACAGAGGGTGACACCTGACCCCCTCAAGTGAGTAGGCTGCTACGGCCATCACACTGCCTCCGCCGTGTTTTACAGATGATGTGGTATGCTTTGGATCATGAGCTGTACCACACCTTCGCCATACTTTTCTCTTTCCATCATTCTGGTAGAGGTTAATCTTGGTTTCATCTGTCCAAAGAATGTTCTTCTAGAACTGTGCTGGCTTTTTTAGATGTTTTTTTTTAGCAAAGTCCAGTCTAGCCTTTCTATTCTTGATGATTATGGGTGGCTTGCACCGTGCAGTGAACCCTCTGTATTTACTTTTATGTAGTCTTCTCTTTATGGTAGATTTGGATATTGATACGCCTACCTCCTGGAGAGTGTTGGTCACTTGGTTGGCTGTTGTGAAGGGGTTTCTCTTCACCATGGAGATTATTCTGTGATCATCCACCACTGTTGTCTTCCGTGGGCGCCCAGGTCTTTTTGCATTGATGAGTTCACCAGTGCTTTCTTTCTTTCTTTCTTTCTCAGGATGCACCAAACTGTAGATTTTGCCACTCCTAATATTGTAGCAATTTCTCGGATGGGTTTTTTCTGTTTTCACAGCTTAAGGATGGCTTGTTTTACCTGCATGGAGAGCTCCTTTGACTGCATGTTTACTTCACAGCAAAACCTTCCAAATGCAAGCACCACACCTCAAATCAACTCCAGGCCTTTTATCTGCTTAACTGAGAATGACATAACGAAGGGATTGCCCACACCTGTCCATGAAATATCCTTGGAGTCAATTGTCCAATTACTTTTGGTCCCTTTAAAAACAGGGTGGCACATGTTAAGGAGCTGAAACTCCTAAATCCTTCATCCAATTTTAATGTGGATACCCTCAAATGAAAGCTGAAAGTCTGAACTTCAACTGCATCTGAATTGTTTTGTTTAAAATTCATTGTGGTAATGTCTATAATCAAAATTAGAAAAATGTTGTCTCTGTCCAAATATATATGGACCTAACTGTACAGCCTATATATATATATGTATATATATATATATATATATATGTCAGTGAGACACATATATATATATTTATATTTCATACAGCGCTAGATAGCTTAAAAGTCGGTGACTCAATTGCCGGCTTTTGCTATCTCCTTATCAAACCCGACAGGATATGAGTAGTGTTGAGTAGGGTTGAGCGAAACGGGTCGGCCATTTTCAGAAGTCGCCGACTTTTGGCAAGGTCGGGTTTCATGAAACCTGACCCGACCCCTGTGTGGGGTCGGCCATGAGGTCGGCGATCTTCTGAATCTGGTATCGGAATTCCGATACCGAGTTCCGATATGTTTGCAATATCGGAAATCGGTATCGGAATCCATATTTAAGTGTAAAAGAAAGAATTAAAATAAAAAATATTGCTATACTCACCCTCTGACGCACCCTGGTACTAACCGGCAGTCTTCCTTCCTTAGAATCAGCGCTTGAAAGACCTTCGGTGACGTCGCGGCTTGTGATTGGTCGCGCGACGGCCCATGTGACCGCTTACGCGATTAATCACAAGCCGCGACGTCACCGAAGGTCCTTCAAGCGCTGATTCTTAGGAAGGAAGGCTGCCGGAAAGAAGCAGGGCGCGTCCGAGGGTGAGTATATTCTTATTAGGTATATACTCACCCTCGGACGCGCCCTGCTTCTTTCCGGCAGCCTTCCTTCCTAAGAATCAGCGCTTGAAGGACCTTCGGTGACGTCGCGGCTTGTGATTGGTCGCGTGAGCGGTCACATGGGCCGTCGCGCGACCAATCACAAGCCGCGACGTCACCGAAGGTCTTTCAAGCGCTGATTCTAAGGAAGGAAGACTGCCGGTTAGTACCAGGGCGCGTCAGAGGGTAAGTATAGCAATATTTTTTATTTTAATTCTTTCTTTTACACTTAAATATGGATCCCAGGGCCTGAAGGAGAGTTTCCTCTCCTTCAGACCCTGGGAACCATAGAGGATACCTTCCGATATTTGTGTCCCATTGACTTGTATTGGTATCGGATATCGGTATCGGCGATATCCGATATTTTTCGGATGTCGGCCGATACCATCCGATACCGATACTTTCAAATATCGGACGGTATCGCTCAACACTAGATATGAGACATGGTTTAAATACAGTAAACCATTTAATATCCCTTATTTTTTTACATATTCCTCACTAATAATGTTAGTAGAATGTGTGTACAAAATTTGGGGGCTCTAGCTGTTAAAATAAAGAGATAAATCACGGAAAAAACTGGCGTGGGCTCCCACACAATTTTGTCCCCCAGAGCGGGAAAGCCAGTGACTGAGGGCAGATATTAATAGCCTAGAGAGGGACCATGGATATTGGCCCCCCTGGCTAAAATATCTGCCCCCAGCCGCCCCAGAAAAGGCACATCTGTAAGATGCGCCTATTCTGGCACTTAGCCCCTCTCTTCCCACTCCCGAGTAGCGGTGAGATATGGGGTAATAAAGGGTTAATGTCACCTTTCTAATGTAAGGTGACATTAAGCCTGGTTAATTATGGAGAGATGTCAATAAAACACCTATCCATTATTAATCCAATAGTAGTAAAGGGTTAATAATACACACACTCATTATGAATAAAGTATTTTAATGAAATAAATACACACATGGGATTGTAAAATCTTTATTGTACCCATAGAAGCGCGGTAGCGCGAAACGGCCGTCGTCTCCTGACACTACTGTTCTTCCTGTGGGACACAGCTGTTATTTTAATGCCACAAGAAAATTAAATAATTGTAAAATTATTTAACCCCTTCAGATGGATTTACAGCGTGGGACATGACTGTGCTCCGGAAAAGTATGGGATATTGTTGCTTTTTTCTTTTTTTTCTTTTACAGAACGAGGGTCTTCAGGTGGATTAAGCGTACAATAAAGATTTTACAACCCCATGTGTGTATTTATTTCATTAAAATACTTTATTCATAATGTGTGTGTGTGTTATTAACCCTTTACTACTATTGGATTAATAATGGATAGGTGTTTTATTGACATCTCTCCATTATTAACCAGGCTTAATGTCACCTTACATTAGCAAGGTGACATTCACCCTTTATTGCCCCATACCCCACCTCTACAGGGGAGTGGGAAGAGAGAGGCTAAGTGCCAGAATAGGCGCATCTCACAGATGTGCCTTTTCTGGGGTGGCTGGGGGCAGATGTTTTTAGCCGGGGGGGGGGGGGGAGCAATATCCATGGTCCCTCTCTAGGCTATTAATATCTGCCCTCAGTCACTGGCTTTCCCACTCTGGGGGAGAAAATTGCGCGGGAGCACACGCCAGATTTTTCCGTGATTTAACCCTTTATTTTAACACCTAGAGCTCCCAAATTTTACACACAGACACTTCTAACATTAGCAGTGAGGAATTTGTAAAAAAATAACAGATATGAAATGGTTTACTGTATGTAAACCATGTCTCATATCCTGTTGGGTTTGCTAAGGAGATAGCTAAAGCCGGCAATTGAATTACCGGCTTTTATGCTATCCAGCTCTGTATTAAATATAAATATACTGTATATATATGTGTCTCAATAACATATATATATTTATATATATATATATATATATATATATATATATATATATATACCTATACTATGTGTAGACATTTATTTGATCTATTCTAACCTGTCAGTATGATTTTACTGTACACCGCACTGAATTACTGGCTTTTCTATAGAACACCGGTGCACATTTCTTGCAAGGCACACTGATGGTCCGTGTGTAATCCATATTTTTCTCACCCCCATAGACTTTCATTGGCAGATTTTTTTTGCGCAATACGCTGACAAACGCAGCATGCTGCGATTTTCTACTCCTGTAAAATACGGTTGCGAAATATACGGCAGATAGGAGCTGCCCCATAGAGAATCATTGGTCTATGTGCAATGCTTAGTTTTTGCGCCTCTCATACGTCCATAAAACTCTCTAGTGTGACCCCGACCTAATATACTGATGTGATTGTAAACAGACTTGCATAGATCTGTTTTTTTTTATTGATGCCTGGCACATGTGCCTGTTGAAGGTCATATTTTATAGACCCAGCAGTTTATGACTATAGCATTAGTCTTTTTTCATTTATACAATAAATTATTATGCCTGAACATATCTCAAGGACATTGAAAATGCTGAACATAAAATATGCATAACAAAACATAATTAGAAAGCATTGCTCTTACGGCTTGATTGTGAACGCAATGCTAGATTTATCTGTATAATTTCTTTCTCTGCTCCTTGGATGCCTCTTAAGAGAAGCCTATATTTACTTCAATTGCGGACTCTGTCTAAATGATCAATTACACAGATAGTTGCAAATATTATGTAGAATTTAGAGAAGGTAACCTTAATCAATGTTCTATTTTCTTTCAGGACACATGCTGCTTTGCCATGTCACCACCTGGCAGTATTGGGGTAAAAGGTATTTGTCATTTAGCCAAGTAGATAAATCACAAATAATTTTGCTAGATTATTTCCTTGCATTCTTCCTTGGCACCTTAATTGAACAGTCCAATTTTAGAACACAGTTTTTCCACGCCATCACTTTCAATTTCTTAATGTCTTTTGTGGATACAAGAGAGACTCTCGCAAAGAAAATACATTGCCTTAAAATGCAAATGTAATCAGCCAACTAAAATATAAATGATAATTGATAGCAAATGAAATTACCATCATAGATCAAATAAATAAACAAAATGTATTCAGGCAAATGTGTTTTTCTTAATTTAGAAGCATTTCTCTCAATTAAATCTAATCTTTTGTACGTAACTTGTTTGTTACTGTATCCATATTCCTTGTGCTAACATGAGCTAAAATGGATTGCTTTAATTAATTTAGTTGTACATAGGCCATTTTAATCAATCGTACTACAGGCACACAAAACAAAGGAATGATTATTAGTTTATTATGTTTTTTCAAAACATGCATTTTCTAGAAATTTTTACTGTAGGTAGCTATAGGTCTTTGGTTACTACATCTTCTAAGAATTAACACAAAATGAAAGAAAAACAAATAAATTTCTTCACACTAAAATGTTGCTTTAGACTCTACAATTTGTTGGGTATTTTGTTCTGAGTACTTCAATATACATATGTGGTCATAAATAACTGTTTGAGTACATGGCAGAGTTCAGAAGAGAAGGCACACTATTTCTCTTTTGGAGCTCAAACTTGGTTGGGATACATTCTGAGTGCAATACTGCATTTGCAGAGCCCTCAAGTTTTTTTTACATTATTTATTTAAATAATTAAAAAATATGGTGTGGGGATCCCTCTATTTTTGATAACCAGAAAATGTAAAGCTGACAGCTGGGGGTTGCAGCCTTAGCTGTCAGTTTTACCTGCACTGGATATAAAAAATAGAGGGAAATCCTTGACATTTTTTTTTTAAATGTATTTATTGCACAGGCGCCCGCTGATGTATATGCTCATCATTGTATGCCTGTTCTCGCTGCTATCAGTGAGAGCAGGTGTAGGATGTTGAGAGTAGTACTCTCATCAGCCGATGCCTATGACCAGCGGTAACCTTTTTACTGCTGGTCAGAGCTTTTGGCTCACACACTGTCATCTGACAGCATGTGAATTGCAGCACTCTGACTTGTGGAAATGATCTTACCACCGATCAGAGCCTGTGTTTCCTGCTCTGTCATGAAGATGACAGAGGGAGAAACAATGGATGTTTGGCCCCCCCATTCATCTGAATGGAGTTCGGGATTTGGGTTTGAGCTCAGGTACTGTTCTGGTATCCGAACCAAACCTTTATTTAAATGTATGTCCAAAACCGCCAGATCCGAGCATCCATGGGTTCGCCCACCTCTAGTAAAGGATAAGTGTCAGATTTCCATCCAATAGCTCCAGAAGCTAGTGAGGGTGTTGTCAGGTGAAGGACAAGCACTACCAAAAGACAGTCAAGTCATTTCCAAGCAACTAGAGCTCTTGATTTGATCATTGTATACAATGATTGCCTTCCATGTGCTGTCTGGTTTTCCCCTAGGTCATACCGAGCTGAGACCTCATGTCCTGTGTGGTGCTTCGTTGGGGACAGTCGAGTCAGAAGAGGTATATGGTCCAGGTCAGTCATCAGAATAGCCATCTACTTCACCAGGTCTGCTTGTCACCATGTCACTGTGTGCTGGTGTCTCTGAAGGAAGGGAATCGGAGGCAATGTCCCCACACAGTCCTGACAAATGTTCCAATGATCTGCTCCCAAGAACCTCCCCACCTCGAGGACTTGTGGTCTTAGAGATCAGGCTGAAGATTGACCCTGAGAAGGTATCATCAGTATCTAGGTGGTAGGTTGAAGAGAATGTAAAGGCATCTTCCAAGTTTCTGCAATCCACCAACCAGGCAGAGGAACTACAGTTAGTACTTGTATCCTGAACAGCTTTTATTAACCTGGCCTGGCACCTCATTCCTGCAAGATTATTGAGTTCTCAGCCTCTAGTCTAGCTCTCTCAGTCGCTGATGCTCCGTAGCATAGTGCTATCTCCTGTGTACTGAACTACGACTTTCCCACTGACTACGCAACCTAGTAATTCTTCAATACCGTACTGCCACTTCTGTCTTCCTCTGGCTAGGCTAGCAGCCTCTGCTCTTCCTAGTGGTTGAAATAGTAAAAACTACAATCCAAACTAGTTGATAACACCAGGAGAACAAAATAAAACAGGCAGGATTCTGAAACTGCTGGCAGGTGCGAGATGTCCAGGAGACCACAGGCAAGCAAGTGGGATGGTGGAATTGGAAATCGCTGGCGGGCAGGAGACCACCGGCAAGCAGTCTCATTGCTGGAAACAGCTGGCAGGTGGGAGACTTCCAAGAGATCACATGCAGATTGCAGAGTTAGGCCTCTTTCACACTTCCATTTTTACAATCTGCACCGAATCCGTCAAAATGTTGAAAAGACGGATCCTGTGCTGATTGTAGAACCAGATGCAATGGAGACTTTTTTTGACGGTTCCAGTGCATCCTAGAAGGCAATGTGCACACGTTGTGTATGTGTCTTCGCCGCAGTTTTTCGCCGCGGTTTTTATGATAAAAATAATTTTAAAAAATTGTGATATTCTTACCTTCCGGCGTCCCGCGCAGCCCCTGTAGCCTTTCCGAAGCTCGCGATGCTGCCAGCAGCTCCAGTTTCCAGTGATGCATAGCGAGACAATGACCTGTGATGATGTAGTGGTCATTTCGCTGTGCATCACTGAGAAACTGGAGCTGCCGGCAGCATTGCGATCATCGGGGGGGCCGCAGGAAGGCTGCGGGGGACGCGTAGGACGCCGGAAGGTAAGAATTTCACAATTTTTTATTTTTTTAAATTATTTTTAACATTATATCTTTTTACTATTGATGCTGCATAGGCAGCATCAATAGTAAAAAGAGATAGAGAGAATGTCCCTAACAGGCAGGAAATTCTTCTGTGCATGCTCAGTTTGAAAAGATGGCATCCGTGGCTGGATTCCTGCTTTTCACAGTCAGCGACAGATCCTGCACCCATAGGCTTCCATTAGAGCCAACGACGGGCAGCACAGGATCGGTCGCTGAGCGATTTTCCGACGTGCAGAAAAAACGTTCCTCAAAACTCAGAAATCAGAATGCCAGATTTCCTCTTAAAAATCACTGGACATAATATGGAGGTGCAGCCAAGAGGCCTAAGTAGCTAATCCAAATAGTTTGTGACAAAACTGTGTTTCAGTGAGAAATCTGATGGCCAGATTTCCACTTAAAATCGTTACGTATAACAGTGTTGTTCAGGCTAACCATCTAAGAAAATAAATAGTGATTTGTTCACTTATTGACAGGTGACAGACAGCTGTTGGACTAAGGTTGTGAAACAGTAGGTTACAAGAGGGGAAGGCTACATAGAAAATTAGTGGGAAATAGCGAGGTTGTGGTAGAAGGGGGACTAAGCTTGGTGCTCGACGTTAATGAAAGCTCAACTGAACAAATACCATCTCGTCCTATCCAAACACCACTGACAGCATCTGTTACTGGACAGGCTATTCCACTCCCTTTCTATGGCAGCCACATAGAAGTACGCCTTGTAGATGAGGGCCACTCCAGTGGATGTCAAGCACTGCATCAAGTGGTTTTTCCTCCTCTTCCTCCACCTTAACATCACACACAGTAGAATCCTCAGAGGCGGCACCCCAATCATCCTTGTTTACCCCCACGTCAAAAATTTCCAAACGCCCAACTGAGTGGAGCCACAGATGAGCCATTCTGCAGAGCTGTTCACACATTCTATTCCATGGGCATCAGAGGCCTGTTCCAAAGATTCACAAAATTCAGAGGAGGAAAGCATCTATACCGATGGCCAAAATTTTTTCATGTTAGATCCGGGGCTGTAGAAAGAAGGGTCCGAGCAGAATCCACAACCTTGTCACCCGAAATTAATCACCAGGGGTGAAGGTGATCCTGGTGAGACTCAGATACCAGAAGCACATGTGGACTACACTGTGGTGTCAGGGCAGGAAGAAGAGGGGGGTGACTCAGGGTGAGGAGTGAGAGAGCAGAAAGGATGATGATGAGGTTGTAGATCCTACTTGGTGTCAACCCAGAGGTATGCAGCTGAGTAACTCAGCAAAGAAAATGGAGGAGGATGAAGATGAGGAAGTTAAGTTGCAGCTTCCCACACAGACATGAAGTGATGCAACGACAACAAGCACTGCGTCCTCAGCCACAACTCTGGAGAACCAGTCGTGAGTGTGTAGTTTTCAGGGATGGCAAGGGTTGCCTAGACTGGATCTTTTTTGAGACCGCAAAGGATGATCCAACTCATGTTATCTGCCAAATTTGCAAAAAGCACAACTCAGTACAGGAAAAAATTGCAATAATTTGACAACTACAAGCATGAACTGGTACATGCGCCATCAATATGCTTTAGTGTGGTAGTCTCACTGCACTAAAATGCCGACTAGAAGACCTTGTCAACCATTGGCTGTCCCATCAAATACATTTACTGCTTCTTCCTCCTCCTTCACCGTGCCAAGTCTTCTCACATAGGTCTCCAGCCACAGAAACTCTACTTGTTTATCCACTACAGTCGGGGTGAGTGAGAGCCCATCATTTGTTACAGAAGTGAACATGCCTGTTTTTTTGTGTCACCTAGCACCACACATTTTTTTCAATCCATCATAACATCTCTGCCTACACTTCACTTACAGTCCTGCAGTTGGCCTGTTCTCCGTACTCCACCCTCTCTCAGCACAGCAGCCAGTCTCGCAATTGTGGTCACTTAAAAGAATGTTTCAATCTGCACATGGCATAGCTAAGAGCTTGAACACCAACATCTCCAATCTGTTGGCCATGGAAATGCTGCCTTTCTGCCTGGAGGATACAGATGGTTTCAGCAGGTTGAGGACCATCGCAGTCCCTCTGTACCAGTTGCCAGTTGCAATTACTTCTCTTTGTAAATATTTTTCCCAGCAATATGCGCTCCTAAAGGTGATGATGGAACTCAATATTCTGATTCAAGAATGATTTTATTTTAAACTAGAACACTTCTCTAAGAAGCTGTGCTTGCGCTACACCAGCATGTCACCGACAACATTATCACCTGTATCCTGAAAAAATCTATGTCTTCCAGGATGTATTTCACCATTGACATCTGGAAGAGCAAACTTGGGCATGGATGATACATCTCACTGACAGGGCACTGTGTGACTCTGGTGGCTGTGGGGGCAGGTGGTCAAGGGGCTGCTCACAAGTCTTTGAATCTCCAGAGCTTGCTGGACAAACCTCTGTATCTAACAGTTCCTCCACTGTTTCTGGCTCCTCCACCTTCTATAGGGCCTCCACCTGTGCCCTCAACCTCTCCCTTAATCAGATACGTATTCCAACAGTGCAGATAGAATCCCCCCACCTCCATACTGCACAGCCATGGCTCACTTCAGTCAGGCAGTGTTCAAATTAATATAACTTGGAGATCGCAGTCACACAGCTCAAGAGTTGTGGACAACTATCCAGGCTGAGTTACAGCAATGGATTTATCCACTGAACCTGTTGCCAGGGAAAGCCATTTGCAATAATGGTGCAAACCTAGTGGTGGCCCTACACCGGGGCAATCTCACACACATGCCTTGCATGGCTCACGTACTCAACCTGGTGTTACAGCAATTCCTCCGCTATTATTCCTGCCTGGAAGTGCTGCTGCAAAAAGCACGGTAGCTGTGTGCTTATTTCCGCTGATCGCACCCCGCAGGTCACTGACTTGTATCGCCATAAAGGTCTTTCACCCTCTCCATTATACACATGGGGGATTTGATTAGTTACATTTACTTGGAGGTTACAATTACAATTCTGGACTTTTGAGATGTTCAAATTAGAATCAGTATACTTTCTTTTTGCCACTTCTATCGCAATTCTTGTTTTTTCTTTGCAATCAACAGATCATTTGTTAGATCTAAGCTCTATGAAATATAATGAAATCAGACCTAGTTTCATGACAAACATTTGTTACACAAATTCCTCTGTGGTGAAATGAGAGAAATTTGTAATTATGTAAGATTTATGAAACACCTGATATTTTTATATGTCAAGGGACTTAACACAGAAATGAATTAATTATTTAATGAAGAAAACTTTCTAAACAAGGTTAACATATAAAGTTACAAAAGCATAGAAATCATGCATACTGGTTAGATTTGACTTCAGGTCAAATGTGACTAATTCTGCACCTCCAGGTAAAATAAGTAAAACATCTTTTTGACTTTCATAAGAGAAGTTGGAAAAGTATTCTGGCTCACAAACATATCCTTTCTGTTTTATATGTATGTGTGAATGTCATAGATTAGAAGATACACTTTTAGCGCTTTCTCAACTCTGTTACTGATTTTGCCATTACTTCCTTAGAAAGAACTACTTCACAGCTGGAATATTCTTAAACTTAAGAGTAACATATATATAAAAAAAACTGTTTTCTTCATTGCACAGCTAGTGGAACATACTTATTATTATATCCATCTAATTCTTAGACAGTGCAAAGTTAGGCTAGGCAGTCTTAACATCTTCATCAAAAAGCCTGTTTTCACCTTCTTGACCAGTGTGCTGTTCAGTTTATTCTCATTGACTTTCAAGTACCATACATGGATATTTATGTAATGGTAATATACTTAGTTCTATCATCTATTGCATTTGTTATACTTTGCTGCCATCTACTGGCCATTACTGTATTACCCTGTAAAATTTGTTATGGTACTTTCCCATAATACCTCTCTGTCTATAGCTCCTCCTATCTTGCCTTCTCTTCCTGTTTTGTACTCCGTGCCATCTTAGATCATACATGTGTAGCAGAGCTGGAGAAAGGATTCTCTTGCTACCTCTAACCTGGAGCTTCTATTATCTCTAACCTGGAACTTCTATTATATTTAATCTGATACTTCTATAACAGCTCTAACCTACAGTCCTCACTCCTACCTCATCTTCATTCCTTCATCTTCCCTGATGTCTCATCTCATGTCACCAAGGTACTGTAAGTAAAGTCTGTTGAATTTATCACTGCATCATCCTTCTGGACCACCACACGCAGCTGATAAGGACTTGGAGCACAGGTTGGTGAGTAGCGCTATCCGCCATTGTTTATGCAGAGATTCGTATCACATCCCTCAGACACATCTCATCCACGTATATCGGTGGCAGAATAGTAGCAAGAGATCTAAGTCTACAGTGTCTGTGTGTATATTCATCGTCTTCTAGCAAGTCTAAACCATCCGCCATCTTAGCTAAAACATGTCCACCGTGGACCCATCTGCAAGTGAAGCACGTCAGGTTCCTGACACCACAGATGCTGCAGGAGTCCACACTTACCGCAGAGCAAGACGTACAACCCAGACGTGTAACCAAGCCGACACAAAAAGCCAGAGAGAATTTTGAGACTACTACAGACGAGTTCCATGATAACCTACAACATTTATGGGGCAGAGTTGATCACTATTTAGCAGCTCTTCAATGCTCTCACAGTAACGCCACAGATTTAACTGCCACATTGAAGAGATTATCCGCCGCCTATGATCGCTACCAGAGACTGTCTGCAAAGTACATCACATTCCTGAGTAACTGTGACATGGAAGATGCCCCAGCAGAACTAGCTGAAAGGGAAACTTTTCTCCAAGAAAAGACCTCATTAGTACGAGATGCCCAGGATAAAGCAGAACTCCGCCTCACTCACCTCCAAGAGGTTAGGTCACATCACACAACATCGACCAAAATCACATCTCCATCTTCCAGATCATCTCACTCCAGGACGTCAACATTGTCCAACAAGCTACTGGAGATCTGTGCGGCTGCAGAGGAAGCTAGAGTAAAAAGCTCCTTTGCTAAAAGTGAGGATGAAGTGGAAGTAGAAGCCCAAATGGAAGCTCAAAGAAATGAGATGGAGGTTCAAAGAAACAAAATGGAGGCTCAAAAGAAATTAAAAATTCTCCAAGCAGAAAGGAAAGATGCAACAGCCCTTGCTAAACTGAAGGTCCTTGAACAAAAGCATTGGGACAATAAGATAATTCGGACTGTCTTATTCCAGGAGAAATGGAGGACTTAGCTGATTGCACTTCTGACTACGTGCTAAGACATTTAACATCTGCACCAGCACCACCTCCAGTTTCTAACACAGATGCGCCCGCAAGTCAAGAAATGTCACCACCTACTGCCAACAAGGTAACTTCCAGCACTAACTCACAATTTAGGCCACAGCCAGCAGAACCTATAGAGACTAAACCACAGTTTAACCCTTATGCCGCATCATTTCGTCCTGATTTGTTGCAGTCATATAAGCCAGAGAACTTACATCCCCTACGGATACCACAAGTTCATCCTGCAACAATGACCGGGAGATCGGACATGTCTGACTTCGACTTCGCCAGATACATGATTCGCCGGGAGTTAATAAACATTAGTCTCTCAAAGTTTGATGATCGTGCCGAGAATTATAAAGCCTGGAAATCCACCTTTCAAGCAGTGATCCAAGACCTTAATCTCACTGGTAAGGAACAACTGGATTTGCTTGTTAACTGGTTAGGCCCTGAATCAGCAGAGCGCATAAAGACAATAAGGGCAGTTCATGTGGAATATTCAGATGCAGCCTGGGAGAGACTGGAACAAACCTACTGCAGCTCAGAAGCCATAGAACGTGCCTTATTTAAAAGACTGCAAACCTTCCCAAAGATAACTAACAAGGACAATAGAAAACTTCAAGATCTGAACGATCTGCTAAAGGAAATAGAATTGGCAAAATTAGACCCACATCTTTCAGGACTGAGCTACCTAGATACTGCTCATGGCATTAATCCAGTAGTGTCTAAGTTGCCACAGGGCATGCAGGATAAATGGGTAGACCACGGCTCAAGGTATAAAAGGCAGTATGATATGTCCTTTCCCCTCTTTTCACATTTTTCCAGGTTCATCAGTGACCAAGCTCGGAAGAAGAATGATCCCAGCTTCGACTTCACTGAGCCTACTCCACCAGCATCATCATCATCTACAAGGTAGGATAACATTGCCAAACGTAGAGATTCAAGGAACACAGTATCCGTGAGAAAGACTGACGTTCCACTTACTACACCTGCCTACAATAAAACAAATAATGTTGCTCCTAAAGTCATGGACAGTAACCATATGTGCCCTATCCACAAAGGGCTTCACTCACTTAAAGAATGCCATGGAACAAGGACTTTGCAGGAGCGTAAAGATACCCTCAAGGAGCTTGGGATATGCTATAAGTGTTGCGCCTCCACAGACCAACTCACTGAGGACTGTAAGGCTGCCATTAAGTGCACTGAATGCAGCAGTTATAAACACGTTACAGCCATGCATCCCACGCCAGCTCCACACAACTCACAACCTTCTGCAGCATCCAATCCTGCTCAAAGGCATGGCGGGGAGCCACAAGTTCCTGACCCAACTGCAACTGCTGTTTCCTCCTTATGTATTGAGGTATGTGGAGAAGGAACTGTTCCTAAATGCTGTGCCAAGGTATGTCTGGTTAAGGTCTATCCAGAAGGACAACCCGACAAGGCCTCCAAAATGTACGCCATAATAGATGAGCAAAGTAACCGATCTCTAGCAAGGTCCAAATTCTTTGAGATCTTCAACATAAAGGGACAAACGACTCCATACACCCTCAACACCTGCTCTGATCGTATTGAGACTTCTGGCAGGAGAGCCTCTGGGTACATAGTCTCTTCAATCAAGGGAAACGTGCATATACCCTTGCCAACCCTAATTGAATGTGACCAGATACCTGATAACAGGGAGAAGATTCCCACTCCAGAAGCCGTGCTTCATCATCGCCACTTGAGGCACCTGACTAATGAAATTCCTCCTCTGGACACGAATGCTGATATTCTAATCTTACTCGGGAGGGACATTCTGAAGGTCCACAAGGTGCTTTAACAATGCAACGGCCCAGATGATGCTCCATACGCCCAACGACTCGACCTAGGCTGGGTAACCATGGGCGATGTATGTCTGGATAGGAGTCACAAGGCATCTGAAGTCAATGCCTATAAAACGTATGTGCTCCAAAATGGTCGCACAACTCACTTTAACCCCTTCATGACCTTGGGATTTTCCATTTTTCCGTGTTCGTTTTTTGCTCCCATTCTTCCCAGAGCCATAACTTTTTTATTTTTCCATCAATATAGCCATGTCAGGGCTTATTTTTTGCAAAACAAGCTGTACTTTTGAACTACATCATTAGTTTTAGCATGTCATGTACTAGAAAACGCGAAAAAAAATCCAAGTGCGGTGAAATTGCAAAAAAAGTGCAATCCCACACTTGTTTTTTGATTGGCTTTTTTTACTAGGTTCACGAAATGCTAAAACTGACCAGCCACTATGGTTCTCCAGGTCATTACGAGTTCATAGACACCAAACAAATCTAGGTTCTCTTTTATCTAAGTGGTGAAAAAAAAATTCCAAACTTTGCTAAAAAAAGAAATTACACACCCGTAGCGTCTCCACTTTTCATGATCTGGGGTCGAGTAAGGGCTTATTTTTTGTGTGCTGAGCTGGCATTTCTAATGATCGCATTTTGGTGCAGATACGTTCTTTTGATCGCCCGTTATTGCATTTTAATGCAAAAAAACATAATTCAGGCGTTTCGAATTTTTTTCTCCTTTGCTGTGTAGCGATCAGGTTAATCCTTTTTTTTATTGAGAGATCGGTTGATTCTGAACGTGGCAATACCAAATATGTGTAGGTTTGATTTTTTTATTGATTTATTTTGAATGGGGCGAAAGGGGGTGATTTTTTTATTTTTTTCACATTTTTTTACTTTTTTTTTTACTTTTGGCATGCTTCAATAGCCTCCATGGGAGGCTAGAAGCTGGCACCACTCGATCGGCTCTGCTACATAGCAGCGATCATCAGATCGCTGCTATGCAGCAGAAATGCAGGTGTGCTATGAGCGCAGACCACAAGGGGGCGCTCACAGCAGGCCGGTATCAGTAACCATAGAGGTCTCAAGGACCTCTATGGTTACCATTCTGACCCCCCAGCACTGACCCCCCGATCATGTGACCGGGGTCGGCGATGCGCTCACTTCCGGCCGCCCGGCCAGAAGCGCCGGTTAAATGCCGCTGTCAGTGTTTGACAGCGGCATTTAACTAGTCAATAGCGGCTGGTGAATCGCGATTTCACGACATGTCCCGGCTTTGATGCGGGCTCACCGCCGGAGTCCTGCATCAAAGCACGGTATCTGACCTCGGACGTACTATCCCGTCCGAGGTCAGAAAGAGGTTAAGCCATGCCCTCATCACTACGAAGTGAAAGAAAGGTTCTCTGATTGCATCCAGGAGCCTGACATCATTCCCACTCCCTACGGTGATGACTTAGGGAGAACAGTGTTTCACACAACAAAAGATGACAACAAAGTCGCCTTATCCATAGAAGACAAGGAGTTTCTTAAAATAATGGACAGTGGATTCTTCAAAAATGAATCTGACCGCTGGGCTGCTCCCTTACCCTTCAAGGCTTCGAGGACCAGGCTTCCTAACAACAGAGAACAGGCCTTATCTAGATTCATCTCACTGCAGAGAACGGAACAAGATTGAAATGTAGGAACATTTCATAGCCTTTATGGACAAGATATTTCGCAGTGACCACGCAGAGCCAGCTCCACCATTGCAAGCTGATGAAGAAATGAAGAATGCTGGTATCTACCTTCCTTTGGAGTGTATCATCCAAGAAAGCCAAAACAAATCAGAGTGGTGTTCAATTCATGCACCAAACATGACGGTGTATCTCTGAATGACGTTCTCCTCACTGGTCCGAACATGACTAATAACCTGGTGGGAGTGCTCATGGGATTCAGAAAGGAACCGGTCGCCATCACCGCCGACATCGAACAAATGTTCCTTTGTTTTATCATGCAACAAGATCACAGAAATTATCTCCGTTTTCTATGGCACCGAGACAACGACAACAACAAGGAAATGGTCGAATACCGCATGAAGGTGCACATGTTCGGAAACAGTCCTTCTCCTGCAGTCGCTACATACGACCTACGTAGGACAGCCTCCGATGGCGTAGCAGAGTTCGGGAAGGATGCCCAACAGTTCGTTGAAAAGGACTTCTACGTGGACGATGGTCTTAAATCCCTGCCCATAGCGGAAAAAGCCATAGATCTGCTGAAATGGATGCAAGGTATGCTTTCTAAAGCTCATTTTAGATTGCATAAAATTGCCTCCAATAGTGCTGTTGTCATGAAGGCCTTTCAACCTAATGATCATGCCGCAGAATTTAGGGACTTGAATCTAGGCCCAGACAATCCACCAGTACAGAGAAGCCTAGGCCTGAGGTGGAACTTGCTAAAGGACTCTTTCAGCTTTCAGGTTAGTGGTGCAGAGAAACCAATTACTAAGCGTGGGGTTCTGTCAGTGGTGAACAGTCTATATGATCCACTTGGGTTTGTGGCAACCCTGACTATACAAGGCAAGCTCCTGCTGAGACAACTCTCAGAGTGCATTAAGGACTGGGATATACTACTCTCTGTGGACAAACAACTAAGGTGGAAGTCATGGAGAGAATCTCTGCGCCTTGGATAAGATCCACATACCACATTGTTACACTCCGGCATCCTTAGCTACGAGTCAAAGGAAAGAGATTCACGTATTCGCTGATGCCTCCACTGAAGCTATTGCAGCTGTCACTTACTTGAAGGTTGTAGACTCTAACAATGAAGCCCATGTTGGATTTCTGTTTGGAAAGGTTAAACTGGCTCCTAAACCCAAGCACACCATACCCACACTTGAGCTCTGTGGGGTTGTACTAGCCATAGAGATTGTGGACTTCATACAGGGCAAAGTAGCTATTCACGTGGATGACACAAAATTTTACACAGACAGTAAGATAGTTCTGGGCTACATATATAACCAGACAAAACGCTTTTACGTCTATGTCAGTAACCGCGTGGAAAGGATTAGGAAATCCTCTAAACCCCAGCAATGGCAGCATGTCCCATCCCATCTTAACCCTGTGGACCTTGCTATTAAACCAGTGTCTATTGGTGCCTTTGCAAGCTCTTCTTGGTTAACAGGATGAGAGATCCTTCATGACTAATGCGAAGAGACTGCCGTTGAAGACAGCTTCAACCTTCAGGATCCAGATGCCGACCCAGAGATCCGTCCTGATGTCAGCACCTTCATCACCAAATTTAAGGAGAAGGTTGGCTTGGACTGTCGGCGTTTTGATCGCTTCTCAAGATGGACAAGGCTGGTTCGTGCCATTGCAAGGTTAGTACACATTGTACAATGCTATCGCAACAGTAACATTGATTGTCACGGCTGGCATATCTGCCATAAGCCTCTCTCTGCAGAAGACATAGCTCTGAGTGAACTCATTGTGATACGCAATGAGCAGCCGAATGTTTTTCACAAGGAACTGGAATGTATACATAAGAAACAAGACGTTCCTAAAAACAGCCCCATTGTCAACTGAAACCCAGTAATAGACGAGAGGTGTTTATTGAGAGTTGGTGGTCGTTTAAACAAAGCTAAATTGGATGAGGCAGAAAAGAGTCCTCTAATTATTCCTGGTCATCACCATATCACCACTCTACAAATATGACATTACCATGAAAAAATTAAACATCAAGGCAGACACTTCACTGAAGGAGCCTTAAGAGCTGCAGGCCTCTGGATTGTGGGAGCAAAGAGACCGGTTTCCCATTTAATTCATCATTGTGTTCAGTGTTGCAAGACAAGAGGAAAATTGCAGCAACAAAAGATGTCTGATTTGCCTGCTGATAGGACAAGCACAGAGCCTCCATTTACCTATGTTGACTTGGATGTTTTTGGCCCATGGGCAGTCGCTGCACGTCGGACCAGAGGCGGACATGCGGAAAGTAAATATTGGGCAGTGTTGTTTACGTGCATGAGTGTACGAGCAATACACATAGAAGTGATAGAGTCCATGGATTCCTCCAGTTTCATCAATGCCTTAAGATGATTCTTCTCCATCAGAGGACCAGTAAAACAATTAAGATCTGATTGTGGAAAAAACTTTGTAGGTGCCTGTCGAGAACTACAACTGAATTCAACACCAGTCCAGATCTTCTTGACAACCAATGGCTGTTTCTGGGTCTTCCATCCTCCTCATGCTTCCCATATGGGCGGATCATTGGAAAGAATGATAGGCATTACTCGTCGGATACTGGAATCTATGCTGATGGACTCAAATCTTTCAAGACTCACTCATGAGACCTTGACCACTTTCTTAGCAGAAGTCTCTGCTATAGTAAACTCAAGACCTCTTGTACCCATATCTATGGATCCAGAATCTCCTACTATTCTCACTCCGGCAACTCTCCTCACCCAGAAACTTGGAACTGTTCCTAACCCGCCTGAAGACTCTGTGTCCGGTAACAAATATCAGAAATGGTGGAAACATGTGCAACATCTGGCTAATTGTTTCTGGAATAGATGAAAGAGGGAGTGCCTGACACTTCTCCAAAATGAAGAAATCGGCAACAAGTAAAGCCAAATTTACAAGTAGGAGATATTATCCTCATGAAAGACCAGAAGGAGGAAAGAAACACATAGCTTATGGGACTTATACCTAAAACCTTTCCAAGTGATGATGGCAAGGTACGCAAGGTAGAAGTGACAGTTACTAAACAAGGTGACCCCAAATCTTTCATTAGGCCTATATCACAGATTATTTTACTCATACCGGTTGAGGATTGATTATCCATCCAATCAGTTGGAACCCTTTAAAGGAACTTGAACCTTTGGATTACAAATGGATTGGAGACAGTTTGCCTAGCGCAGCTACTCCAATCTGAAGATGGTTTATCCTTAGGAGCTCGTTATAGACATTTGTCTATCTTGATATACAATATGTTATTGTTGCATTGCATGCGTTGTTTTTATCTTACAGGTCGATGTATCCCTCCATGCACTTCAGGTAAACACTCCCAATTCGTGACTGTTGGTATGGTGAAATCAAAGGATTTTAGACGGGGAGTGTGCTGTTCAGTTTATTCTCCATGACTTTCAACCATACATGGACATTTATGTAATGGTAATATACTTAATTCTATCATCTGTTGCATTTGTTATATTTTGCTGCCATCTACTGGCCATTACTGTATTACACTGTAATATTTGTTATGGTACTTTCCCATAATACCTCTCTGTCTATAGCTCCTCCTATCTTGCCTTCTCTTCCTGTTTTGTACTCCGTGCCATCTTAGATCACACATGTGCTGCAGAGCTGGAGAAAGGATTCTCTTGCTACCTCTAACCTGGAGCTTCTATTATATCTAACCTGGAGCTTCTATTATCTTTAATCTGGTGCTTCTATAACAGCTCTAACCTACAGTCCTCACTCCTACCTCATCTTCATTCCTTCATCTTCCCTGACATCTCATCTCATCTCATCTCACCAAGGTACTGTAAATAAAGTCTGTTGAATTTATCACTGCATCATCCTTCTGGACCACCACGCGCAGCTGATAAGGACTGGGAGCACAGGTTGGCAAGTAGCGCTATCCGCCATTGTTTATACAGAGATTCGTATCACATCCCTTAGACACATCTCATCTACATATATCGGTGGCAAAATAACCAGTCCATTTTTTTCAATTCTACCCAGTGTCACTTTATGAGGTAATAACTTGGGAAGGCTTCAACAGATCCCATAGATTCTGAAATTGTTTCTCGTGACATATTGTGCTTCATGATAGAGGTAAAATTTGCTTGATACGACTTGCGTTTAATTGTGAAAATATAGTAAATTTTTTACAATTTTTATCAATTTTCATTTTGTGCACCAGAGCCACAGTGTGAATACAAGAAGAGGATGTCATCGTAAGAAGATGGGAGGCCCCGAAACGGACCGGGACCGCCCCTGGGTGAATATAATCTAACCTCTTTTTCTCATCTTTCAGGATACATCGGGGGCTTATCTACAGCATTACAGAATGCTGTAGATGAGCCCCTGATGCTAGTGGGCTTAGCTCACCTTCGATGTTGAGGTGACAGGCTCCTTTTAACTCAAAATTGGCTGAAATAAAGAGCGGATGCCATATCGCGTTTAGATAGCCCCTGATGTGCCTAAACAGTGGAAACCCTTCAAAAATGACCCCATTTTGGAAGCTAGATTCCCTCATTGGAACTTATCTATATGTGTGGTGAGCGTGTTGAACCCACAGGTGCTTTACAGAAGTTTATAAAGTAGAGCCATGAAAATAAAAAAACAAACGTATTTTTCCACAAAAAATTATGCTTTAGCCACAAACGTTTTACTTTTACAAGAGTAACAGGAAAAAAATGAACCCCCAAAATTATTGTGCAATTTCTTCTGAGTATGCTGATACTCTATAAGTGGGGCAAAACTACTATCTGGGTGCACAGCAGGGCTCAGAAGGGAAGGAGTGATGGTTTGGAGAGGAGACTTTGATGGAGTGGTCTTCTGATGCCATGCGGCGCTTGAAGAGCCCCTGATGTGCCTAAAAGGTTTAAGTCCATGACATGTGACCCTATTTTGGAAGCCCCAGGTGCTTCACATAAATTTTAGCATTGAGTCATAAAAATAAAAAAAACAATTTTTTCATAAAACTTTTGTTTAGCTCCATTTTTTGTATTTTCTTAATGGTAAAAGGAGAAATTGGACCCCAAAAACGTTTGTGCAACTTCCCCTGAGTAAGCCAATACCCCATATGTGGTGGAAAACTACTGTTTTGGGGCATGGCAGGGCTTGGAAGGGAAGCAGTGACGGTATGTAGCGCAGACTTTGATGAATTTTCTGTGCACGCCATATAATAATAATATTAATCTTTATTTTTATATAGCGCTAACACCCATATCACTTTTAGAGAGCCCCTGATGTGCCTAATCAGTAAAAATCCCCCACAAGTGACTCATTTTGGAAACTGCATCCCTCAAGTAATTTAAGTATAGTTATTATAATGATAATAATGCTTTTGGTTTTGAATTTATATCGTGGTGGTATGTGTAACTTGTGTGGCATACATCAGATTATAAAAGTGTGTTGTGTCAACATAGTAAAAATAAATTTTTCTAATTTGTGGATGTTTGGTACTCTGTGAAGCAATCCTTAATGCAACTTTTTTGTGATCTTTGTTTCTACGAAGTTTGGGAAACCTCTCCTGGAAAAGATTGAGCTGGTATGATACAGGCACAATCAGTTTCAGAAGTATTGGGACCCTCACATTCCTGTGTGCCAAATATTAGGGCCTTGATGACTAACTCCTGAAACCGAAGGAAGGTATTGCCTGCAGATCAAAACATCACAATAACATTGTACAGTGCCTTCTTTACAATTTTTGTACCATACGTTAGCATTTTGCATGGTAATCTATGGTTTGAGGACCTGATCTTAGCGATCTACACCCCTCTTACTTATAATTCAGGATACAATCTTATTTTGGGACTTGTGTTGTGGCATTTCGGACAGTGGCAAGGGAGCTGTTGCCATGGTGTATGGTGGTAAAGATAAGGACATCCATCTTGTCCCTATATATTTGACAACCATCATGTTGCCGCTGCATTGGGCTTGGCTTTCTCCCTTTCTCAGCAGTTGCCCAATAAGCGGCTATGGAGGCCTCTTTGATTTATATGGACAATTCCCACACAGTTTTCCCATTCACCTCCAGGACAGGGGGCAATCAGGGGGAATCAATCTGGGTGTCCTTCCATTCGTAGACCCTAAATCTGTGCGTGTACCCCGAGGTACTCTCTCACAGGTTAATCAGTTTATTTCCATACCTGTCCCTCTTACTGGGCAGGTATTGTCAGAATTGTAGCCTACCTTTGAAATGAACTAGAGGTTCTTCTATAGAGATGTCCCTTTGGGGGTTGTATGCCTCAGAAAATTTTTTGCTGAAGTGTTCAACCACTGGCCATATTTTATAAAGATGATCAAAGTTAGGATAGTCTTGGGGAGGACACTGTGCATTATCACTATAATGCTAACATTTTTGGAATGCTTCAAATCATGTCCTTTTCATGGCCAAACAGAATACCAGAGTACTGTAGAGTATATAAGTACTCCAGTATTGCCAAAGCTCTGGTGTTTTGACTATGCCCATATGCAGCACAATGCCTCAAAATATCATAATTTCTGCTGCATTTTCTCAAAACCCATTTGGAGTATGATGTTATGGGATTTCGGGTGAAAAAGTTATGGGCAAATTTGTATGGGCCTCCAAAAGATATATTATTTAATAGCTGAAAAAGAATTGTAAAAAGTCAATATCAGTGAGTCTTGCAACATTTTGCAACATCAAGTTTGATTCCTGAGCTGCCAATGAAGTCTGGAATGACAGGCTGATAATTTTTTGGGGGTGAAGTCCATATGGGATTGATTGCTGTAGGGGCTGTCTGGGTCCTAAGGCACCTTGCTGGGGGTCCCTCTCAATAGATGGGAACGAGGAGGAAGAGAAATAGAGGAGTGTGGGATCTTCCTTAATCTGCGTTGGAGGAAAGGAAAGTGTATGCCTCCTCTGATGAATAGCGTCTTCATGACGAATGGGCTATTTTTATTTTGTTCTTCAAAACACTAGGAATCTGTGGGTAAATGGTTCTTTTACACATGTATTGTGTGGGACTTGTAAAGGGTACGATTTGTTATAAAACGTAGAGAAAAAAGTAAAAAGGAAAAATTTAGAAGTAAAAAATGAAAAGAAAAGTCAGTAGATTTATACAACTATTGTGTGCTATTATTTTTTTCTAAAAGAAAATCAGACATGACTAACAGCACAATGTCTGCTACTCTAACCAGCTAAATAAAAAAAAGAAAAAGTTTCTTGGTGCAGAGTCTGATTAGTAGTGATATTGATCACAGTTCAGTGACCACGGGAAGAGGATGAATGCTCAGCGCAGGACACCATACCTCAAAAAAGTGCAAGAAAAGTGTGTCAAAATTACAGTTGGGAGAGGGGGATTGGGAGTGGTGGAATGAAGAGGGGGGAACTTGAACAGGGATTGGGGAACTGCTGCTGTTGTGATCATAGATCAGTCACACAGCAGCTAGCACACAGACACAGATCACATGAGACAGGAGGCAGGAGACAGAAAGACAGAAGGATTGCACTGGCCACTATGAATTTTTCTTATTCTGCACGGCAACTCTGAGGTAAAGATGGAGTGTATAGTGATGATCACTATTTTAGATTAACCCCTTTCACGCTGATTGGCTAGTAAGTACTCTTCAGCCAATGAGCGCCAAAAGGGTTAATCAGGCGAGGTGACATCGCGATCACCCCATCCATTGTGACTGCTGTGATTGCCAAGGTCTTCAACAGCAACAATCACAGCATGTCACATGGATTTTTTTTTTTAACTTTATTGTGACATTGCTATGATTGGCTGGTCAGAATTGAACAGCCATTCACATTGATCGCCGACATTCGAGCAGTATAGCCCCCCGTGGCAATGTGCAGGGATGGCTTGCTGCTGTCGATGCAGTGCGGTGACCAGAAATAGTGGCACCATATATATATATACTCTTTGCGGGAATGCATCTCCCACAGCACAGTATATATACAGAGCATGTCAGGAAAGGGTTAAAGTGTTGCAGATTTATCATGGTTTGTGCTGCTGGATAAATTTGGTTTATATTTTTAGACTTTCTAGTCTAAGTTTACCAACAATTAGTTAATAGAATCATAGAATGTTATGGATCGCCCCATGTAGGGCAATGGGGTACTCGGTACCGGGTCCTTCGGTTCACAAGGGGATGTCACGGTGGCTGACCCGGTCCGTGGCCCTCGGGAGGTCCGTTGTAAAGGGAAAGGTCTTCAAAGGGGAAATGTTTGTGTTCGTGACACCACCTGTGGTATTCGATCAGGGTGACCGATGCTGCTTAGGGGTCCGTTGGGTTGATGTTATGGCAGCTAGACGGGATATCTTCCCACAGGTGAAGTGTGTCCCCAGGGCTTCCCAGTGTGTAAGATGGTGGATCGTGAAAGGCGCAGTGAAGAACGAGGACACAAGGTTGCAGTCTCTTTACCTTTTTACTGTAGACTTCAGCATCCACAGTCCAGAGCACCAGATCACAGGGCAGGCAGAGTCCGGCCGGTTTGGAGATAAATCCAGAGTCCCCTTATCCAGGTGGAAATCAGTAGCCTTTCTCTAGCACCTGGGTGTTGTAGTTCCTTACTGCTGAGCTTCTCATAAGGTCCTCACAACTATTGTAGATGTTCTAGATGTTGTGTCTCTCTCTGTTCCCCGGATCGAAAGGACAAACCCATATGACTAGTGTCCTGAGGCTTTTTACAGGGACTCTAGCACACCCTAGCCCCCACAAGTTGCCACCGTGCCTCCTGGGTATAGGGTGGATCAGTAACTTGAAATTAGCTGTCCTGCCGGTCTCTGGAGCAAGGCATAAAGGACTGTTGCTCCCTCGGTGTTCCGGCACCGGATCCTGCGCCTCAGAAGGAGGCAGCCTGTGTAGGGCAGAACTCCTTCTGGTTTCCTCTCCTTTCGCTAAGACTTCGTTTCTCACCCTCTACAATACAATTCGCTGTTTGTGTCTCTTTCTTAGGATACTGCCGCACGTGGGGCAGGCGCAGCTCCGTGACCTTCTGTCTAGGCCTCTGACAGGATCCCACCCCTGTCAGGGACCAACAACCTGAGCAGAGCTCAGATAGCAGCTAACTGGGTGAAGCCCAGCCAGCTTCTGCCTAACTTCCTATCCAGACCACCAGTTTTACCTAATGTGAAGAGTGCCCTAATAAATAGGAGCATAGCTCCTCCTGGTGGACTGGAGTGTGAAGTGTGTTGTGTGTTGGTGTTACCTGGTAAAGAGATCTCCTTTATTGCCTTCAAACGTAACATCTCTCCCCCCAGAGGAGAATGATATTGCTGCAACGACCAGGACCCTGTGGTGCTGCAGTTATAGTTGGAAGGCATCTCCAGGGTCATCTTATCCAACCCCCTGCTCAATGCAGAATTCACTAAACCATCTCAGATAGATGTCTGTCCAGCCTCTGAAGACTTCCATTGAAGTAGAATTCACCACCTCTCATGGCAGCCTGTTCCACTCATTAATCACCCTCACTGTCAAAAAGTTTTTTCTAATATTTACTCTGTATCTTCTCCCTTTCAGTTTCATTCCATTGCTTCTTCTGTTTCTCTGCGGAAATGAGAATAAGGTGATCCCTCTACACTGTCCCTTCAGATATTTGTAGACAGCTATTAAGTCTCCTCTTAGCGTTCATTTTTGCAAGCTAAACATTCCCAGATCCTATAACTGTTTTTCGAAGGACATGTTTTGAAGTTCACCCACCATCCTGGTAGCTCTTCTCTGAACTTGCTCCAGTTTTTCGATGTCTATTTGAAAATGTGGTGCCCAGAACTGAACACAATATTCCAGATGAGGTTTGACCAAGGAGAAGCAGAGGAGAATAATTACTTCATGTGATCTAGACTATATGTGTCACGATATTTTATGACCAACGGGGGGTCGGCGGATAGCACAACAAACACATAAAAGGATGGTAAAGGGGTGAGGAAGGCCCTACCGAAAGGGAAATGAGAAATGGTCACCTCCTGCTCAAACCTGAGCCTGACCCTGCATTCCCCTAATGCCCTACGTGGGTCCTTCTCTCCACCGACATCAGGAACCTCGTCCTTCTCTGTCACCTCACACCGCCCTGGCTAGTGCACTGACCGGCAAGGGTGCTAGTCTCACCACTGCAGATAGCTCAACACAGGGGACAGTGACAAACATGAGACTGACAGGGTAAAAACACAACTTAGCTTTACAACTTCCTCTGCTGCAAAGCACTGCACAGCAGAATAAAGGTTTTAGGATCATGAACTCATGAAACCAGCTGATACACTACAGCAGCCAGCAAGCTCCTTACTCCAGGCTTGGTCTCTGTAGATTGCTCTATCACCAACAGTCAGCTGATGCATCAGGTGACTAATTAAAGGATGGTGTGAGTGGTCACCACCCACATCAGCTGACCTGACATTAACCCCTGTTGGCCTAATGGGAAAAAAGCTACATTAAAATCATAGTGGAACCAGAGCTGCCTCAAATCCAAAAATAGATTGTGACAATATGCTTTTCTTAATACATCCCAGAACTGGGTTTGCATTTTTTTTGCTGCTGCATCACACTGTTCACTCTTGAGAAGTATGTGATCTATTAGTATACCCAAGCCTTTTTTCACATGTGCTGGTGCTTAGTTATATTCCTCCCATTCTGTAGATGTAATTTTTGTCTATCTTGCCCAGATGTAGAATCTTGCATTTCTTTCTGTTAAATACCATGTCCATTGTTCAAGCTTATCTAGATCCTTCTGAATAATGTCTCTGTTTTCTTTAGTGTTAGCTATCCCTCCTAGCTATGCATCATCTGCAAATTTAATTAGTTAACCTTCAGTTCCATTTTCTGGATCATTTATAAAAATGTTGAACAACACTGGGGCCAGGACAGAGCCTTGCTTGAAACGCTTTTACAATTGGATGTGCAACCATTTACACTCCCTGACAGAAGTTATGTTGCGTTTCCATGTTATGAAAATAAAGGCTTATAACCTGAAGTTAAATTCATCCATTGGTTGTATGAATTATTCTTTTGAAAGCTGAAACACTCCCAAATGTAGTTTAGGTTAAGGAAATAAATTGGCATCAATGCAGAAATGTTGATCAGTTAATGGACACAGAATGGTCAGATTTTGGCAAGACAAAAGTTTTGTCGCCTGGTCGTATGATGCACCCAATCCTAGTTTACATCCTCACCTGTGCTCAGTAAATGATCGGTTAATTAGTGTGTGTATATAAAAAGAAACCCAGCACCCCAGACCTTCACTTGAACTGCAACTTGAGCTCTGACAACATGAAAAAAATCCACCCTGCGACCAAAACCTGGATTATCAAGAGGCTGAAAACCAGATCCACTGCAGAGGTGGCTGGCACCTTTAATGTGTCTCAGCATCAAGTACAAAGAATTAAAAAAAGATTTGAAGAGACTGGAGATGTGTTTGACAAGCCCAGGTCCAGCAGACTCCACAAGATAACTGCTCAGGAGGAAAGTTTGTTGGTTAGAAAATCCAAAGCAAGCCCCTCTTCCACTGCAGCAGAGCTCCAACAGGCCTGGTCACCTCAAATCCCTGTATCAACTAGAACAGTTTGTAGGATTTTGTCTCGAAATGGCCTCCATGGTCGAATCAGTGCCCAGAAGCCAGCACTAAACAAAAGGCAAATAAAAAAAACATGTGGCATTTGCAAAGTCCCACAGCCTGCTAAACAGATGGACGCTGGAAAAGTGGCAGAAGGTGGATTTCTCTGATGAATCTTCAGGAGAATTACACCACAGCCACCGCAAATACTGCAGGAGACCTACTGGAGCCCATATGGATCCAAAATACACCCAGAAAACAATTACATTTGGTGGTGGATAGATCATGATCTGAGGTTAAATTCAGTATGGAGGTGTGCAAAACATTTGCAAGGTCGAAGGCAATAGCAATAGCCTAAAATATCAAGAAGTATTAGCCACCTCTCATATTCCAAAACATAAAAGGGGTCAAATTCTGCAGCAGGACGGTGCTCCATCTGAGACATCCATCTCTACAACAAAGTTCCTCCAGGCAAAAAAGACTGGCCAGCCGAGTCACCAGACATGAGCATCATGGAGCATGTTTGGGGTAGGATGACAAAACCAAAAAATCTAGATGAACTCTGGGGGGGCATGTAAGACTGCATTCTCTGCTATTCCTGATGACATAATTAATAAATTGGTTTGAATAATTGTTGAACCGCATGGATGTAGTCCTTTAAGCTCATGTAAGTCACACAAAATATTAAATATGACTCTAATAGCACCACAACTTCATTCACCAATGTTATGCAACATATAAATGTATTTTAAGTTAATTATTTGTTTAATATTACATTACTTTCTGTGGGCGACAAAACTTTTGTCTTGCCAAAATCTTACCATTCTGTGTCCAGTAACTGATCAATATTTGTGCATTGATGCCAATTTATTTTTTTTAACGTAAACCACATTTTTGAGGGTTTCAGCTTTCAAAAGAATAATTTATACAACCAATGAATGAATTTTATATCAGGTTATAAGCATTTATTTACATAACATGGATAAGCGACATAACTTCTGTCAGGGAGTGTATTACCACTCTTTGAGTACGATCACTAAGCCAATTATGAATTCACCTAACGGTAGATTTGTCAATCCAATACTTGGTCATTTTTTTAATAAGGATAGTATGAGATACTTTATAAAATGCTTTGCTTAAGTCGAAAAATATTATATCTACTGCATTTCCTTGATGCACATTCACCCTCCGCTCATCTCTGCGGCCACTCCGCTACTCACCGCCACCCATTTGGTCCTCATCTTCTGATTCAGCGCTGCACGTATTAGAATCTTTGTTCCTTGTGTAGGGGAGGGGCTGGAGAGGAGAATGGTAAAATGGGTATAAGGATTTTAAATTTTCAGCAGATTCTCTCATCCAGTTTTCTAAAATTTGTCTTTTTTAATCAAATGTAAATTGCCTCTTCAGAGAGGAAGAGGACTAGAACTCTAGTGCCACCTATTGGAAGTAGCAATCCTAACAGTCAATGTCGACTCTTTAATGAGCCTTGTCACATGACTTAGGATAATAGCCAAACCAGAATCTCAATTTGCAGACACTGTGTTTCGGGATACTGCCCCTCGTCAGTTCAAAGTGGAGATCTGGTTTGGCTGATTGAGAGGCGTCTGACCGGGATCCAAGAAGTATCGTTTCTCCTTGCGGAGAGTGACATGATAAGCATGTTGAGGTGAGGAGACTTAAAGCCGCAATGCTCCTCTGGGAAATATGCAAATTGTCTCTTCAGAGAGGAAGAGGACTAGAACTCTAGTGCCACCTATTGGAAGTAGCAATCCTAACAGTCAATGTCGACTCTTTAATGAGCCTTGTCACATGACTTAGGATAATAGCCAAACCAGAATCTCAATTTGCAGGCACTGTGTTTCGGGGTACTGCCCCTCGTCAGTGCAAAGTGGAGATCTGGTTTGGCTGATTAATCTTAATCAAAAGTAGTAAGAGTTTGGAGTAAAAGGGAAAAGTTAAACGTCTACCATTTCCTTAGAAAATTTCAACTTCACCCATTGTACGATGGTCCATTCTTACTTTGACTAAAAAGGGAAGATCAGATATTTCATCTGGGGTATAAAACAATCCTAATTAGTGATGGGTGAGCACTAAAATACTCGGGTGCTCGTTGTTAGGGTAGAGCAAATTGGAATACTCGGGTACTCGGCCAGAACAACGAGCCCAATGTAAGTCTATGGGAGACCAGAGTATTTTTACCGCGATCCCCCCAGGGGTCATTTTAAGGTCTAAAAACGTCTGAAAATGATCGAAACACTGCTCAAATTACACAGGGACCTCATGGGGATCGCCCCTGGAAGCATTCCTGACTCCTAGTTCACAGCCTTAATCATTTTTTTTCCAAGATTTATGCCATTTTTCCCGGTGCCACAAAAAACACATGAAAACAAAACCAAAACAGGTTTTGCTTTGAAATATGTCAAGGTACATCCTTTGCAGGTTAATGACTTGCCTGTAAGGCCAAATATTTCACCCCAGACCGAAAATTTTCCACTTAGGCTTAGTTCAAACGCTGCCTTTTTGAAGCGTTTTTCAACTTTATCATTGCTTTCAACCACTACAAATGCATTCACTGGGAAATGTCATTGTAAAATTTAACACCCCTAGCTGGTCATGTGGTGTGTGACACATAAGCAGACCCATCTTGTTACATTTACGAAGGAGGGACTCTTAAAGTCATAGGGCCTATTTTTACTGGTGCATCAGGCGGCATTAATCTTCTTAAAGGGCCATTGTGAAATAGTGGGTCTCCTAAGCTGTTGTAGCCTATGCTGTGAGTGGATGGGCTGCCAACAATTATGACACACCACAATACCCCTGTCATAAGATGTCCAGGGGGGACTCCTGAAAAAATGTTGCATTGAATTCAAGGCCTGCCCTGCTACCAATTCATATGCACCCCGATAAGCCTTTGAGCCCACATACTGGATGGGCCCAGGAAAATCCACTTCACTTTATGCAATTTGTGCTCCATACTCCTTTGTTTTATACATTGGCAGCAAGGCGAGCCCTGCTGCATAGTCAGTCATATGCACCCCATTAGGCCTTGGAACCCAAATACTGGATGTGCTCATGAACATCCACTTCACAATATGCATTTTGTGCTCCATACTCCTAAGTTTTATACATTGGCGGGAAGGCAAGCCCTGCTGCATAGTCATATGCACCTCATTAGGCCTTGGAACCCACATACTGGATGAGCCCAGGAAAATCCACTTCACAATATGCATTTTGTGCTCCATACTCCTTTGTTTTACACATTGGCAGGAAGACGAGCCCTGCTACATAGTCATATGCACCCCATTAGGCCTTGGAACCCACATACTGGATGCGCCCATGAAAATCCACTTCACAATATGCATTGTGTGCTCCATACTCCTTTGTTTTATACATTGGTGGCAAGGCAAGCCCTGCTGCATAGTCAGTCACATGCACCCCATTAGGCCTTGGAACCCACATAGTGGATGTGCCCATGAAAATCCACTTCACAATATGCATTTTGTACTCCTGTACTTCTAGGTTTTACACATTGATGGCAAGGCCAGCCCTGCTGCATAGTCAGTCATATGCACCCCATTAGGCCTTGGAACCCTCATAGTGGATGCGCCCATGAAAATCCACTTCACAATATGCATTGTGTGCTCCATACGCCTTTGTTTTATACATTGGCGGCAAGGCCAGCCCTGCTGCATAGTCAGTCATATGCACCCCATTAGGCCTTGGAACCCACATAGTCGATTTGCCCATGAAAATCCACTTCACAATATGCATTTTGTACTCCCGTACTCCTAGGTTTTACTCTTTGGCGGCATGGCCAGCCCTGCTGCATAGTCAGTCATATGCACCCCATTAGGCCTTGGGACCCACATACTGGATGTGCCCATGAAAATGTACTTCACATTATGCATTTTGTACTCCCGTACTCCTAGGTTTTACACATTGGCGGCAAGGCCAGCCCTGCTGCATACTCATATGCACCCCATTAGTCCTTAGAAGCCACATACTGGATGTGCCCATAAAAATCCACTTCACAATATGCATTGTGTGCTCCATACTCCTTTGTTTTATACATTGGCAGGAAGTCGAGCCCTGCTGCATAGTAATACGCCCCCATTAGGCCTTGGAACCCACATACTGGATGGGCCCACGAAAATTCACTCGTATTTTTTAATGGTATGATGGTTCCCTCTTTGCACAATTATTTACAGGAGAATTTTGCAATTTTACTTGACATGTTTTTAACCCCTTTCTGCCATTAGACGTACTATTGCGTCCATGTGGGGTGGGCTTTACTTCCCAAGGACGCAATAGTACGTCATATGCGATCGGCAGCGCTCACGGGGGGAGCGCGCCGATCGCGGCCGGGTGTCAGCTGTTTATCGCAGCTGACATCCGGCACTATGTGCCAGGAGCGGTCACGGACCGCCCCCGGCACATTAACCCCCGGCACACCGCGATCAAAGATGATCGCGATGTGCCGGCGGTACAGGGAAGCACCGCGCAGGGAGGGGGCTCCCTGCGGGCTTCCCTGAGCCCCCCGCAGCAACGCGATGTGATCGCGTTGCTGCGAGGGTCTCACCTCCCTCCCTGCTCCCTCCAGCCCCGGATCCAAGATGGCCGCGGATCCGGGTCCTGCAGGGAGGGAGGTGGCTTCACAGAGCCTGCTCAGAGCAGGCACTGTGAAGGCTGCAGCGCTGCATGTCAGATCAGTGATCTGACAGAGTGCTGTGCAAACTGTCAGATCACTGATCTGTGATGTCCCCCCCTGGGACAAAGTAAAAAAGTAAAAAAAAAAAATTCAAATGTGTAAAAAAAAATAAAAAAAAATATTCCAAAATAATGAAAAAAAAAATAAAAATATTATTCCCATAAATACATTTCTTTATCTAAATAAAAAAAAAAAACAATAAAAGTACACATATTTAGTATCGCCGCGTCCGTAACGGCCCGACCCATAAAACTGGCCCACTAGTTAACCCCTTCAGTAAACACCGTAAGAAAAAAAAAAAAAAACGAGGCAAAAAACAACGCTTTATTATCATACCGCTGAACAAAAAGTGGAATAACACGCGATCAAAAAGACAGATATAACTAACCATGGTACCGCTGAAAACGTCATCTTGTCCCGCAAAAAACGAGCTGCCAAACAGCATCATCAGCAAAAAAATAAAAAAGTTATAGTCCTGAGAATAAAGCGATGCAAAAATAATAATTTTTTCTATAAAATAGTTTTTATCGTATAAAAGCGCCAAAACATAAAAAAATGATATAAATGAGGTGTCGCTGTAATCGTACTGACCCGAAGAATAAAACTGCTTCATCAATTTTACCAAACGCGGAACGGTATAAACGCCTCCCCCAAAAGAAATTCATGAATAGCTGGTTTTTGGTCATTCTGCCTCACAAAAATCGGAATAAAAAGCGATCAAAAAATGTCACGTGCCCGAAAATGTTACCAATAAAAACATCAACTCGTCCCGCAAAAAACAAGACCTCACATGACTCTGTGGACCAAAATATAGAAAAATTATAGCTCTCAAAATGTGGTAACGCAAAAAATATTTTTTGCAATAAAAAGCGTCTTTCAGTGTGTGACGGCTGCCAATCATAAAAATCCGCTAAAAAACCCGCTATAAAAGTAAATCAAACCCCCCTTCATCACCCCCTTAGTTAGGGAAAAATTAAAAAAAGTATTTATTTCCATTTTCCCATTAGGGCTAGGGTTAGAGTTAGGGCTAGGGTTAGGGCTAGGGTTAGGGCTAGGGTTAGGGTTAGGGTTAGGGCTAGGGTTAGGGCTAGGGTTAGGGCTAGGGTTAGGGTTAGGGTTAGGGCTAGGGTTAGGGTTAGGGCTAGGGTTAGGGCTAGGGTTAGGGTTAGGGCTAGGGTTAGGGCTAGGGTTAGGGCTAGGGCTAGGGCTAGGGTTAGGGTTAGGGCTAGGGTTAGGGCTAGGGTTAGGGCTAGGGTTAGGATTAGGGTTAGGGCTAGGGTTAGGGCTAGGGCTACAGTTTGGGTTGGGGCTAAAGTTACAGTTAGGGTTTAGATTACATTTACGGTTGGGAATAGGGTTGGGATTAGGGTTAGGGGTGTGTCAGGGTTAGAGGTGTGGTTAGGGTTACTGTTGGGATTAGGGTTAGGGATGTGTTTGGATTAGGGTTTCAGTTATAATTGGGGGGTTTCCACTGTTTAGGCACATCAGGGGCTCTCCAAACGCGACATGGCGTCTGATCTCAATTCCAGCCAATTCTGCGTTGAAAAAGTAAAACAGTGCTTCTTCCCTTCCGAGCTCTCCCGTGTGCCCAAACAGGGGTTTACCCCAACATATGGGGTATCAGCGTACTCAGGACAAATAGGACAACAACTTTTGGGGTCCAATTTCTCCTGCTACCCTTGGGAAAATGCAAAACTCGGGGCTAAAACATATTTTTTGTGGGAAAAAAAAAGATTTTTTATTTTCACGGCTCTGCGTTATAAACTGTAGTGAAACACTTGGGGGTTCAAAGTTCTCACAACACATCTAGATTAGTTCCCTGGGGGGTCTAGTTTCCAATATGGGGTGACTTGTGGGGGGTTTCTACTGTTTAGGTACATTAGGGGTTCTGCAAACGCAATGTGACGTCTGCAGACCATTCCATCTAAGTCTGCATTCCAAATGGCGCTCCTTCCCTTCCGAGCTCTGCCATGCGCTCAAACGTTGGTTTCCCCAACATACGGGGTATCAGCGTACTCAGGACAAATTGGACAACAACTTTTGGGGTCGAATTTCTCCTCTTACCCTCGGGAAAATACAAAACTGATGGCTAAAAAATAATTTTGGGGGGAAAGATTTTTTTTTTTAATTTTCACGGCTCTGCGTTACAAACTGTAGTGAAACACTTGGGGGTTCAAAGCTATCACAACACATCTAGATGAGTTCCTTAGGGGGTCTAGTTTCCAAAATGGTGTCACTTGTGGGAGGTTTCTACTGTTTAGGTACATTAGGGGCTCTGCAAATGCAATGTGACACCTGTAGACCATTCCATCTAAGTCCTCATTCCAAATGGAGCTCCTTCCCTTCCGAGCCCTCCCATGCGCCCAAACAGTGGTTCCCCCCCACATATGGGGTATCAGCGCACTCAGGACAAATTGGACAACAAATTGTGGGGTCGAATTTCTCCTGTTACCCTCGGGAAAATACAAAACTGGGGGCTAAAAAATAATTTTTGTGGGAAAAAATTTTTGTTTTATTTTTACGGCTCTCCATTATAAACTTCTGTGAAGCCCTTGGTGGGTCAAAGCGCTCAGCACACATCTAGATAAGTTCCTAAGGGGGTCTACTTTCCAAAATGGTGTCACTTGTGGGGGGTTTCTACTGTTTAGGTACATTAGGGGCTCTGCAAACGCAATGTGACACCTGCAGACCATTCCATCTAAGTCTGCATTCAAATGGCACTCCTTCCCTTCTGAGCCCTCCCATGTGCCCAAACAGTGGTTCCCCCCACATATGGTGTATCATCGCACTCAGGACAAATTGGGCAACAAATTTTGGGGTCCAATTTCTCCTGTTACCCTCAGGAAAATACAAAACTGGGGGCTAAAAAAATAATTTTTGTGGGAAAAAAATTTTGTTTTATTTTTACGGCTCTGCATTATAAACTTCTGTGAAGCACTTGGTGGGTCAAAGTGCTCACCACACCTCTAGATAAGTTCCTTAGGGGGTCTACTTTCCAAAATGGTGTCATTTGTGGGGGGTTTCAATGTTTAGGCACATCAGTGGCTCTTCAAACGCAACATGGCATCCCATCTCAATTCCTGTCAATTTTGCTTTGAAAAGTCAAACGGCGCTCCTTCCCTTCCGAGCTCTCCCATCCACCCAAACAGTGGTTTACCCCCACATATGGGGTATCAGCGTACTCAGGACAAATTGTACAACAACTTTTGGGGTCCAATTTCTTCTCTTACCCTTGGGAAAATAAAAAATTGGGGGCAAAAAGATAATTTTTGTGAAAAAATATGATTTTTTATTTTTACGGTTCTACATTATAAACTTCTGTGAAGCACTTGGTGGGTCAAAGTGCTCACCACACCTCTAGATAAGTTCCTTAGGGGGTCTACTTTCCAAAATGGTGTCACTTGTGGGGGGTTTCAATGTTTAGGCACATCAGTGGCTCTTCAAACGCAACATGACGTCCCATCTCAATTCCTGTCAATTTTGCATTGAAAAGTCAAACGGCGCTCCTTCCCTTCCGAGCTCTCCCATCCGCCCAAACAGTGGTTTACCCCCACATATGGGCTATCAGCGTACTCAGGACAAATTGTACAACAACTTTTGGGGTCCAATTTCTTCTCTTACCCTTGGGAAAATAAAAAATTGGGGGCGAAAAGATAATTTTTGTGAAAAAATATGATTTTTTATTTTTACGGTTCTACATTATAAACTTCTGTGAAGCACTTGTTGGGTCAAAGTGCTCACCACACCGCTAGATAAGTTCCTTAGGGGGTCTACTTTCCAAAATGGTGTCACTTGTGGGGGGTTTCAATGTTTAGCCACATCAGGGGCTCTCCAAACGAAACATGGCGTCCCATCTCAATTCCAGTCAATTTTGCATTGAAAAGTCAAATGGCACTCCTTCGCTTCCGAGCTCTGCCATGCGCCCAAACAGTGGTTTACCCCCACATGTGGGGTATTGGCATACTCAGGACAAATTGTACAACAATGTTTGGGGTCCATTTTCTCCTGTTACCCTTGGTAAAATAAAACAAATTGGAGCTGAATTAAATTTTTTGTGAAAAAAAGTTAAATGTTCATTTTTATTTAAACATTCAAAAAATTCCTGTGAAGCACCAGAAGGGTTAATAAACTTCTTGAATATGGTTTTGAGCACCTTGAGGGGTGTAGTTTTTAGAATGGTATCACACTTGGGTATTTTCTATCATATAGACCCCTCAAAATGACTTCAAATGAGATGTGGTCCCTAAAATAAAATGGTGTTGTAGATATGAGAAATTGCTGGTCAACTTTTAACCCTTATAACTCCCTAACAAGAAAAAGTTTTGGTTCCAAAATTGTGCTGATGTAAAGTAGACATGTGGGAAATGTTACTTATTAAGTATTTTGTGTGACATATCTCTGTGATTTAATTGCATAAAAATTCAAAGTTGGAAAATTGCGAAATTTTCATAATTTTCGCCAAATTTCCGTTTTTTTCACAAATAAACGCAGGTACTATCAAATAATTTTTACCATTGTCATGAAGTACAATATGTCACGAGAAAACAATGTCAGAATCACCAGGATCCATTGAAGCGTTCCAGAGTTATAACCTCATAAAGGGACAGTGGTCAGAATTGTAAAAATTGGCCCGGTCATTAACGTGCAAACCACCCTTGGGGGTAAAGGGGTTAATACTGGGGTTCAGATACGGCTTTAAATAAGGCAAGTGCTTGCAATACAAGGTAATTTTATTGCAAACTACAAAATTCAAGGAATAGTATGATTGAATAGTGTGAGTGCGTGCACTTTTGTATATGTTAACATACACAGGTTAATAAGTACATATAAGAATTAAATAAATATAGTGATTACGTATATATGAAGATTAACTACATACAGTATAGTTAGATCATCACCAAGAGGCTTTTAACCCCTTACCGGCATCGGACGTACTATACCGTCCGATGCCGGCTCCCCTGCTTTGATGCAGGGCTCCGCGGTGAGCCCGCACCAAAGCCGGGACATGTCAGCTGTTTTGAACAGCTGACATGTGCCCGTAATAGGCGCGGGCAGAATCGCGATCTGCCCGCACCTATTAACTAGTTAAATGCCGCTGTCAAACGCAGACAGCGGCATTTAACTACCGCTTCCGGCCGGGCGGCCGGAAATGACGTCATCGCCGACCCCTGTCACATGTCCGGGGGTCGGCGATGCGTCTCCATTGTAGCCATAGAGGTCCTTGAGACCTCTATGGTTACTGATTGCCCGTCGCTGTGAGCGCCACCCTGTGGTCGGCGCTCACAGCACACGTGCAATTCTGCTACATAGCAGCGATCAGCAGATCGCTGCTATGTAGCAGAGCCGATCGTGCTGTCCCTGCTTCTAGCCTCCCATGGAGGCTATTGAAGCATGGCAAAAGTTAAAAAAAAAAAGTTTAAAAAAATGTGAAAAAAATAAAAAAAACATAAAAGTTTAAATCACCCCCCTTTCGCCCCAATCAAAATAAATCAATAAAAAAAATATCAAATCTACGCATATTTGGTATCGCCGCGCTCAGAATTGCCCGATCTATCAAATAAAAAAAAGTATTAACCTGATCGCTAAACAGCGTAGCGGGAAAAAAACTCGAAACGCCAGAATTACGTTTTTTTGGTCGCCGCGACATTGCATTAAAATGCAATAACGGGCGATCAAAAGAACGTATCTGCACCGAAATGCTATCATTAAAAACGTCATCTCGGCACGCAAAAAATAAGCCCTCAACCGACCCCAGATCACGAAAAATGGAGACGCTACGAGTATCGGAAAATGGCGCAATTTTTTTTTTTTTTTTTTTAGCAAAGTTTGGAATTTTTTTTCACCACTTAGATAAAAAATAACCTAGTCATGTTTGGTGTCTATGAACTCGTAATGACCTGGAGAATCATAATGGCAGGTCATTTTTAGCATTTAGTGAACCTAGCAAAAAAGCCAAACAAAAAACCAATGTGGGATTGCACTTTTTTTGCAATTTCACCGCACTTGGAATTTTTTTCCCGTTTTCTAGTACACGACATGCTAAAACCAATGATGTCGTTCAAAAGTACAACTCGTCCCGCAAAAAATAAGCCCTCACATGGCCAAATTGACGGAAAAATAAAAAAGTTATGGCTCTGGGAAGGAGGGGAGCGAAAAACGAACACGGAAAAACGAAAAATCCCCTGGTCATGAAGGGGTTAAACATCAGCCGTCTGGAATATCAGAGAAGCAACACCAAGACAGAGAACCCCTTGGAGATTACCTACACTGCATGGGTGTCCCCAATTATGCAGGTATCAGCACACTGTACTTGTACAGGTACCCCAGTTTTGGCATCTGTCTTAGTTATGTTTGTCTGGTCTTATATAGTGAATAACACTATGTAGTAACTCTAGTTTGACCCACACCTTCAAGTGGCCACTTTTCAAGGTTGGATGAAACTGAGATATCATGGAGTCATCAGACAAGGGGCCATAAACCCCTAGAAAATAAAAGCCACAAGGATTTAGATCAAACCACCACTGGCATAGTTTCAGTTAACCTTAATGTTTTACAATGATAAACAGCAAACATATAGAGTCTTAGAACTGTTTATGAAGAGAATAATCAAACATTTATCAAGATTCTGTCTCTATGAGCATTGTCTGTCACATCTCTAAATATTTTACAAAGAATGCAGCTATGTTATTATGTTATTGTCTGAATGCATTCGGTATACAGTATTTCAATCTTCTTTACAAATCGCCATTTGTATATTCTCCATTTGTACATTTGAGGCAGACAAAGTTAAGGCTCGCAATGAGAGAAACAAATATAGTGGACAAAGCTATATGTTTAAATATAAAATATATATTTGCGCTAAAACATCAGTATAAAAATATAAATAAAGATATAACACCATGTGGACCAAGTGTTAATTGGGTGCATTCGCATATGGCATACCTTAGTCCTTCAGGAAGAAGGAATCAGCGATTACGAAACGCGTTGGAATTTGGTCTGGTGTGCGTTCCGTAGCCGGTCACGTGACTCATCACGTGGTAGTGACGTCATGCAAGGTCCTGCAGCCGCTCTGCACCTTTTGTGCCTGTGCACGGCACATTCTGTCCAGTCTTCTGCGGGGAGGTACGCCTGTCACCGGCCGGGACGGCGACCCCCGAAATATTGGCACCTGCCATTCAGTTTTTCCATCAGCCCTTTTTTTGGCACTTGCCAGCATTTATATATTAGCATCTACGGACATTATCCACAGGACCTTTCACCATAAGGGGACACACGTCTACATTCAGCGCATAAGGACTAAGGTATGCCATATGCAAATGCACCCAATTAACACTTGGTCCACATGGTGTTATATCTTTATTTATATTTTATACTGATGTTTTAGCGCAAATATATATTTTATATTTATTTATTATAGTGTTTATCTTTTGATAAATAGGGTGGTCTTCATCATTATATTTGCTGCAAATTGACTCAATTTTAGGGCAGCGCCTTCTGGACACTCATTTATTTTAAAGCTATATGTTTAATTAACTACTGAGGCAAAGTAACAGCATTGCTTTATCAAATTTATATGAAGTGTATTGTGTCCAATGTTAGCAACCAGGTAACACAAAAAGGAGCTTTTCAAGTGAGCTCTTTAAGGTACACAAATGTTATGAAGTGTTTTCCAACAAGGATGTGGTTTCCCCAATGGGGGGTACCTTTTGTAAAAATAGACTAGTACCATCACTGCCCCTCTTGACCAAACTTCACCAGCCTATTACAGTACAAAGCACGTTCACCCTGGTGATCTAGTGGCAGTTAAACAAGAGACATTGCAGGAGACAGAGTGAAGAAGTAGTAAAAGCACACTGGGCGGTCTGCAGCATTGGGTAAGTGGGTCTGGAGATGTTCTTTATTTAAATGATGCTTATAACATATTACACTTTACCAGTATTTGGGTGGCTACTATTTGGTTACTGCTGGTTATAACCTAGTTTCCTCTCCTTCATGCCCAGGTTTTTTGTGGCGTATCATGGCACTCAGGTGGTTTAATTTGCTGCTTACTATGCACTTTGCACCTTTGTAGATAATTGAGGATATTTTCCTCTCTCTTACCTGGACATTTACTGTATATGCGCTCCTTGGACTGCCCATCGCTTTCCATGGTTTGATATTGTTGCCCGCTTGCTCACTTTTTTATATTTTTGATATGATTATATTTGTAGATTGATAATTGTTCATGGTTGTAAGTTAAAGTATTGTGTCTAAATAAAAATCAGTTTGTAACTTTACAAAGCTGTAAGATGTGGATTCTTTGAGCAACCTTGATTTGGAATTATATATTTTTGGTTTGGATCAAAAACTCTCTTTTTTCTATGCATTAAAGAGTTAAGAAGTAGGCCCAATGGAATGCCATGCCCAATTCCCCAATGTGAGGTCCTTTTTGGACTGATTAAAATAGTGCCATCACAGCCCCCTAGACCTAAATGCCCCGTAGAGACCACATTCACCGTGGTCATCTAGTGGCAGTTAAAGGACACATTGCAGGAGACAGACTTAAGAAGTAGGCCCAATGTAATGTAATGCACAATTCCCCAATGTGGGGTCCTGTGCCTTCACAGCCCCGTGCCCAAAAATCACCGGCCTATAACAGTACTGAGCACGTGCACTCTGGCCATGTCATCGGATATAAGGAAGAGACATTGCAGGAGACAGAGACTTTTAATGCAGTGCCTGATCTGTCAAACAATTCCCCAATGGGATAGTCGGCCCAATATAATGCCATGCCCAATTCCCCAATGTAAAATCCTTTTTTTTTAAATAAAAGAGTGCCATCACATGCCCCTTATCCAACATGAACCGCACACAGCACATTCACCCTGGTGATCTAGTGGCAGGTTCAGGACAGATTGCAGGAGACAGAGTTAAGAATTAGGGCCAATGTAGTTGTGTGGGTCTCTGAGACTTTTAATGCAGTGCATGATCTGCCAAACAATTCCCCAATGGGGGTACCTTTTATAAAAATTTCATCGCATGCCCCTAGCCAAAACTTCAACGGCCTATAACAGTACTGAGCACATTCATCCTGGTGATCTAGTGGCAGGTACATTTTAGATTGTAGGAGACCGAGTTAAGAAGTCGGCCCAATGGAATGTCATGCCCAATTCCCCAATGTGTTGTCCTTTTTAAAAAAAAATTAAAGAGTGCCATCACAGCACCCTTGGCCAAAATGCCCTTTACAGACCACGTTCACCCTGGTGATAAAATGGTTCTGGATGAGGAGGATGAGGATAAGGAGGAGAATAAAAACAAATAGACCAAATCTGGAAGTGTATACCCATGTGTGGTTGTGAAGAGGTGCATGAAAATACACCTCTCCAAAAGAGAGAATGTATTTGATGTTATGTTTCGCTGTTTTCACTTGGTGGTGTACAGAAGTCTTTCCCAATCCAGGCCTTGTTCATTTTGACAAGAGTCAGCCTGTCAGCATTTTCAGTTGACAGGTGGATGCACTTATCTGTTATAATTCCACCAGCGGCACTAAAAACCCTCTCTGACAGAACGCTAGCAGCAGGGCAGGCAAGGACCTCCAAGGCGTAGAGAACCAGTTCATGCCATAAGTCCAGCTTGAATACCCAATAATTAAAAGGCACAGAGGAATCACGGAGGACATTTATACAATCTGCAAGGACCTCCCTCACCATCTTCCCAAACATTGCACTTCTATTGACAGCACCCCTTGCCTCTGTCCGCCACGATGGGAGGGTCTGAGAAAACTGTCCCAGAACTTGGCCATTGTTCCCTTTCCTGAGCTGGATTGTACTTCTGTCTCTCTCGCTTGGAGTCCTTGGTTGTACAACAAACTCTGACATCTGCTGCCAGTGTTCTCACATGGGAATTTTCTAAGTAATTCCGCTACAAGGGCCCTGTGGTACTGCAACATTTTAGTACACCTCTCTGCCTCAGGAAGAAGAGATTGAAAGTTCTCCTTCTAGCTTGGGTCTAGAAGGGTCACCAACCAGTAATTAGTGTCACCCAAAATTTTGTTAATCCAAGGGTCACGTGAAATGCAGCACAACTGTTATGACTTGGTGGTCAGGACAATAATGGACCTGGTGGTTAAGAGCACACGGAATGACCTGATAGTTACTGATAATAAGGACGAGCTCTGGGACGTGGGGACTCTGCTGACCGCAATCCCTAAACCTATCAAACACACTAGGAATAGCCGTGGATTGCGCCTAACGCTCCCTATGCAACTCGGCAGAGCCTAAGAAACTAGCTAGCCCTGAAGATAAAAAAATAAAGCCTACCTTGCCTCAGAGAAATTCCCCAAAGGAAAAGGCAGCCCCCCACATATAATGACTGTGAGTAAAGATGAAAATACAAACACAGAGATGAAATAGATTTAGCAAAGTGAGGCCCGCCTTACTGAACAGACCGAGGATAGGAAAGGTTACTTTGCGGTCAGCACAAAAACCTACAAAAAGACCACGCAGAGGGTGCGGAGGCGCTCCCTCTGCATCCCAGAGCTTCCAGCAAGCAAGACAACAAATTAAATAGCAAGCTGGACAGAAAAATAGCAAACCAAAGAAATACAAGCTGGAACTTAGCTTCTGATGGGAAGACAAGTCACAAGAACGATCCAGGAGAGAACTAGACCAATACTGGAACATTGACAGGTGGCATGGAGCAAAGATCTAAGAGGAGTTAAATAGAGCAGCAGCTAACGAATTAACCTCGTCACCTGTGAAACTCAGAAACACCCACCAGAGGAAGTCCATGGATAGAACCAGCCAAAGTACCATTCATGACCACAGGAGGGAGCCCGACAACAGAATTCACAACAGTACCCCCCCCTTGAGGAGGGGTCACCAAACCCTCACCAGAGCCCCCAGGCCGACCAGGATGAGCCAAATGAAAGGCACGAACCAGATCGGCAGCATGAACATCAGAGGCAAAAACCCAGGAATTATCTTCCTGACCATAACCCTTCCACTTGACCAGGTACTGGAGTTTCCGTCTCGAAACACGAGAATCCAAAATCTTCTCCACCACATACTCCAACTCCCCCTCAACTAACACCGGGGCAGGAGGATCAACGGATGGAACCACAGGCGCCACGTATCTCCGCAATAACGACCTATGGAACACATTATGGATGGCAAAAGAAGCAGGAAGGGCAAAACGAAATGACACAGGATTGATAACCTCAGAAATCTTATACGGACCAATGAAACGAGGCTTAAACTTAGGAGAGGAAACCTTCATAGAAACATAACGAGACAACAACCAAACCAAATCCCCAACACGAAGTCGGGGACCCACACAGCGCCGGCGGTTAGCGAAACGTTGAGCCTTCTCCTGGGACAATGTCAAATTGTCCACCACATGAGTATAAATCTGCTGCAACCTATCCACCACAGTATCTACACCAGGACAGTCTGAAGACTCAACCTGCCCTGAAGTGAAACGAGGATGGAAACCAGAATTGCAGAAAAACAGCAAAACCAAAGTAGCCGAGCTGGCCCGATTATTAAGGACGAACTCAGCCAACGGCAAAAAGGACACCCAATCATCCTGATCAGCAGAAACAAAGCATCTCAGATATGTTTCCAAAGTTTGATTAGTTCGTTCAGTTTGGCCATTTGTCTGAGGATGGAAAGCCGAGGAAAAAGACAAATCAATGCCCATCCTAGCACAAAAGGATCGCCAAAACCTTGAAACAAACTGGGAACCTCTGTCAGAAACGATGTTCTCCAGGATACCATGTAAACGAACCACATGCTGGAAAAATAATGGTACCAAATCAGAGGAGGAAGGCAATTTAGACAAAGGTACCAAATGGACCATCTTAGAAAAGCGATCACAAACCACCCAAATGACCGACATCTTTTGAGAGACGGGGAGATCCGAAATAAAATCCATAGAAATATGCGTCCAGGGCCTCTTCGGGACCGGCAAGGGCAAAAGCAACCCACTGGCACGAGAACAGCAGGGCTTAGCCCGAGCACAAGTCCCACAGGACTGCACAAAAGAACGCACACCCCTCGACAAAGACGGCCACCAGAAGGATCTAGCCACCAAATCTCTGGTACCAAAGATTCCAGGATGCTCAGCCAACACTGAACAATGAATCTCAGAGATAACTCTACTAGCCCATCTATCAGGGACAAACAGTTTCTCTGCTGGGCAACGGTCAGGTCTATCAGCCTGAAATTTTTGCAGCACCCGCCGCAAATCAGGGGAGATGGCAGACAAAATTACCCCCTCTTTGAGAATACCCGCCGGCTCAGGAACACCTGGAGAGTCAGGCACAAAACTCCTTGACAGGGCATCAGCCTTCACATTCTTAGAGCCCGGAAAGTGCAAAACCACAAAATCAAAACCGGAGAAAAATAACGACCATCAAGCCTGTCTCGGATTCAACCGTTTGGCAGACTCAAGATAAGTCAAATACTTGTGATCTGTCAAGACCACTACGCGATGCTTGGCTCCTTCCAGCCAATGACGCCACTCCTCGATTGCCCACTTCATGGCCAACAATTCACGATTACCAACATCATAGTTATGCTCAGCAGGCGAAAACTTTCTAGAAAAGAAAGCACATGGCTTCATCACCGAGCCATCAGAACTTCTTTGCGACAAAACAGCCCCTGCTCCAATCTCAGAAGCATCAACCTCAACCTGAAACGGTAGCGAAATATCTGGCTGGCACAACACAGGGGCAGAAGAAAAACAACGCTTCAACTCCTGAAAAGCCTCTACAGCCGCAGAAGACCAATCGACCACATCAGCACCCTTCTTGGTCAAATCAGTCAACGGTTTAGCAACAGTAGAAAAATTAGCGATGAAGCGCCGATAAAAATTAGCAAAGCCCAGGAACTTCTGCAGGCTCTTCACAGATGTCGGCTGAGTCCAATCGTAAATGGCCTGGACTTTAACAGGGTCCATCTCGATAGTAGAAGGGGAAAAAATGAACCCCAAAAATGAAACCTTCTGAACTCCGAAGAGGCACTTAGACCCCTTCACAAACAAGGAATTCGCACGAAGGACCTGGAACACCATTCTGACCTGCTTCAGATGAGACTCCCAATCATCCGAAAAGACCAAAATATCATCCAAATACACAATCAGGAATTTATCCAGGTACTCTCGGAAGATGTCATGCATAAAGGACTGAAATACTGATGGAGCATTGGAAAGCCCGAATGGCATAACCAGGTACTCAAAATGGCCCTCGGGCGTATTAAATGCTGTTTTCCATTCATCGCCTTGTTTAATACGCACAAGATTATACGCCCCTCGAAGATCTATCTTGGTGAACCAACTAGCCCCTTTAATACGAGCAAACAAATCAGACAGCAACGGCAAAGGATACTGAAATTTGAATGAAATTTTATTAAGAAGGCGGTAATCAATACAAGGTCTCAAAGAACCATCCTTCTTGGCCACAAAAAAAAACCCTGCTCCTAACGGTGATGACGACGGGCGAATATGGCTTTTCTCCAAGGATTCCTTTATATAACTCCGCATAGCGGTGTGTTCTGGCACAGATAAATTGAACAATCGGCCCTTAGGAAACAAACTACCAGGAATCAAATTAATTGCACAATCGCAATCCCTATGAGGAGGTAGGGCACTGGCTTTGGGCTCATCAAATACATCCCGATAATCCGACAAAAACTCTGGAACTTCAGAAGGAGTGGAAGACGAAATAGACAAAAATGGAACATCACCATGTACCCCCTGGCAACCCCAGCTGGACACAGACATAGATTTCCAGTCCAATACTGGATTATGAACCTGTAGCCATGGCAACCCCAAAACGACCACATCATGCAGATTATGCAACACCAGAAAGCGGATATCCTCCTGATGTGCAGGAGCCATGCACATGGTCAATTGGGTCCAATACTGAGGCTTATTCTTGGCCAAAGGCGTAGCATCAATTCCTCTCAATGGAATAGGATACTGCAAGGGCTCCAAGAAAAAACCACAGCGCCTAGCATACTCCAAGTCCATCAAATTCAGGGCAGCGCCTGAATCCACAAATGCCATAACAGAATAGGATGACCAAGAGCAAATCAGAGTAACAGACAATAGAAATTTAGACTGTACCGTACCAATGGTGGCAGACCTAGCGAACCGCTAAGTGCGCTTAGGACAATCGGAGATAGCATGAGTGGAATCACCACAGTAAAAACATAGCCCATTCCAACGTCTGTGTTCTTGCCTTTCAGCTCTGGTCAAAGTCCTATCACATTGCATAGGCTCAGGCCCATGCTCAGATAGTACCGCCAAATGGTGCACAGCTTTACGCTCACGCAAGCGTCGATCGATTTGAATGGCCAAGGACATAGACTCATTCAGACCAGCAGACATAGGAAACCCCACCATGACATCCTTAAGGGCTTCAGAGAGACCCTTTCTGAAGATTGTTGCCAGGGCACATTCATTCCACTGAGTGAGCACAGACCACTTTCTAAACTTCTGACAATATATCTCCGCTTCATCCTGACCCTGACACAGAGCCAGCAAGATTTTCTCTGCCTGATCCACTGAATTAGGTTCGTCATAAAGCAATCCAAGCGCCAGGAAAAACGCATCAACATCACGCAATGCCGGATCTCCTGGCGCAAGGGAAAATGCCCAGTCTTGAGGGTCACCACGTAACAAAGAAATAATGATCTTTACTTGTTGAACAGGGTCACCTGAGGAGCAAGGTTTCAAGGCAAGAAACAATTTACAATTATTTTTGAAATTCAAGAACTTAGATCTATCACCAAAAAACAAATCAGGAATTGGAATCCTAGGTACAAAAAGAAAAAAAAAAGTTGGTGTTGGTGCTGTGTGGCGGCCATTGTTGCTGTGGCTGTGTGCTGATGGGGCGGCGCGGTCTGGAGTCTTGGGCACTCAGTCTTGCAGCATGGGTGCTGTGGGGCAACAGGCCGTCCGCCCTGCTGGTGCATGGCCGCTGTGGCGGTGGGCGCCGCACGGCTCCACTCCGTTAGGGCGATAGGACCCACTACGAGGTTTGCCGTGAAGGGGCAGTGGGCTTCATACAGTCTGATCAGAATGGTAAACTGAAAACCTCATATTCAGTTATATTAATTTTTGCCTAGCGGCTTTAGATCAACGTATGATTTTGGGATGTGCGGTTCATGCTCTTTTTTTTTCTTTTTTTTTTTTTCTTTATTGGAATCCTAGGCTCTGACATCGGATTCTGAACCACAAAATCTTGAATGTTTTGTATCCTTGTAGTGAGATTATCCATCCAAGAGGACAGACCTTGAATGTCCATGTTTACACCAGTGTCCTGAACCACCCAGAGGTAGAGGGGAAAATAGAGACAAAACACACTGCAAAGAAAAAAAATGGTCTCAGAACTTCTCTTATCCCTCTATTGAGATGCATTAGTACTTTGGGCCACCTGTACTGTTATGACCTGGTGGTCAGGACAATAATGGACCTGGTGGTTAAGAGCACACGGAATGACCTGATAGTTACTGATAATAAGGACGAGCTCTGGGACATGGGAACTCTGCTGACCGCAATCCCTAAACCTATCAAACACACTAGAAATAGCCGTGGATTGCGCCTAACTCTCCCTATGCAACTCGGCACAGCCTAAGAAACTAGCTAGCCCTGAAGATAGAAAAATAAAGCCTACCTTGCCTCAGAGAAATTCCCCAAAGGAAAAGGCAGCCCCCCACATATAATGACTGTGAGTAAAGATGAAAATACAAGCACAGAGATGAAATAGATTTAGCAAAGTGAGGCCCGACTTACTGAACAGACCGAGGATAGGAAAGGTTACTTTGCGGTCAGCACAAAAACCTACAAAAAGACCACGCAGAGGGCGCAAAAAGACCCTCCGCACCGACTGACGGTGCGGAGGCGCTCCCTCTGCGTCCCAGAGCTTCCAGCAAGCAAGACAACAAATTAAATAGCAAGTTGGACAGAAAAATAGCAAACCAAAGAAATACAAGCTGGAACTTAGCTTCTGATGGGAAGACAGGTGACAAGAACGATCCAGGAGATAACTAGACCAATACTGGAACATTGACAGGTGGCATGGAGCAAAGATCTAAGAGGAGTTAAATAGAGCAGCAGCTAACGAATTAACCTCGTCACCTGTGAAACTCAGAAACACCCACCAGAGGAAGTCCATGGACAGAACCAGCCGAAGTACCATTCATGACCACAGGAGGGAGCCCGACAACAGAATTCACAACACACAACATAAAGTCAGCCATGCGTGCCAGACTACTAACAGGCAAGACTTCCGTGTCCTCACCAACAGGACGACTTACCATGCTGTCCTCCTCCTCCCTGTCCTCAGGCCATGACCGCTGAACAGAAGCTAATACTGATGTGTTTGTAGTACCGTCTATAGCGCATGAAAGTAGCTCCTGTTCTTCCTCCTCCTCCTTCTCCACATTGCCTACCAATCCACATTAAAAGACATGAGGCTGGGCTGAGTGTAATCCCCCTGTATGTTTCCTTACTTCATGTCCTCGTGCTTCGCCTGCAATGCATTTTCTTTGATTGTGAGCAGAGAGTTTTTCAGAATGCTCAGAAGCAGGAAGGTGATGCCAATTATGGTGTCATTGCTGCTCACCATCTTGGTGCAGTCCTCAAAGTTTTGGAGGATGTTACATATGTCTGACATCCATGTCCACTCCTGAGGTCTTATGTGTGGAGTCTGACCTGAAATTCGATGACCTTGCTGATATTGGTAGTCAAAAACGGCCTTCTTCTGCTCACAAATCCTTTCCAACATATGCAGTGTAGAGTTCCAGCGTGTGGGGACCTCACACAACAGTCAGTGAGCTGGAAGCTGAAACAGCTGCTGTAGCATGGCAAGGGCGGCTGAAGCTGTAGCTGACTTTCTAAAATGGACAGACAGATGGCGTAATTTCACTAGCAGATCCGGCAGCTCCGTGTAGCTTTTCAGAAAATGTTGAACCATGAGGTTAAGCACATGGGCCAAGCAAGTTACGTGTGTGAGCTCACCTTTCCTCAGAGCCGCCACTAGGTTACGGCCATTGTCATACACGACTATGCCTGGCTGTAGGTTCAGCGGTGTCATACAAACATCTGACTGCTCTTTCAGCACTGTCCACAACTCTTCTGCATTGTGTGGTTTGTCACCTATGCTGATTAGCTTCAGCACAGCCTGTTACCGCATGGCTGAGGCAGTGCTGCAGTGCTTCCAGCTTCTGACGGATGTGTTGATTTCAGACATGGAGGATGAAGAGGAGGAGGAGGAGGTGCAGGAGCTGTAGACTGTGGGGGCAACCCTGATTGACATAGGGCCAGCAATCCTCGGTGTGGGGAGGATGTGTTCCATCTCAAGGTCTAACTGGGTCCCAGCTTCCACTATGTTAACCCAGTGTGCCATCATTGAGATGTACCGTCCCTGCCAACAAGCAGTTGTCCATGTGTCCGTGGTTAGGTGGACTTTCCCGGTAACAGCATTGTTGAAGGCACAGCTAATGTTGTGGGACACATGCTGGTGTAATGCGGTATGGCACACCAGGAGATATAGTGGCGACTGGTGACCTAGTACCTTGGGACGGCCGCCGCCATCAGGTTGTGGAAAGCTTCCGTCTCAACAAGCCTAAAAGGCAGCATTTCTAGCACAAGCAGAAGAGAAATATTAGAATTGAGGACTGTGGCCTGTGGGGCATTGGCGGGGTATTTCCGCTTGCATTCCAAAGACTGGGTTATAGACAACTGAATGCTGTGCTGGGACAACTGAATGCTGTGCCTGATCATGCTGGTGGTGGTCAGGCTGGTTGTTTTGCTACCCTTGCTGATGCGGGCATGGCAGTTGCTGCAAATGGCCTGTTTGGGTTTATTGGCAGAGTCTTTAAAACTTAGCCAGACTCTGGAAGATCTCACAGATGGAATGGCAACTTCACTCATGTTGGTGTTACGGGGAACAGATGCTCGCCTTCTGTCTGTGGCCACCACACTGCTTCTTCCTGCCTGTTGGGGGGATATGCCTTCTTCCCCATTTGTGCTGCTGTCATCGCTATGCATGTCCTCCTGCCAGGTTGGGTAAGTCACTATGTCATCCACCACCTCGTCTTCCACATCCGCACCCTGCTCCTTCTCCTGATTTTCTGACAATTGTGATTCATCATCGTCCACCTCTTGAGACACTTTCCCACCATCACTTTCGTGTGACCGGGGCTGGTCAAAGCTTTGGGCAGCTCTACATGCGATCTCATCTTTCCCCACTTCAAGTTGACCAGCAGAGATTTCTGAATCTTGAAATGGAAAACTGAACAGCTGTTCAGAGTTTCCAAGTGTGGGATTAGTTGTCTCAGGGCACTCGGCATGGTGGGAGAAAAGAGGATCAGGGTGAGGAATATCCTGGCCACACTCACGGCTACTCAGACTTGACCGTGTGGAAGACAAGGTGGTGGTGGTGGCTAAGTGACTGGAAACATTATCCGCTATCCAACCAACAACCGTTTCACACTGCTCTGGCTTTAATAATGGTGTGCTGCGATCCCCTAGAAACTGGGACAGGAAGGTCGAGCGAGACGATGTGGGTCTTTGTTGTTGCCCACTTTCACCTTGCCACGGCCTCGTCCTCTGGATGCACCATCAGCATCACGTCCACTTCCCCATCCCTGGCCCCTTGCCTTGCACATTTTAAATGGACTACTGCATTATTTCAAATGCTCAACTCACATGTCTTTATTAGTAGTAAAATAATATGTGATCAGTATACCTGCAAATCTATGATTTTTTAGACCCAAACACCAGGCATAACTCAGCCTGACCTAACAGACTGTATTCAATTTTTTTTTAAGTTAATTTATGCGAATTAGCGCTGTATAGGATTTGAGTATCTCACAGCCAAAAAATAAGTACACCGGCCTTTAATGTCAAAACTTAGAGCAGACATATATGACGGCTGTAACAGAAATACCACACTGGCAAATCTGTGGCCTTTAAATTTTTTTTTAGGCTGAATAGCGCTGTATAGAATTTGAGTATCACACAGCAAAAAAATAAGTACACCGGCCTCCAATGCCAAAACTTGGAGCAGAGATATATGACGGCTGTAACAGAAAAAACACACTGGCAAATCTGTGGCCTTTCAAATTTTTTTTAGGCTGAATAGCGCTGTATAGAATTTGAGTTTCACACAGCCAAAAAATAAGTACACCGGCCTCCAATGCCAAAACTTGGAGCAGAGATATATGATGGCTGTAACAGAAATACCACACTGGCAAATCTGTGGCCTTTCAAATTTTTTTTAGGCTGAATAGCGCTGTATAGAATTTGAGTATCACACAGCCCAAAAATAAGTACACCGGCCTCCAATGCCAAAACTTGGAGCAGAGATATATGACGGCTGTAACAGAATTACCACACTGGCAAATCTGTGGCCAGCAGCTCTCCCTACTCTCGCTGAAACAGGAACAGAATGCGGCGAGCAGGGCGACGCCTGGTCTCTTATACTCGGGATGATGCTGTATATCCCTGCCAATCACTGCACGACCACAACAAAGATGGCTGCAGTATTTCATGGCCTGGCAGACAATCCCTGCACCGTGATTGGGTCTCTAAAGTCCACCAAAACTGCTGGGTGGAGACTGCAGTTACCGCCGAATAATCCCGGAAATGCTCGCTGCTCGCCGAGTAACAAGGGCGAGTAACAAGTAGTGGCGAGCACGTTCGCTCATCACTAGTCCTAATATCTCACTGTAAGGCAATATTAATTGTATTATTTATTTGTTCAATATAGTTTACCAAAATTAAAAATTGTCTAAGTGGAAAAAATTGTTGATGTGTACATGGTTAAGCATTTTTTATTTGTCAACCCTGTTAGCTTGTTAGTTAAAATTGTAGTTATAATGTGGCACCAAATGTGACTTGAGCACATGCCTGGCTGTTCCTGCAGATTACGTCTAATTGGTGCGGATCCTTCTAACAGGGAAACCTGTGGTTAGCTGATTTATACGACACCCATCAAACATAAATAGAATTTCCATAGCAACTACTGTAAGGATATAAACAACTAGAATACAAAGACAATGCTCAGTGGTGAGGCTATATTTGGTTATAATTGTCAAATGACGTCAATACAATAGAAGGGTCACTTCTATATGAGCCTTATCAATATCCACACTGCAACTGAGTACTTGCTTGTGCATAAGTCACAATGCTGAAACTAACAATTTTTTACCTTAGTTACTCATATATCGATGCCTTTCTCAGCAATAGCTATATTTTAAGAATCTAGGGCAAATTTACTTAAACTTTTCCAGCGACATCAATTGATCTCTTTGTTCCCACATATACGCATCTCTCTTTTTAATGTTTCTGTATTATACCTTTTTTGTGGTGTATCGTTCTTTTTTGTAATCCAGGCGGTAATAGAATGTCTAGGGACAACGATGGAGAGGGGGCGCCAATTAGGGGGTATCAGCCTACGCTGTCAGGTAGGGTGTTTTTACAGGGACTTTTTAGGGAATTAATAGTCCCCACAAACATATATTGTATATATAGATGTGTAAAGATTTTTGTGCCTTGGATTGAACCCTGGATGACACTGTATTGATTATTCCTCTAGACTGCTTTTTGAAGATTGGCTTTTGAGTAATATACTTTTAAAAGAATGAATAAAAGTTATATTTTAGAGGTCTGTTCTTTTTGGTTTTCATGAGATTGAGATCCTGCGGTCTATCTATTTTTTTTTTTTTTTTAATCTTCGTTGGTAGGAGATCAAATACTTATATCATGCAATAAGATGAAAATGAATTACGTAAAAATCATACAATGTGATTTTTTTGGATGTTTTTAAGTTTCTGTCTCTAACAGCTGAAGCGTATCTATGATAAAAATTACAGACCCTTATTTTCTTTCTAGGTGGGAAAACTTGCAAAATCGGCAGTTTATGAAATACTTATTTTCCCCACTGTATATATAAAAAAAGAAAAATCCTAATACTCACCATGCTGCTCAACTCTCTGGCTGTGGTCCTCAAAGTCATGCGTCCTGTCCTTATTGCATCTTCTTATCCCCACCACTCACGCTGAGGGTTCTCCATAAGTGTGTTGAAGGTCAACGTGTCATAATGTCACAACATGCTCCTTGACCTTGTATGGGCAAGTTCAGGTCTGTCTCCGGTGTCATCTGGGGCAGAAGTGCAGGGCATCTTATCTCTATGATGGGACTTAATTTCACCTTTGCTGCTCACTGCCCCTATACGGTCCTCAATATATTTTCTGCCATTTGCATTCACTGGAATCCTGATCATCTTCAGATTAGGCTGGGACTTACAGCAGCAACCAGTCTCAGGACATACTTGTGCATACACAGTGATGTCCCAGGCCTACTCAAGTCCGGAAGTCTTAGCCTAGAGTGACCGTAGTAAGGTCAAGGCGTATGTTTTTATTTCACAATATTGCCATTACCTCATAATATGCATGCACAGGGATGTCCCAGACTTAATTCCAGCCAGATGCCCTGGGTTTCAGCATGTGGCATGGGTAAAATGAGGAACTGAGAGCCGTACAAGAGAGAGTGAGGAGCAGAGGTGGCTGGAGAGGTGAACATTAACAGAGTATTAGGTATTTCCTTAGTTTTTCACCTTTTCCTAGATCTCTACGGTTCAGAAAAATACTGGCCTTCCGGTCACCATTTTGTTGAATTTGTGCGTGCAAATTACAAAAATGCCAATTTTATAGAATATGGATTTTTGTAAATTTCAAGTAGAATTCAATTCCATAAAAATAAATTTACCCAACTTTAATAAAACAATCTTTACATGAATACTATCTCCACAAACTACAATCAAGTAAAATTATGCAGGGCAACAACCCAGTTAAATGAATTTCTGTGCTACACACTTTGAAAATTAACTGAATGCTCTGCAGAAACATCATGCCAATTTCCAGAGATTGTGTTACTGTGACAGGAAAATTCTAGCGAGTGATCTTGTCAGCAGTAATAACATGCTGACTAAAGACAGCAGTATTCACTGTGGAGAGGTTCACTGCCTACTTCTTCAGCCATCTGCAGCCCTCCTGAACGCAAATGTGAACCCGGCCTAAGCGACCTCCCTGTTATCTCCAGTGTTAGATGATAATAATAATCTTTATTTTTATATAGCGCTGCCGCTAACATATTCTGCAGCGCTTTAAAGTTTGTACACATTATTATCACTGTCCCCAATGGGGCTCACAATCTAAATTCCCTGTCGGTATGTCTTTAGGATGTGGGAGGAAACCGGAGTACCCAGAGGAAACCCAAGCAAACATGGGGAGAACATTCAAACTGCTTGCAGATGTTGTCCTTGGTGGTATTTGAACCCAGGACTCTAGCATTGCAAGGCTGCAGTGCTAACCACTGAGATGAGAAAGACATAATGGCAACAGTGTGAGCAGCTTTTTCTTACCTCAGAATCCCTGGTATCTCCAGTACTAGATCAGATAGATAGGATAGTGTGAGTGGCCATTTCTCCCTTAGCACTCCTGGAATCTCAAGTATTAGATCAGAAAGCTAGGCTGGACATCAGTGTGAGCAGCCTGTATATATCTCATTGAATCTCCAGTATAAGGGTATGTTTCCAGGGTCAGTAACCGCTGCGGGTTTGAAGCTGTGTTCATCTGCAGTGTCAAACTCACAGCATCCAGATGTTACAGCATAGTGGAGGGGATTTCAAGAAATCCCATCTCCACTATGCGTTAAAAGACCCCTACGGCTCCCTGCTTAAACAGACATGCGGCACGTTTTCCAGACTGAGTGGAAAAAGTGGTTGTGGACAGCTGACCTAAATGACATGCCACATTAACAGCTACCAGTAAAGTCAGGACAATGCTGCGTGTTCTAATAGCAAATGCCAGTGCACATTGGTAAAATTCACACAATGCCCTATCAGACAGTTCATCAGGTTATAGCCACATGCTAAAAGTCAGAAAGTGCTGCCACATATACAATACATACAGTGGGGCAAAAAAGTATTTAGTCAGTCAGCAATAGTGCAAGTTCCACCACTTAAAAAGATGAGAGGCGTCTGTAATTTACATCATAGGTAGACCTCAACTATGGGAGACAAACTGAGAAAAAAAAATCCAGAAAATCACATTGTCTGTTTTTTTAACATTTTATTTGCATATTATGGTGGAAAATAAGTATTTGGTCAGAAACAAAATTTCATCTCAATACTTTGTAATATATCCTTTGTTGGCAATGACAGAGGTCAAACGTTTTCTGTAAGTCTTCACAAGGTTGCCACACACTGTTGTTGGTATGTTGGCCCATTCCTCCATGCAGATCTCCTCTAGAGCAGTGATGTTTTTGGCTTTTCGCTTGGCAACACGGACTTTCAACTCCCTCCAAAGGTTTTCTATAGGGTTGAGATCTGGAGACTGGCTAGGCCACTCCAGGACCTTGAAATGCTTCTTACGAAGCCACTCCTTCGTTGCCCTGGCGGTGTGCTTTGGATCATTGTCATGTTGAAAGACCCAGCCACGTTTCATATTCAATGCCCTTGCTGATGGAAGGAGGTTTGCACTCAAAATCTCACGATACATGGCCCCATTCATTCTTTCATGTACCCGGATCAGTCGTCCTGGCCCCTTTGCAGAGAAACAGCCCCAAAGCATGATGTTTCCACCACCATGCTTTACAGTAGGTATGGTGTTTGATGGATGCAACTCAGTATTCTTTTTCCTCCAAACACGACAAGTTGTGTTTCTACCAAACAGTTCCAGTTTGGTTTCATCAGACCATAGGACATTCTCCCAAAACTCCTCTGGATCATCCAAATGCTCTCTAGCAAACTTCAGACGGGCCCGGACATGTACTGGCTTAAGCAGTGGGACACGTCTGGCACTGCAGGATTTGAGTCCATGGTGGCGTAGTGTGTTACTTATGGTAGGCCTTGTTACATTGGTCCCAGCTCTCTGCAGTTCATTCACTAGGTCCCCCCGCGTGGTTCTGGGATTTTTGCTCACCAATCTTGTGATCATTCTGACCCTACGGGGTGGGATTTTGCGTGGAGCCCCAGATCGAGGGAGATTATCAGTGGTCTTGTATGTCTTCTATTTTCTAATTATTGCTCCCACTGTTGATTTCTTCACTCCAAGCTGGTTGGCTATTGCAGATTCAGTCTTCCCAGCCTGGTGCAGGGCTACAATTTTGTTTCTGGTGTCCTTTGACAGCTCTTTGGTCTTCACCATAGTGGAGTTTGGAGTCAGACTGTTTGAGGGTGTGCACAGGTGTCTTTTTATACTGATAACAAGTTTAAACAGGTGCCATTACTACAGGTAATGAGTGGAGGAAAGAGGAGACTCTTAAAGAAGAAGTTACAGGTCTGTGAGAGCCAGAAATCTTGATTGTTTGTTTCTGACCAAATACTTATTTTCCACCATAATATGCAAAAAAAAATGTTAAAAAAACAGACAATGTGATTTTCTGGATTTTTTTTTCTCAGTTTGTCTCCCATAGTTGAGGTCTACCTATGATGTAAATTACAGACGCCTCTCATCTTTTTAAGTGGTGGAACTTGCACTATTGCTGACTGACTAAATACTTTTTTGCCCCACTGTAGCTAAACCCAATTCCATGTCGTATATAGAGAGAAGTAAGTAAAGGTGATACATGACCTGTACGAGCTGTGAAGAGCCCCAACACGCGTTTCACGTTAGCTTCGTCCGGGGGTTGCCATGTCATTTAGGTCAGCTGTCCACAACCACTTAGATGGTATGTGCAATAACCCTATATATACTCCCCATATATGCAAAGTTTGAGATTTACCTAGAGATGTGATACTGTACCTGCACTTGCTGTGGTCTTGCATGTGCATCTCCATTTTTTATGTACTGTTTTTTACTATGTGTGGATAAAATTTGTTATCTTTAATAAAGCATTTTTTGGATTATATTTGTGACTAGTGCCTCCGTATTTACATATGTTGGATTCCTTAAAATACCAGGTTGCAGCTGTCTGCTTTTTCCTTGACTGGTTAACAAATATAGGGGATCCCATGCCATTTTTTTTGGAGGAGATCCCACTATTTTTGCTAACCATCCAAGGTAAGTAGACTGCTGAGGCCTGGTATTGTAGATTGTAAGCTCTCACGAGCAGGGTCATCTTATTTCGCTTTAATTATTGTAATATCAACATTGTTACTTATGACTTTTGTGTTTGAAACTGTTAAACTGTAAAGTGCTGCAGAATATGTTGGTGCTATATAAATAAAAAATTATTATTATTAGTAGTAGTAGTATAAGGCTGGTAAGGTTCATGGATATTGGATCCTCACCAGTTTGAAATACCATTCCCAGTTGTCTGCTTTAGTCTGGCTGGTTAACATATATAGGGGGACCCCACAAGATTCGCCGTTATGTAAATTAGTACACTTGCGTAGTAAGCTGCATTACTTCACTTAACACGCATGTGACTAGGAAGATAATGCAGTTTTACCACATCTAATGAAAGTGTATGGGTAATTTATGCAGCGGAGACGGAGCGTCTCCACTACATAAATTGACATACTGCGGTCTGGAAAGAGTTCATGGCATGAGCACATACATCACACAATGACACAAACTTCACCACATCTGAGGCCAACAAGGACCACCAAAACATCCTAGAGACAGCTTTACAAGTAGCCAAGATTCCAGGATGCCCACTCAGGGCTGAATAGTGAAACTCCCGGAGTTTCATGAGACAAAATTGAATGGGCACAAAGAGCTTATTACCCGGCAATGACGGAAGGGCAAGAAATTGGGCCTCACGAATCTCTCGCTCCAATACTGAAGATACCCCAGCCACCACTTCACCGTGCTGAAGAATGGAGGAAGGAGGTTCAGGAGGTGATATCAGGTCCACACTATGAGACAAGGCATCAGCCTTGACATTTTTAAACCAGGTCAAAAGGTAATAGAGAATTGAAACAGTGGGAAGGAAAGAGAGCATCTCGCCTGTTTGGGTGTCAACCTTTTAGCAGACTTGATGTATGCCCCCTCCAAAAAATGCCTCCATTCTTCAAACGCCAGTTTAATGGTTATTAACTCTCTGTTACCTACATCATAGTTCTCTTCTACAGAAGAAAATTTCTTCGAGAAGAAGGCACAAGGTCGTAAATTGGTCAAAGTGGTAGGTCCCAGGGACAATACCACCCCCACCCCCACCTCCAAGGCATCCACCTCCACAATAAAAGGTTCAGATGGATCTGGTTGAATCAATACAGGGGCAGACATAAAACATTTCTTTATTGCTGAAAATGCTGCCGCAGCTGGAGCATGCCAACTCTTGATATCAGACCCCTTTCGGGTCAAATCAGTGAGGGGTTTGACAATTTGAGAAAACTCCCTTATAATTTTCCTATAATAATAAGCGAACCCCAAGAACCGCTGAAGACCCTTAAGATCTCTGGGTTGCACCCAGTCCACAATGGCTTGAACCATTCTGGGGTCCATACCCCTCAGCAGACAAGATGAACCCAAGAAAGATCAATTCCTGGACCAAAAACAAACATTTCTCTGCTTTTGCAAAAAGAACAGCACACAGATGATGTGGGCCGGCTTCTCCGCAGGGTACACCAGAATATCATCTAAATAAACTACCATGAAGCGCCCAAGAAAGTCAGAAAAGACATGGTTTATAAAATTCTGGAAAACTGTTGGCGCATTAGTCAAACTGAAAGGCATAACCAAATTTTCAAACAACCCTTCAGCAGTGAGGATTGTGGTTTTCCAATCATCCCCCTCCCGTATATGGATAAGATTGTATGCCCCTTAGAGATCCAATTTGAAAAACCACTTGGCCCCAGACAATTGGTCATATAAATCAGGGATAAGTGGGAAGGGGTAAGTATTCCTCACAGTTATTTTATTTAACTCTCGGAAATCGAGGCATGGACGCAAACCACTATCTTTTTTTTTACAAAAAAGAACCCAGCTGCCACAGTAGACACCGAGGGACGAATATGCCCTTCAGGGAGATTCTCAGAGATGTATTCTTTCATGGTGACTTGCTCAGGACCAGACATATTATGCAAATGGGCCTTGGGCAATTTAGCATCAGGAATAAGGTCAACAGACAACAGTACAATCAAATGGGCGGTGTGGTGGTAAAATCTCAGCCTCTTTTTTGGAGAGAACACATCCTCAAAGTCCCTCAGGTACTCCGGAATACCCTCCAGACTGATGGATGGCATAGACATAGTAGTAAGACAATTTTCCCGAGACCCCCAGTCAATAATTGGGTTATGCAGTAGTAACCAAGGAAATCCTAACACCAGACCAGCAGGGAGATTATCCAAGACAAAACATGACATATGCTCCCGGTGTAGGGCCCCCACCGTGAGGATGAATTCATCAGAAATAAAATGCACAGTGTCCTTGGTGAGGGGTGTAGAATCAATGGCCACAATCTTTATGGTAGTCTCCAACCTAACTGTCCCTAACTTACAGCTGGCCACCAGTTTAGAGTCAATCAGGTTTAGGAATGACCCACAGTCCACAAAAGCCCAAGTAGGACTAAAACAGTTCTCAACACCAAGTTCCACTTTTAACAGTACTTTAAGGAATGAATGAAAAGGTACCTGTGCGCAGGGCCGGACTGGCCATCGGACACTTCTGGCAAATGCAAAAAGGACCGGTGCCAGTAGTGGGCCGCTCGATCCGTGCACAATGTCAGTGGCGCCAGCACCGATGCATTCAACTATACTGGCGTCTATGATGCCGGTACAGTTGAATGCAATGATGGAGAAGAGAGCTTCTGCTGACGATCCCTCTCCCATCATTCCCCGCTCTGCCTTTGACACTGCAGGTGCGCGATGACGTCATACCTGTTGTGTGCCGGTCAGACTGCAGCCGCTGAGACCGGAGCCAGGAGCAGCACGGAGCATGAGGAGAGGTGAGGATTGTATGTTTTTTTTTAATATATCAATGAGTGATAACTGGATTATGGGGCTATTGGGGGGCGCTACATTACATTCTATGGGGGGGCTGTATTACATTCTATGGGGGGCTGTATTACATTCTATGGGGGGCTGTATTACATTCTATAGGGGGCTGTATTACATTCTATGGGGGGCTGTACTATATTCTATGGGGAGTTGTATTATATTCTATGGGGGGCTGTATTGCATTCTATGAGGGAGGATTGCATCATACTCTTTTATGGGGCTACATTATATTCTATGGGGAGGTAGGCTGTATTATATTCTATATTAAATGTATTCTATGTATTAAATTTATTATATTCTATGAGGGGTGATTGCATCATACTCTATGAGGGGGCTACATTATATTCTATGGGGAGCTGCATTATACTATATGAGGAGGGCTGCATTGTATTCTATGGAGGGGCTACATTATATTCTATGGGGGGCTGCATTATGCTCTATGAGGGGGCTACCATATCTATAATATAACGCTGGGAGCATCACTCTGTCCGAAGCCTTTATAGACTGCGCAAGCGCAAGCGCCGGCGCAGTCTGGCCCCCACAGAGTGACGCTCCCAGGAGATCGCGGTATGCGTAAGCACTGAACGCATACCGCGATCTCCACCAGAGAGTCAGGGACCGCCAGGAGGGTAAGTATATTCACCTTTCCCCGTTCCAGCACTGCGTGCGGCTCCGTCTCCCGGCTCCTCTGCTGTGACAGTTCAGAGGGCGCGATGACGCGCTAATGCGCGCCGGCGCCGCCCTCTGACTTACCAGTCACAGGCAGAGGAGCCGGAGTGTGTCTTCAAGAAAATTGCACCGGAAAGCGCGGACTGCGCAGGCGCCGATTCCTGCTGCCGGAATCGGCGTCTGCGCAGTCCTCGCTTTCCGGCGCCATTTTCTTGAAGACACACTCCGGCTCCACCGCAGGTGTGTCTTCAAGAAAATGGCGCCGGAAAGCATGGACTGCGCAGGCGCCGATTCCGGCAGCAGGAATAGGCGCCTGCGCAGTCTGCGCTTTCCAGCGCCATTTTCTTGAAGACACACTGCCGGCGCCATTTTCTTGAAGACACACTGCAGGTGTGTCTTCAAGAAAATGGCGCCGGAAAGCGCGGACTGCGCAGGCGCCGATTCCGGCAGCAGGAGGACGAACAAAATGGGCGGAAAGGAATGGCGTAAGTAACAAATTGCTGTGGCATGAAGCTGTGGCACTTCATGCCACAGCAATTTGTTATTTACGCCACCTGATTCCTTTCCGCCGCCATTTTCTTGGTCCTGCTGCCGGAATCGGCTCCTGCGCAGTCCACGCTTTCCGGCGCCATTTTCTTTAAGACACACTGCAGTGTGTCTTCAAGAAAATGGTGCCGGAAAGCGTGGACTGCGCAGGCGCCGATTCCGCCAGCAGGAGGACCAAGAAATTGCTGTGGCATGAGGCTGTGGCACTTCATGCCACAGCTATTTGTTACTTATGCCACCTGATACGGGGCATATACTATGGAGCATCTTATGGAGCAGTGTATGGGGCATATGGATGGGAGCAGCAAATTAAAGAACGGTGCCGCAGGATGGGAGCAGCACATGACAGAACGGGGGCGCTGGATGGGAGCAGTACATGACAGGATGGGAGCAACAAATGACAGAATGGAGGCGCAGGATGGGAGCAGCACATGACAGAACGGGGGCGCAGGATGGGAGCAGCACATGACAGAACGGGGGCGCAGGATGGGAGCAGCACATGACAGAACGGGGGCGCAGGATGGGAGCAGCACATGACAGAACGGGGGCGCAGGATGGGAGCAGCACATGACAGAACGAGGGCGTAGGGTGGGAGCAGCACATGACAGGATGGGAGCAGCAAATGACAGAATGGAGGCGCAGGATGGGAGCAGCACATGACAGAACGGGGGCGCAGGATGGGAGCAGCACGTGACAGAACGGGGCGCAGGATGGGAGCAGCACATGACAGGATGGGGATGCAGGATGGAGCAGCACATGACAGAATGGGGGCGCAGGATGGAGCAGCACATGACAGGATGGGGACGCAGGATGGAGCAGCACATGACAGGATGGGGACGCAGGATGGAGCAGCACATACCAGGATGGAGACCATATACCAATATAAATGCTCGCCACCCGGGCATAGAACGGGTTCAATAGCTAGTATTATATATGCAGGGACTGCATTATACTATATAAGGGGCTGCATTATATTCTCTGGTGGGTTACATTATGCTCGGGGCTATAATATATTCTGTGGGGTGGCTGCATTATACTCTGGGGTGGCATCATTATACTATATGTGGGCTGCATTATATTGTATTGAGGACTATGGGGAATACATTATACTATATGAAGAACTATGGGGTGTATTGTACTATGGGAAGTTAATTGTACAACATGGATGACTATGGTGGTGCATTATACTATATGGAGCACTATGAGGAGTGCATTATACTATATGGAGGACTGAGCAGTGTATTTTAATATATGGAGGACTATGAGGAGTGTATTATACTATATGGAGGACTGAGGAGTGTATTATACTATATGCAGGTCTGAGGAGTGTATTCTACTATATGGAGGACTGAGGAGTGTATTATACTATATGGAGGACTGAGGTGCACATTATAATATATGGAGGACTATGGGGTGTATTATACTAAACAAGCAACATGCTGCCTATTCATCGAGTGACTGGATTGTTTATGTGGGAACAGAAATCCTTGTTCTCAGCAGCACATCGCCGATGTAAACTGTAGTTGTGCTGCTGATAACATGATACTGATCGGGGACAGATTGATCTAATTGTGATTGTTCTGTTCCCTTCATTCTTTCTTAGTTGGTGTAAAGAGGCAGGGAAACAAGCGAACGACTTCAGTATTGTCGATCCCACTCGTGTAGTGGCCTGAGATCAGCGCATGTAAATACAACAGAAATGCTTCGCAGGGATACCAGGCAAGGATGATGACAGCTGCGTAATGTCAGCTGCTATCAATCCCTGGTGTAAGTAATGGAGAGGTGTCTATCAGACGCGCCTACTACTAGCCCAGACCTGACGAGACCCAGCGACTCTGAAGAGCGGTGACGGTAGTAACAATACCGCTCTTCACAGTCGCCAAGCTCAGCGCAAAACCCGGAATATCTGAAGAGCGGTGATGTTACTGATATCATCGCTCTTCAGAGTCACCAGGTTTCGTGCTGCGAAGCAGATCCAAATGTGGCTGTAGGCAAAGTTTATGGAGCATCACAATGAGGTTCCATAGCCTTTGGTCATCTCAATCACTTCATTATCTACGAGATCCAGTTATGTAGGTAAAGTAGTGGCTTTTCTTGGTACTGCAACTAAAAGCAATAAATAGGACCAAACTGTAATGTTGGATACAGCTGTAATTATATGTTACTTAGTCGTGTTATACTCCCCTCACTTCTTGTAACCTACAAGTGTACAAAGATATTATACAGTCACCATGTGACAAGTGGGCTTGAGTAACTTCAAATGCAAGGGCTGAATTTTAGACCCAGTCCGGCCCTGCCTGTGCATCTGGGCAACCTCCTCGATAGTTACCCAGACTTAGGCATTTCCCAACACTTGGGAGTAAGAGGACAGGAGGGACAGTCCTTCTTCCAAAGTCCTGTGGCACTGCAGTAAAAACAAAGTTTACCCTCCCGTTGACATCTCCTCTCCTTCTTCTTGATGGTGATGGCCCCTACTTCCATGGGCTCAGAAGGTTGTGAGGGTTCTGGCTTAACCGGAAGGAAAGGAGCCTCCCGAAGCACGACGCCTCTCACCCGTAACCTCCAATCCATGCGATGAATGGTCTGAGTCATGGCCTCTTCCAGAGAGCTGGGAGGAGGATGGAGAGCCAGAGCTTCCTTAAAATGATCAGACAGTCCCCTCCGGAACTGACACCTGAGTGCTGAGTCATTCTAGGACACCTTTGGGGATCATCGCTGAAACTCTGAACAGTACCATTTGGTAGAGAGCTTTCCTTGAGATAAACCTATAATTGTGTCCTCTGCCAATCTAACTTGGTCTGGTTCGTCATAGATGAGGCCAAGAGCCTCAAAGAACCTGTCCACAGACATTCTCTCAGGGGCGGTCGGGGGTAAGGAAAAAGCCCAAGACTGTGGACCCTCCCTCATTAAAGATATAATTATCCCCACCCACTGACTCTCATCCCCTGAAGATCGGGGTCTAAGGTAAAATAGTAGTTTGCAACCCTCCCTGAACATGCAGAACTTATCTTTCTCGCCAAAGAAGGTGTCAGGGAGTTTCACCGAAGGTTCAGGAGAGTGCAGAGACACATCAGTCACCTGGCTTACTGACGGAAGGAGTTCCTCGGGCTATCTTAACTGTATCAGCCATCTCCCTCTGCACCTGCTTCTGGGAAATAACCAAAACCCTGTGCCACACAGATAACTCCTGCATCATCTGACTAAGGTTAGCCACTTGGTACACCAGAGTACGGAGCGGATCCATAACAGAGAAGGGAACAAAGTGCAAAATCCCCTTTCACTGCTTGGGTCAGTGATAATGTAATGCAACTGCAAGGCAGTTGCATGTAACCTCCACCAGGGGGCGAAAGAAAGGGGAAAAAGGTAGTAATCACCGTGTAGCATCAAAGTGCAAAGTGATGAGTGCCACCAGGAGGCAGCAGAGTACTCAGACAAGTCAGTCAGCAACAAACAGAAAGACAAAGTACCAAAAGTAACAGCAATGCACGTGGTCAGAGACAACACAGAAATTGGAACCATGCGGGAGTGCGGGATCCAAACCGTGAGACAAAAGACGTTGTCAGGATACAAACCAAAGAGCCAGACGGGAAGCAAAGTAACAGAGACAGAAAGCAGGAGGCAGGATTCAGAATTCAAGCTGAGTCATACACTATAGGAATCCACCAGCACACACTAAGTCAGGGATTGGAAATGGTTAGGACACAAATACAGGTAATCAGAGGCAGAAGGATCACTCAGGTATACGGGACAGCTGCTCAAGCCAGGGACTGGAACTATCACTGACAAATTCTACCAGCAGTGGCACCAAAAAATAGCCGCACACGAAACAAAGATAGTCAGGAAACCTTAACCCCACCATAACCAGGCCGGGAAAAGACCTGGATCATGACACCTGGGCTGTCAAGCCTAAACTGCGTGATTGAGATTTCCCAAGAGTGGCTCAATGATATTGAGGTCAGGAGACTGAGATGGCCACTGCAGAACCTTCACTTTGTTCTGCTGTAGCCAATGACAGGTTGACTTGGCCTTGTGTTTTGGATCGTTGTCATGTTGGAACATTCAAGTACATCCCGTACGCAGCCTCCAGGCTGATAATAACAAATTTGCCTCCAGTATTTACTGATAATGTGCTGCATTCATCTTTCCTCAACTTTGACCAAGTTTCCTGTACCTTTGTAGCTCACACATCCCCAAAACATCAGCAATCCACCTCCATGCTTTACAGTAGGAATAGTGTTCATTTCATCATAGGCCTTGTTGACATCTCTCTAAATGTAACATTTATGGTTGTGGCCAAAGAGTTCAATTTTGGTCTCATCGCTCCAAAATACCTTGTTCTAGAAGTTTTGAGGCTTGTCTCTATGCTGTTTTGCGTATTGTAGGCGAGATACTTTGTGGTATTTGCGCAGTAATGGCTTTCTTCTGGCGACTCGACCATGCAGCACATTTTTCTTCAAGTGCCTATGTGGGCCCCTGGGGTCCAGTCACCACAGAGATACTGCACCTCACCCAGATGTGTGGTATTCCATTTTCAGGTAAGGAGGGCGCACTACCCAGGACTCTAACACTCACATCCAACACATACCAGTTCAGTCGGGGCACCAGGGCGTACCCTTAGGAGGGAGGAAGGCCTCATCCCAGGTTGGATAGGAATGGGTGTTGGGAGTGGGTGAGTAAGGTAGAGTAGAGCAGGAGCTAATTAGGAGGGAAAGTGAGGAGAAGGAGGGAGGAAGTGGAGCTGAGCAGACGTGAAGGTCTGCAGCTCCTGACAGATAGACCAAGTGTGAAATAGAGACAGAAAGAAGCTCCAGAGGCAAGAAGGGGTCCTAGGGGCACAGGAATTGTAGAAGCCACCTGTTGGGCCTGCATCCAGATGTGGAGGGACCAAGTCACAGTCTAACTAAGAAACTGGAGGCTGTGGCTTTTGAAAGAAGCACAGCCACATCCACCCATACTTCACCAAAAAGGCAGCCAGATAAAATCCAGGGGACTCAGAGGACGTTGCCCGACCAGGTTCATGCCTGCTGGTTTGGGACACTGTGGGTAAGGCGCTGGGCAGGAGAAGAGGAGAGCCAGAGTAGAGAGACGGCTAGAGAAAGGCATATGAAAGGAGTCCTGGAAAGGTGTTTCCCAATCTACTTCGGAATTTGCTGGACCGCAGACCTGGAGGACACAGCACACCCGGCTGGGTGTCATAAAGAACTGTAAGTAAAAATCTGGAAACGCACTTTTGCTGTGTCCTTTTCATTATTCCAATCGCACCTGCCTGGGATAGCCACCATCGCCATCTTAAATCTCAACACCACATCTGCCCTGGGGTTAGCTCTACCATGGAGAGCTGCACTAACTCTGCTGCATCACCATCTGCTGCATAGGATCTGAACTGCAGCATCGGCCACCACCTCATTGCCGAACACCACGGTTCACATCGCAAACAATTCCCATTTCCCATTTTGCATTTACCACAAAAACCTTGCTTTATTATTGGATGTCCAGGGCCACAGACTGGATCACTGCTGCTGTGACCTTCCCCTTTAAGAACTGCCATGTCGGACCCGGTACCAAGTTCCCCACGGTCCTGGTGGTGCTCTACCTCCTTATTGTGCATCTTGAAACAGTCATACCGCTAGTTTTCAGAGAGTCCTGTATTTCAGCTGATGTTATTTGTGGGTTTTTCTTTGCATCCCGAACAATTTTTTGGGCAGTTTTGGATGACATTTTTGTTGGTCTACCTGACCGTGGCTTTGTTTTCACAGAATCCCTGATTTTCCATTTGTTAATCACAGTTTGAACGCTGCTGACTGGTATTATCAATTCCTTGGATTTCTTTTTGTATCCCTTTCCTGTTTTATACAGCTTAACCACCTTTTCCCGTAGATCCATTGACAATTCTTTTGCTTTCCAAATGACTCACAATACAGAAAAGTCAGTGGCTGGATGAAAGATGCAAGAGTCTGTCTGGATCCCAGAAACTCACTCAGCTTTTATGCACACACACTGATTGCAAGCAAACAGGTCACAGGTGAGGATGTTACCTTTAGTAGCCAGTCAAACCCATTTTTTTCAACTTCTGTGTATGTTATCAGGCCAAAATTACCAGGGTATGTGAACTTTTGATCAGGGTCATTTGGATGTTTTGGGCTGTTATTATGATTTATAAAGAGAAAACACAGTAGTTTGATAATAATTGGCTTCAGCCAACCACTAACCATGAATGGAGAAAAAGTGTTGGTGTTATCATTCCTATTCTCTGAAAAAAGGCCAAGAAAGCAAAAAGTCTGCTGAGGTACGCTAACTTTTGAGCACAACTGTACATCTCTCTTTACTAGGGTTGAGCAAAATGGGTCGAAAATTTTCAAAAGTCGCCGACTTTTTGCAAGGTCGGGTTTCATGAAACCCGACCCAACCCCTGTGTGGGGTCGGCCATGAAATCGGCGATCTTTTGAATCTAGAATCGGAATTCCGATACCGATTCCCGATATGTTTAAGATATCGGGAATTGGTATCGGAATTCAGATTTAAGTGTAAAATAAAGAATTAAAATAAAAAATATCGCAATACTTACCCTCTGACGCGCTCTGGTACTAACCAGGAACCTTCCTTCCTTAGAATCAGCCTTCCAGGACCTTGCGGTGACATCGCGGTGACGTCGTGGCTTGTGATTCGCCGCGCGGCCGCCCATGTGACCGCTCGCGCGACCAATCACAAGCCGCGACGTCACCGAAGGTCCTGGAAGGGCTGATTCTTAGGAAGGAAGGCTGTCGGAAAGAAGCAGGGCGTGTCCGAGGGTGAGTATATACCTAATAGGAATATACTCACCCTCGGACGCGCCCTGCTTCTTTCCGGCAGCCTTCCTTCCTAAGAATCAGCCCTTCCAGGACCTTCGGTGATGTCGCGGTGACGTCACGGCTTGTGATTGGTCGCGCGAGCGGTCACATGGGCGGCCGCGTGGCCAATCACAAGCCGTGACGTCACCGCAACATCACCGCAAGGTCCTGGAAGGCTGATTCTAAGGAAAGAAGGTTCCCGGTTAGTACCAGGGCGCGTCAGAAGGTAAGTATTGCGATATTTTTTATTTTAATTCTTTATTTTACACTAAAATATGGATTGCAGGGCCTGAAGGAGAGTTTCCGCTCCTTCAGACCCTGGGAACCATGGAAACCCAATGCACTGCATTGGGTTTCAGGTTTCGGCCGACCCCGACTTTTTTATAGGATCGGCCAATTTCACTCGACCCGACTTTTGAAAAAGTCGGGTTTCGTGAAACCCGACCCGATCCTATAAAAGTAAAGGTCGCTCAACCCTACTCTTTACATCTCTCTTTTTTCTCATTCACAATCAGATGACTTCTCTCCAAAGCCACAGCACTTTGGTAGATATTTCACCATATAATTTATTCTTAAAGTTGATGTGTTGGAAGAGTACAGTCAGCATTTGGACTTGGATGACACTGAAATACCTAATTGTATTAGTGATGACAATGGCAGCCAAGGTGGTAATGAGACTCAGGTGTTCTGTCAGTGGCAGTCAAAGTGGTATTGGCGCTCTGAGCAAGGGAAAATGTAGAAATGGGAATCAGGAGAGAGGCAAGAAGGAAATTTGTAACAAAGAGACAACCATGTCAGGGACGATGACGATGATTGTGGGGTGGACGGGACCTGAGAACCAGATTAGAGTGAGGAGGAGATGTCTTCAGAGAAGGAGGATGGTATTATCAGCGATAAAGAACAAATCTAACCTCTGGACAAAAATATTTTGCAGCAGATCTATGTTTTCGTGGTTAGCTAGAATCAGGTGATGCCACAGCTGCTTTTAGGCCTATACACTCTGATTGTGATCATCTCAGGTGTAGGAATTAATTTCAATGTTGACAAATGAAGACTTTTTTGAAGTGTACATGCTTTGCAGATGAAAATAATCCATGCCATGAATGTGCTGGTACAAGTTGACTAGGAACTGTAGCTCTCCATTTGCACGTAAAGCAACATTACTTACTTATAGGGAAAAAGCCAGCCATGGCTCAGTTCTTAATCTGCTTCTTCTCCTCAGGATTGTCTTTCTGGTATCTAGACCGAATCTTCAAATAGCACATCATTATGTATGTCTTGTAGCACTCTGACTACTCTTCCTCCTTCTTCTCCATTACAACATCAGCTAACCATACTTTATTGTGAAACCAAGAAACAATGATATGCTTCTATTTATCCGCTTGTTCTAAGTCAACTCTCACCTGCTCAAGTTGCTGGAGACAGTCTCTGTTATACCACTTATTACATTCCATTGCCTTATGACTAGTGTTGAGCATTCAGATACCGCAAGTATCGGGTATCGGCCGATATTTGCAGTTTCGGAATTCTGATACCGAGTTCCAATACTTTTGTGATATCGGTTACCGGAATCGGAAGTTCCTATAGTGCAATGATGCACTATAATGGAGTGTGGGCGGTGTGTGGGTGGTGACTGCATGTGTGTGTGCAGGTGGGGTCTGTGTGTGACCATGGGAGGTTTGTGTGTGCCTTCCGGGGCTCTATGTGGGCTGCCGGGGGCTGTATGCGGGCCTGCCAGGGCTGTATGCGGGCTGCCGGGGCTCAATGCGGGCCTGCCGGGGCTGTATGCGAGCCTGCTGGGGCTGAATGCGGGCTGCCGGGGCAGTATGTGGGCTGCCGAGGGCTGTATGCGGGCCTGCCCGGGCTGTATGCGGGCTGCCGGGGCTCTATGCGGGCCTGCCGGGGCTCTATGCGGGCCTGCCGGGGCTCTATGCGGCCAGCTGGGGCTCTGTGCATGTGTGCAGGCATCGTCCAATGGGACTACAAGTCCCATTGGATGATGCCTGCTACACTGACAGTGATTGACACATTAGCCAATGATGGGACAGTAGTAGTCCCATCATCCGGCTAATGTGTTGAATGAAAAAAAACAAAACACAAATACATGCTCCATACATATTCCATACATACTCCATACATACTCTATACAGTACATTCATACATTACATATAGACATACAGCACATTTAACATAGATTACATACTCACCATTACTTGTCATTTTGATCCCCAAAGCCAGTGTCATCTGTAAAAAAGATTAAAATAACAAACAACCAATATACTCCCTGTCCGCAGAAATCCACGAGTGTCCAATGACGATCTCCCATGGAGAGCAGCAGCATCAGATGACCGCACTGTATTCCTCCGCCGCTGTAAAAAAATAGTCCCTAGTCTCACTTTTGGCATTGCTGAGTGAGAAATTTTCCCACGCAGCAATTGTCATAAAGTGAGATTTTGTCCTAAGGTAACCTCTCAGTGATACACTGCAGGAGCCATTGTCTCCTGTCAGTGTGTCACTGAGGGTCCTATAGAGCAGTGACTTCCCCCGATGTCACTGTTCTATAGGGGAGATCATCATGGGACACTCGTTATTAATTGGACTACGGCGGACAGGTAGTATACGGTTTATTATCTTACGTTTTTTGCAGATGCGCCATTTCTGGGGCGGCTGCGGACTGGTATTTGTAGCCAGGGGGGCCAATATCCATGGCCCTCTCTAGGCTATGAATGTCAGCCCGCAGCTGTCTGCGTAGCCTTTCTGGCTATAAAATATAGGGGGACCCTACGTCTTTTTTTGGGGGGGTTCCCCTATTTTAATAGCCAGAAAAGGCTATGCAGACAGCTGTGGGCTGATATTCATAGCAGGCTGCAAATATTGGCCCCCGGCCGTTGGCTTTCCCCCTCTGGTGCAGAAAATTGCGCGGGAGCCCACGCCGTTTTTTTTTTTAAATTGAATGCTCATTAAGGCCTCTTTCACTCTTGCGTCGGTACGGGTCTGTCGTTATGCGTCGGGCCGACGTACTGACGCACATTGTGAAATTTGTGCATGACGTGGGGAGCGGATGCAGTTTTTCAATGCATCCGCTGCCGATTCTGAAGTCCGGGGAGGAGGGGGCGGAGTTTCGGTGGTCCGCCAAAACACGATGGATCCGTTGCATCACAGACGCGACGTGTGGCCATCCGTCGCGATCCATCGCTAATGTAAGTCTATGGGTAAAAATGCATCCTGCAAGCACATTTGCAGGATCCATTTTTTTCTGCCGGATCCATATTTTTCTCATAGAGTTGTATTAGCGCCGGATTGCGCCTGATGGCCACACGTTTCATCCGTTTTTTGCAGGATCCGTCAAAAAAGCTGTTTCCGCTGGACGGAAAACACATGCAGAGGAACAGTTTTTCTATCCGGTGAAAAAACGCACAGTGACAGATCCAGCAAGAAGCGGAAGAAACTGAGATGTGAAATGATGAATCCGGCCTCCGAATCTGTTTTTTTCATGCATGTTTCCATTCAAATCATGCACATTTTCCGTTTATTTATTTATGTATTTATTTATTTCCAAAAACTGCATCAAAACTGAACCAAAAACTGCATCAAAACTGTACCAAAAACTGCATCAAAAACCGCACCAAAAACCGCATAAAAAACTGCATCAAAAACTGCATAAAAAACCGCATAAAAAACTGCATCAAAAGCAGCATCAAAAACAGCACCAAAAACCTGCATCAAAAACTGCATCAAAAACGGCACCAAAAACTGCATCAAAAAACGCATAAAAAACTGCACCAAAAATGCATCAAAAACAGCATCAAAAACTGCACCAAAAACCAGCATAAAAACCTGCACCAAAAACTGCATCAAAAACAGCATAAAAAAGCACCAAAAATCAGCATCAAAACCTGCACCAAAAATTGCACCAAAAACTGCATCAAAAACAGCATCAAAAAAGCTCCAAATACCTGTATCTAAAACTGCATGGAAAACTGCATCAAAAACAGCGTCAAAAACCACATGAAAAACTGCACCAAAAAATGCATCAAAACCTCCTTTAAAAAACCGCATCAAAAACAGCACCAAAAACCTGCATCAAAAAGTGCACCAAAAACTGCATCAAAAACAGCATTAAAAAAACGCATGGAAAAACTGCACCAAAAATGCATCGATACCTGCTTAAAAAACTGGTGCAGTTTTTATGCAGTTTTTGGTGCAATTTTTTGGTGCAGTTTTAGATTCGGTTTTTGATGCTGTTTTTGATGCAGTTTTTGGTGCAGTTTTTGGTGCACTTTTTGATGCAGGTTTTTGGTGCTGTTTTTGATGCAGTTCTTGATGCGGTTTTTGATGCTGTTTTTGATGCAGTTTTGGTGCAGTTTTTGGTGTAGATTTTGATGCTGGTTTTGGTGCGGTTTTTGATGCAGTTTTTGGTGCAGTTTTGATGCAGTTTTTGGTGCAGTTTTTGATGCAGGTTTTTGGTGCAGTTTTGATGCAGTTTTTAGAAATAAATAAATAAACGGAAAATGTGCATGATTTGAATGGAAACATGCATGAAAAACGGATTCGCAGGCTGGATTGATCATTTCACATCTCAGTTTCATCCGGTTTTTGCTGGATCCGTTGCTGTGCGTTTTTTCGCAGGACAAGAAAACCGTTCCTCTGTATTTGTTTTCTGTCCGGCGGAAACAGCTTTTTTGACAGATCCTGCAAAAAAACAGATGAAATGTGTGGCCATCAGGCGCAATCCGGCGCTAATACAACTCTATGAGAAAAAAACAGATCCTGCAGAAAAAAACGGATCTGACGGAAAAAAGGTTCCTGCGGAAAAAACGGATGGTGCGGAAAAAGTGGATCCGGTGGAAAAAAACAGATCCGGTGGAAAAAAACGGATCCTGCGGAAAAAACAGATCCGGCAGAAAAAACGGATCCATTTTTTTTCAAAACTCGCCGGATTGTGCCTGATGGCAAAAACCTGATGTGTGAAAGCAGCCAGATATATGGATAGATACATCTATGTATCTATAGATATATCTATTTATAAATATATCTATAGATAGATATATCCATAGATAAATAATAGAAAGGCCAATGTTTCTAAGGCTACTTTCACACTTGCGTTTTTAGCAATCCATCGTTTTGGGAAAAAAACGGATTCTGCAAATGTGCTCGCAGGATGTGTTTTTTACCCATAGACTTGTATTAGCGACGGATCGCGATGGATGGCCACACGTCACATCCGTCGTGCAACGGATCCGTCGTGTTTTGGCGGACCGTCGGCACGAAAAAACGTTCAAGTGAAGGTTTATTTGTCCGTCGCATCCGCCATTTTCTACCACGCATGCGCGGCTGAAACTCCGCCCCCTCCTCCTCGGACTTCAGAATGGGCAGCGGATGCATTGAAAAACTGCATCCGCTGCCCACGTCATGCACAAATTTCACGATGCATAGCGACGGACCCGTACCGACGCAAGAGTGAAGGAGGCCTTAATGAGCGTTTATTTGAAGAAAAAAAAAAGGAAAATAACGGTGTGGGCTCCCACGCAATTTTCTGCGCCAGAGGGGGAAAGCCGACGGCCGGGGGCCAATATTTGTAGCTTGCTATGAATATCAGCCCGCAGGGGACCCCCCCAAAAAAATGACATGGGGTCCCCCTATATTTTATAGCCAGAAAGGCTACGCAGACAACTACGGGCTGACATTCATAGCCTAGAGAGGGGCCATGGATATTGCCCACCCCGGCTACAAATACCAGTCCTCAGCCGCCCCAGAAATGGCACATCTGTAAAATGCCCCTCTCTTCCCACTCCCATGTAGCGGTGGGATATGGGGTAATAAGGGGTTAATGTCACCTTGCTATTGTAAGGTGACATTAAGCCAGGTTAATTACAGAGAGGCATCAATAAGACGCCTATCCATTACTAATCCAATAGTAATAAAGGGTTAATAAAACACGCACACATTAGGAAAAAAGTGTTTTAATAGTCCTCATCTAACCATACTTACAATACTTCAGCGCCTACAAAAAATGTAAAATAATAAACTGTATACTACCTGTCCACCATAGTGCAATTAATAACGAGTGTCCCACGATGATCTTCCCTATAGAACAGTGACATCGGGGGAAGTCACTGCTCTATAGGACCCTCAGTGACACACTGACAGGAGATAATGGCTCCTGCAGTGCATCACTGAGAGGTTACCTTAGGACAAAATCTCACTTTATGTCAATTGCTGCGTGGGAAAATTTCTCACCCAGCAAGGCCAAAAGTGAGACTAGGGACTATATTTTTTACAGTGGTGGAGGAATACAGAGCGGAAGGATACCTTCCTCCCGTCATTGTGTTCCTGGAGCCCCTGGAGAGCGGTCGCGTCATCTGATGCTGCTCTCCACGGGAGATCGTCGTGGGACACTCGTGGATTTCTGCGGACAGGGAGTATATTGGTTGTTTGTTATTTTAATCTTTTTTACAGATTACACTGGCTTCGCGGATCAAAATGACAAGTAATGGTGAGTATGTAATCTCTGTTTAATATACTGTTTGTCTATATGCAATGTATGAATGTACTGTATGGAGTATGTATGGAGTATGTATGAAGTATGTATGGAGTATGTATGTGTTTTTTTTTAACACATTAGCCAGATGATGGGACTACTACTGTTCTATCATCGGCTAATGTGTCAATCACTGTCAGTGTAGCAGGCATCGTCCGATGGGACTTATAGTCCCATCGGACGATGCCTGCACACATGCACAGAGCCCCAGCTGGCTGCATTGAGCCCCGGCAGGCCCGCATAGAGCCCCAGCAGGCCCGCATAGAGCCCCGGCAGCCCGCATACAGCCCCGGCAGGCTCACATACAGCCCTGGCAGCCCGCATACAGCCTCAGCAGGCCCGTATAGAGCCCCGGCAGCCCGCATAGATCCCCGGCAGTCTGCATACAGCCCCGGCAGCCCGCATACAGCCCTGGAAGCCCGCTTAGAGCCCTGGCAGGCCCCATACAGCCCCGGCAGGCCCGCACAGAGCCCCGGCAGGCCCGCATACAGCCCCGACTGGCCGACAGAGACTCCACCCGCACACACAGACATGCACAGTGTCTACCCATGCACCGCCCACACTCTTCCTTCCTCCGAAACAGGATATACAGTACAGACCAAAAGTTTGGATACACCTTCTCACTTAAAGATTTTTCTGTATTTTCATGACTATGAAAATTGTACGTTCACACTGAAGGCATCAAAACTATGAATTAACACATGTGATATTATATACTTAACAAAAAGGTGTGAAACAACTCAATTTATGTCTTGTATTAGAGGTTCTTCAAAGTAGCCACCTTTTGCTTTGGTGACTGCTTTGCACACTCTTGGCATTTTCTTGATGAGCTTCAAGAGGCAGTCACCCAGAATGGTTTTCACTTCACAGGTGTGCCCTCTCAGGTTTAATAAGTGGGATTTCTTGCCTTACAAATAGGGTTGGGACCATCAAGTGTGTTGTGCAGAAGTCTGATGGATACACAGCTGATAGTCCTACTGAATAGACTGTTAGAATTCGTATTATGGCAAGAGAAAAGCAGCTAAGTCAAGAAAAATGAGTGGCCATCATTACTTTAAGAAATGAAGGTCAGTCAGTCCGAAAAATTGGGCAAACTTTGAAAGTGTCTCCAAGTGCAGTGGCAAAAACCATCAAGCGCTACAAAGAAACTGGCTCACATGAGGACCACCCCAGGAAAGGAAGATCAAGAGTCACCTCTGCTTCTGAGGATAAGTTTATCTGAGTCACCAGCTTCAGAAATCGCAGGTTAACAGCAGCTCAGATTAGAGACCAGGTCAATGCCACACAGAGTTCTAGCAGCCGACACATCTCTACAACAACTGTTAAGAGGAGACTTTGTGCAGCAGGCCTTCATGGTAAAATAGCTGCTAGGAAACCACAGCAGGACAGGCAACAAGCAGAAGAGACTTGTTTCGGCTAAAGAACACATGGAATGGACATTATACCAGTGGAAATCTGTGCTTTGGTCTGATGAGTCCAAATTTGAGATCTTTGGTTCCAACCACCGTGTCTTTGTGCGCCGCAGAAAAGGTGAACGGATGGAGTCTACATGCCTGGTTCCCACCGTGAAGCATGGAGGAGGAGGTGTGATGGTGTGGGGGTGCTTTGCTGGTGACACTTTTGGGGATTTATTACAAATTGAAGGCATACTGAACCAGCATGGCTACCACAGCATCTTGCAGCGGTGTGCTATTCCATCCGGTTTGCGTTTAGTTGGACCATCATTTATTTTTCAACAGGACAATGACCCCAAACACACCTCCAGGCTGTGTAAGGGCTATTTGACCTCCACAGTCATCAGACTTGAACCCAATTGAGATGGTTTGTGGGTGAGCTGGACCGCATAGTGAAGACAAAAGGGCCAACAAGTGCTAAGCATCTCTGGGAACTCCTTCAAGATTGTTGGAAGACCACTCCCAGTGACTACCTCTTGAAGCTCATCAATAGAATGCCAAAAGTGTGCAAAGCAGTCATCAAAGCAAAAGGTGGCTACTTTGAAGAACCTAGAATATAAGACATAATTTCAGTTGTTTCACACTTTTTTGTTAAGTATATAATTCCACATGTGTTAATTCATATTTTGATGCCTTCAGTGTGAATGTACAATTTTCATAGCCATGAAAATACAGAAATGTCTTTAAATGAGAAGGTGAGTCCAAACTTTTGGTCTGTACTGTAGAAGGACAGAAAGGGCTTATTTACGTTCCAATATTTGTGTCCCATTGACTTGCATTGATATCGGGTATTGGTATCGGCGATATCCGATATTTTTTGGATATCGGCCGATCCAATCCGATACCAATACTTCTGGATATCGGAAGGTATCGCTCAACACTACTTAAGACAGATTATGACAATGGCTGCTTCCTGGACTTCTCAGTTTCCTTAAAAGTGTACTGCATCATTCACCTGCTGAGAAGCAATTTTGGACAGGGACTGTACATGTTTTTCATTAACTACTGAATTAACATTTGAAGCAGCAGTGATGCACCACTGCAACTAGGACAGGTGGTGACGCATACATGGTTAGGCACTGGGTCTGGTTCCAACTCCAGGCAGTGCTTATCCACTTCAGCCTACACCCATTTTACTCAACAGATATTTCCCTATTCCCATTGGTAACAGTGCAGAATGTTGCATCCACTACTCTGTTTTTTCATTCTGGGAAGCAGAAGTGCTGTGAAGCAGTTTAACAGCTTTTGAGCATGAGCTACAAAATCCATGCAGAGGAGGAGTTGCTCCTTTGCATCATGCATCAAATATAATGTTGAATGGCTCCCTGTCAATTGAAACTATTAAGTAAAATTGCCTGAATATTGTGGCTACATTATAGTAAGGTAAAGTAACACATTTTCTCTGCATGGCTACATCCTACATTGATCCCAAAGACAATGATCCCAAACATAAAGCAAAATCTACAATGGAATGGTTCACAAATAAACATATACAGGTGTTAGAATGGCCAAGTCAGAGTCCAGACCTCAATCTAATTGAGAATCTGTGGAAAGAGCTGAAAACTGCTGTTCACAAATGATCTCCATCAAACCTCACTGATCTCAAGCTGTTTGCCAAGGAAGAATGGGCAAGAATTTCAGTCTCTCGATGTACAAAACTGATAGATACAGGAAAGATAAATATCTTGGTACCGTGTTAGCCAGTAGATAGAAACATATTTAGAATTGAGAGTCCTCATTGGTTGATACCTTTTAATGGCTAACTGAAAAGATGGTAACAAATTGCAAGCTTTCGAGACTACAGATGTCTCTTCATCAGGCAAAGACTAAAACAAATTCTGAAGAATCACATATTTATGCACAACATAGCACAGAGAAAAAAAAGGGGGGAAACCATGGATAAGACAGGTGACATGAAGCAGAATTATCATGAGTGATAAACAGTTATGCCCATAAATATTGGGCCAGCTCTTAGATAAGGAATGTTTTATTGTCCTCTGATTAGGGTCTCTGTTGTGATGACCCCTCATAGTCTGAGGGGCAAGTTCCTTAGTTGATGGAAAAAGACATAAATCCGTGTGACACATTCATTCCTGCATTAAGACTGTCAAAGGTTGTCATCAGTTTATATTCTCAGACTCTTCTGTCTCTCTGAGATTTGAAGCTACCTTTTAAAACAAGTAATTTCATGTCCATAATGTTATGATTTGGGAGACAAAAATGTATTGTCACAGGTAGATCCATTCTTTTTTCTCTTATTGTATGGCGATGAGAGTTCATCCTTGTTCTCAGTTTCTGTCCTGTCTCCCCCACATACAGACCCCCAGTTGGATATTTAGTAGTAATCATTGGGTACTCCACATTAGAAGTGACGCAGCTGAAAGTACCTGGTATCTTGTAGTCCTGATGTGAATTGGGGATCTTTATCTTGTCTGTGGTCATTATAAATGGACAGGTTTTACATTTTTTCTGATTGAAAGGAAAGGTAGCTGTCTGTGTGACAGCTCTCCAGTGACCAAACAGCGACGCTGCAGCGATCCGGATCGTTGTCTGGATCGCTGCAGCGTCGTTTAGTGTGAAGGTACCTTTAGGAACTTGCCCCTCAGACTATGAGGGGTCATCACAACAGAGACCCTAATCAGAGGACATTAAAACATTCCTTATCTAAGAGCTGGCCCAATATTTATGGACATAACTTTTTATCACTCATGATAATTCTGCTTCATGTCACCTGTCTTATCCATGGTTTCCCCCCTTTTTTTTTCTCTGTGCTATGTTGTGCATAAATATGTGATTCCTCAGAATTTGTTTTAGTCTTTACTTGATGAAGAGACCTGTGTAGTCTCGAAAGCTTACAATTTGTTACCATCTTTTCAGTTAGCCATTAAATGGTATCAACCACTGATGACTCTCAATTCTAAATATTTTTCAAAACTGATAGAGACATACCCCAAGTAACTTGCAGCTGTAATCGCAGAAAAAGGTGGCGCAACAAAGTATTAAGTTAAAGGGGCCGAATAATATTGTACGCCCCACTTTTCAGTTTTTGAATTTCCACAAAAATTTTAAATAACCAATACATTTCGTTCAACTTCACAATTGTGTTCCACTTGTTGTTGATTCTTCACCAAAAATTTAAATTTGGTATCTTTATGTTTGAAGCATGATATATGGGAAAAAGTTGAAAAGTTCCAGGGGGGGGAATACTTTCGCAAGGAACTGTACCTGTGGCCAAACATTTCAGTGCTCCAGGTCACAACATAAACAATATGAAAGTTGACATTTAAAAGGCAACTTCAAATCACAAAAACACCAAACGGTCTAGGAATATAAATTTACACAGGACTAAAAAATCACAAGGATTTATCTCTTACTACAACAGTGAGGGCATCAAGTCTTACATCAATTCTAGGTTGGTGGCAGAACAGAAGACTATTCAAATTATTTTTTTCCATGCATGTTTTTCTACTCTTTTGTTTTTTTTTTGCAGTACTGGGTGCTTTTCTCTTTTTCTGTACATATGACAAAACGGCCCCTGCCCCAATCTCAGAAGCGTCAACCTCAACCTGAAAAGGAAGAGAAACATCCGGCTGACGCAACACAGGGGCAGAAGTAAATCGGCGTTTAAGCTCCCGAAAGGCCTCAACAGCCGCAGAGGACCAATTCGTCACATCAGCGCCTTTCTTCGTCAAATCAGTAAGGGGCTTAACCACACTGGAAAAGTTGGCAATGAAACGGCGATAGAAATTAGCAAAGCCCAAAAATTTTTGAAGGCTCTTCACAGATGTGGGTTGAATCCAGTCATGAATGCTTGGACCTTAACAGGATCCATTTCCATAGACGAGGGAGAAAAAATAAAACCCCAAAAAGAGACCTTCTGAACTCCGAATAGGCACTTAGACCCCTTCACAAATAAAGCATTATCACGAAGGATCTGGAACACCATACTGACCTGCTTCACATGAGACTCCCAATCATCAGAAAAAATCAAAATATCATCCAAATATACAACCATGAATTTATCAAGATAATTGCGGAAAATATCATGCATGAAGGATTGGAACACAGATGGAGCATTAGAGAGCCCGAATGGCATCACAAGGTATTCAAAATGGCCTTCCGGCGTATTAAATGCAGTTTTCCATTCGTCACCCTGTTTAATACGAACAAGATTATATGCCCCTTGGAGGTCAATCTTAGTAAACCAACTAGCCCCCTTAATATGAGCAAACAAATCAGAAAGCAAAGGCAAGGGGTATTGGAATTTGACCGTGATCTTATTAAGAAGACGATAATCTATACAGGGTCTCAAGGAGCCATCCTTCTTAGCAACAAAAAAGAAACCCGCTCCCAATGGTGACGAAGACGGCTGAATATGCCCTTTCTCCAAAGATTCCTTAACATAGCTCCGCATGGCGGCATGCTCTGGCACAGACAGATTGAAAAGTCGGCCCTTAGGGAACTTACAACCAGGAATCAAGTTAATAGCACAATCACAGTCCCTATGTGGAGGAAGGGAACTGGACTTGGGCTCATCAAATACATCCTGGAAATCCGATAAAAACTCAGGGACCTCAGAAGAGGGGGAAGAGGAAATTGACATCAAAGGAACGTCACTATGTACCCCTTGACAACCCCAACTAGTCACAGACATAGTTTTCCAATCCAGCACCGGATTATGTTCCTGTAACCATGGAAAACCCAGTACAACAACATCTTGCAGGTTATGCAACACCAGAAAACGGCAATTTTCCTGATGTGCAGGAGCCATGTACATGGTCATCTGCGTCCAGTACTGAGGTTTATCCTTGGCCAATGGAGTAGCATCAATGCCCCTCAAAGGAAAAGGGCTCTGCAAAGGCTGCAAGGAAAAACCACAGCGCCTGGCGAATTCTAAGTCCATTAAGTTCAGGGCAGCGCCTGAATCCACAAATGCCATGACAGAAAAGGACGACAATGAGCAAATCAGGGTCACAGATAAAAGAAATTTAGCCTATACAGTACTAATGGTAACAGACCTAGCGACCCTCCTAGTACGTTTAGGGCAATCAGAAATAACATGAGCTGAATCACCACAGTAAAAACACAGCCTATTCTGACGTCTGAATTCCTGCCGTTCTGTTCTAGTCAAAATCCTATCACATTGCATAGGTTCAGGACTCTGCTCAGAGGACCCTGCCATATGGTGCATAGCTTTGCGCTCGCGCAAACGCCGATCAATCTGAATGGCTAGAGACATAGATTCGCTCAAACCAGTAGGCGTAGGGAAGCCCACCATAACATCTTTAAGGGCTTCAGAAAGACCTTTTCTGAAAATAGCAGCCAGAGCTTCCTCATTCCATTTAGTGAGCACAGACCATTTCCTAAATTTCTGGCAGTATAATTCTGCCGCTTCCTGACCTTGACACAAGGCCAACAGGGTTTTTTCTGCATGATCCACAGAATTAGGTTCGTTATACAATAATCCGAGCGCTTGAAAAAATGCGTCTACATTCAGCAATGCCAGATCCCCTGATTCAAGGGAGAATGCCCAGTCCGGAGGGTCACCACGCAGCAAGGATATGATGATTTTAACTTGCTGAATGGGATCACCAGAAGAACGGGGTTTCAAAGCAAAAAACAATTTGCAGTTATTTTTAAAGTTCAAAAACTTGGATCTGTCTCCAAAAAACAAATCAGGAGTAGGAATTCTAGGCTCCAAAGCCGGAGTCTGGACAACATAATCTTGGATACTCTGTACTCTTGCAGCAAGTTGATCCACACGAGAAAACAAACCCTGAACATCCATGCCAGAGCATAAATCCTGAACCACCCAGAGATCAAGAGGAAAAAAAAGACAAAAGAGAGCACATAAAAAAAAATGGCTCAGAATTTTTTCCTTCTTTTGAGATGCATTTAATTCATTTTTGTCCACTTGTACTGTTATGATCTAATGGTTTAGGAGCGACATGGAACGAGCTCTGAAGGAAGTGGTATCTGTACTGACCGCAGTCCCTAAGCTCAACACAACACTAGAAGTAGCCGTGGGATGCTCCTAACACTCCCTAGGCACCTCGTCACAGCCTGAGAACTAACTACCCCTAAAGATAGAAACAGGAAAACTATCTTGCCTCAGAGAAAATCCCCAAAGGATAGATAGCCCCCCACAAGTAATGACTGTGAGTGGAGAGGGAAAAGACATACACAGAATGAAACTAGGATGAGCATAGGAGGCCAGTCTAGCTAGATAGATAGGACAGGATGGAATACTGTGCGGTCAGTATAAAACACTACAAAAAATCCACACAGAGTTTACAAAAATCTCCACACCTGACTAAAGGTGTGGAGGGTAAATCTGCTTCTCAGAGCTTCCAGCATCACAGAATTAATTCATACTGACAAGCTGGACAAACATAGAAAGCACAGAACGAATAAGTCCACAACCTGCGGACAGAAAAGAGAAAGCAAGGACTTAGCTTTGCTGAACTGGTCAGGATAACAGGGAAATCCAAAGAGATGTGAATCCAACCAGGAACCATAGACAAGTGGCACAAGCTGAAGGAAAGAGCCAGGCTAAATAGCCGAGCAGAAAAGACAATCAGTGGAAGCAGCTGCTGACAGCTAAATCCAAGGAGCAGCCATTCCACTTAAAACCACCGGAGGGAGCCCAAGAGCAGAACTCAAGAAAGTGCCACTTACAACCACCGGAGGGAGCCCAAGAGCGGAATTCACAACATAGGAGCACCTACTCCAACATGCCCCCTTATCAAGATCAACAAGATAATTGCCATTCTTGATAAATCGAGGTCATTGTCTTTACTGAACTCAATGTAAATATGCATAATAAAAAATAAAACATGTTGAACGAAAATATAGAAAATAATATGGTGTAATTAAACTGTATGTGATTACAAAACCATGAACATGTGAATTTTTCATTTTGGGTGCTAGCATTTATAATTTTTATGTTTCAGAATTAGAGACGATTCAGTTTTGCTCAGAAAAGCTCATAAGGTGAAGAAAAGAATAAATGGTGATAATTAGTACAAATCCTGCTCCATAGCATTTATAATAAAATGGCTTAATGTATTTCTTTTATGCTTTTTCAGCAACAAAGATCATAAACATGAGATAAAAGTAATGATTACTTAACCATTGTCTGTTCTTCACTAACCATATGTTTATTAAAGCTGCATCTAGAATACTGAGGTGTCTCCCACTGAAAACGCAGTTATAAGAGATATTGGATTATTTCCATACTAATACCACACACTGGCAAAGGCATCTGCCAATTTTAGAGTAACCTAAACAAACAGAGCATGCATGTTAAACTGTGAGTCATGCTGTGTCTAGCGTGAAGTAACAAATATTAGCAAGATTTTAAATCAACATACAAAAATATCCATATTATATTATTGTATCGTATTTCCATTAAGTAGCCTAAATACAGCTTTAAAAATTCCAGCCGCACATAAAAACTGTTCTAGTTGGCTTGGGGAGCATATCTATGGATGAAAACCATGCAGTGCATGTTGGATAGTGACAGATGGTGATTAAATCCATTGGGCTTCATAGCCTCATGGTGAAAAACAAAATGTGATCGCCTCTGTTCTTAACTGCAGTCTTCTACATTTAATGTGTTTTTGAAATATTTTTCACCTTTGGATAAGACTGTAGGTAATGCTTGCATGATGCCATGTGTACGTGTAATATTGGGTGGCATATAGAAGTATTCTATTTTTTTTTAATACTAAAAATTGGTAAAGAAAAAAAGTTTGAATGTACTGTCAACCGGAGAAGAGATTTACTGTATTTTTCGGATTATAACACGCACTTTTGTTCCCCCAAATTTTGGGGGAAAGTGGGGGGTGCGTTTTATAATCGGAATCTGTGTGCTGTGCTGTGCTGTGGAGGAGGGGGGGCGGCTCAGGTGTGGTGTCAGGGAGCTGGGGTGGGCTGGCTGCAGAGACAACAGGAGGTCCTGTACTCCCGCTCATTAGCCTCATGTAATATTCACTGCACCTGCTGTCCATCACCTCGGTGCTGAACCTGTGCTGAGTTGATTCACAGGGGAGCAGCGAATATTACATGTGCCTGCATCTTCCCCCCTCTCATCATGGATATGGCCCCCCCGTCACTCTTATATGCCCCCCGTGCTGCTGGCAGACACATGATAAAATAACAAACACTTATCTCACCTTCTGATGATGTCTCTGTGCTCACAGCTCCTCGGTTGCTCTTCCTGTGTCTGTGCTGACATCCGATCATGTGATCGGCACAGCACAGTGATGACATCACTGTGTGCCCAGGTCACATGATCCGATGCCTGGGAAACAGGAAGCACAACTGAGGAGCTGTGAGCACCGAGCCATCATCAGAAGGTGAGCTAAGTGTGTGCTATTTTATCATGTGCCTGTCAGCAGCACAGAGGGGCATGTCCCTGCCAGCACAGGGGGGCATATTGTGACTGGGGAGCATGTGCCTGCAAGCACAGGGGGCATATAGTGACCAGGGGGGCCTGTGCCTGCCAGCACAGGGGGGCATAAAGTGATATTTTTTTCTCTTTTTCTTCACCAAATTTTGGGGTGCGTCTTATAATCAGGTGTGTCTTATAAAGCGAAAAATACAGTAACTATTTAGCAAGCAGGCCTGTTTGATAGTTTGTGTTAGTAATTTTTTCTCTGTTTTTATTCTAACATTTAAAGAGACATAACTTGTATTTATTTAATACCACCATTTTGGAGCAAATACATTATTTTCCATTTTTTTAATCAGCTATTATTGAATTTGTTTTGGAGGTAGTAATTAGTGTTGAGCGATACCGTCCGATATTTGAAAGTATCGGTATCAGATAGTATCGGCTGATACCCGCAAAGTATCGGATATCGCCGATACCGATATCCGATACCAATACAAGTCAATGGGACACCAAGTATCGGAAGGTATCCTGATGGTTCCCAGGGTCTGAAGGAGAGGAAACTCTCCTTCAGGCCCTGGGATCCATATTAATGTGTAAACTAAAGAATTAAAATAAAAAATATTGATATATTCACCTCTCCGGCGGCCCCTGGACATCACCGCGGGTAACCGGCCGGCTTCTTTGTTTAAAATGAGCACGTTTAGGACCTGAGAATGACGTCGCGGCTTCTGATTGGTCGCGTGCCGCTCATGTGACCGCCACGCAACCAATCAGAAGCCACGACGTCATTCGCAGGTCCTAAATTCCTAGAATGAGGAGTTTAGTGACTCACTTTTTTCCTCCAAATTTGGGAGGAAAGTGTGGGTGTGTATTATGGTAGGGATGTAACTTGGGAGGGGGCTGCAGCGAGTGGGATTGCACTGGGAGGCAGGAGGCAGAAAAATATCCCTGCTGGGCTTCAGGAATCAGTGCTGGGGAAACCACATGGTCCCGATCATTAAAGTGCAGTGAATATTCATTAGCTGCTTCTCCGCCCACCTGTTAGCTGAGGTGAGCTGGGAGCAGCACATGAATACTCCTTCACAGGGACACACATGGTTTCCTCAGCGCTGGATTCCTGCAGCAGCTGGGGAGATCTGTGTGTCTGGTGGAGGAGGCAGCAGCAGGGGCCAGAGGGGACACAAGATCGCTGCATACCTGGCTGCCTGGCTGTGCTGGATGCTGAGTGCTCCAGCACAAGGACCTGTGTGATGTCATGAAGAGGGCAGGCTGGAGCATCACATGGCAGCACAGAGCCCTCCCTCTTCTGATGTCATCACAGTTCCTGCAGACACCACACTACAATCTGCTGACTTCCTCCTGTGCTGTGGAGAGGCAACAAGAGGGAGCGCTCTGTAGTGTGATGGGATGGGATTCTCCAGCATTTTACCTCACCACAGTGTGGCTGGCTGCCACAATTAAAAGGTTAGTCACTACAACACACAATAAAGCACTCTGCCACTCCTGTGGTGAACTATAACTCCCAGCATGCCATAGGATCTGCAGGACATGCTGGGAGTTATAGTTCTCCCATGGGTTCTTAAAGCAGCACTCCAGTGTTATTTTTCAGTGCTGGAGTGGTGCTTGAAATATTAGCCCTGTGCCCCCATTCTCATACTCACCCTCCAGCGTCTTCATATAGTACTTTACAGCCACCACACTTGTCCCGTAGCTTCTAACATAATAACATACTATTATACATAATAACAACACATATAATAGTATGCTTATGTTATGAAATATTTTACCACCTTTTTTGCTTCAAATATTTTTTTCCCTATTTTCCACCTCTAAAACCTGGGTGCGTCTTATAGTCCGGTGTGTCTCATAGTCCGAAAAATACGGGTATATATATTTAGATATACAGTGGCATGTAAAGGTTTGGGTAGCACTTGTCAAATTTACTGTTACTGTTTCCATGTACAGTAACAGTTAAGCAAGTTGAATCAAATGATTAAAGATGAGGGAGCACTAAAATGCTCGGATCCTCATTACTCAAAGCGAGCAATTCATAATGCTTGGCTGTTTTTTTTTTCAAGCAATGAGTATAATGGGAGTCAATGGGAAATCTGAACATCTTTCTACTAGACCCTACAATAAGGTCTGGGAGGCAGTCATCATGTTGAAATAGATGGAAAAAGTGCTGAATGGAAGGACAACTGCATGCGGAAGACTCTGGAAGCATCTTTGACTCCCAGATCACTACAGAGAACAATGGTTTCACAGTTTTACTCCACTTTAAGGAGTGACAATAATACATTCAATATCTATGAGAAATTGGAGTATACAGGAAAAAAATGGTAAGAAATATTCTTTCACGTAAAATGACTTATACGTAAAATAAAAAGTTTTGTTATACTCACCCGGGGGGCGGTCCAGTTCAGTCCGGTCTGATGGGTGTTGCAGGTCCAGGTCCGGCATCAGCATCTCCCATCTTCTTGCGATCCCGCCCTCCTGTTGCTTCATCGCTCCCCAGCATCGCGCTCCTGCGCAGGCGTGCTTATCTGCCCTGTTGAGGGCAGATTAAAGTACTGCAGTGCGCAGGCGCTGGACCTCTCCGACCTTTCCCAGCTCCTGCACCTGCAGGTGAGTATGATAAAACTTATTTTCTTATCTTTCAGATCAAATTGGGGGCTTATCTACAGCATTCTATAATGCTGTACATAAGCCCTGAAAAGCAGTGGCCGTATATTATATCGGCCAAAACTGCTGACAGGTTCCCTTTAAATAGGATTTTTTTAAAAATAATAATTTAATTTAACCAAAATTGAATTTTTTTACTAAAACATTGGAAACCCCAAAACATGAGGAGATGAATGAAAGCAGCACTCACCCGTGATCTTCAATGATAATATAGTCCTTTATTGACCGTGGCTCAACATTCCCAGCTAGGAACAAGGCAGGTTACAACATGAGGAGGGAGCGGTGAGGGAGGGTGCAGAGACGAGACAGACGACGGCCGTTTCGCGAACAATCGCTTCAACGTTCCTAGCTGGGAATGTTGAGCCACGGTCAATAAAGGACTATATTATCATTGAAGATCACGGGTGAGTGCTGCTTTCATTCATCTCCTCATGTTTTGGTGATTCAGCTGCGTCTTGTGCATGCACCGCCCCGTCTTCAGAAGAAGCTTACCTCGTCTGGTCTCTAAGCAGAATTTGTGGAGGTCTGAAGGTGAGAAAGCTCGTTCAGTGCCGATCGACTGACCTCTTGTGACTGTGTAAAACATTGGAAAGTGCAGTGTAATTTATGAATGAAGCAAAAACTGCCAAAAATATGATGGAAGTGGTACTCAAATACAACTTGTATTAGAGATAAAGGGTGCCTCATAAACATTCTATTCAAATTGTCATGTAGTGGTACTCCTAGAATAATAAAGGCTATGCACTAAGTGGAAAGCCTGCCAAAATTACAAGCCTGGTCATCCATACACTATTGAAGGCACAACTGGAGTGCCTCAAAAAAGAAAAGTGTCATTTTGGCACTTCTACACTCATAAAGGCTCTGCACACAGTGCAAAGCCATGAAAAAATGACAAGGATGGTAATACATTTATCCACAAACGTCTGAAAGGCAACAACTTGCAGGCCTCATTATAATATTTTTGAAAGTGTATTTGATATACTCCTACACTCATTAAAGCTTTACACAAAGCCAGGAAAAAATTATAAGTAGAGTTATCCAATCATCCACAGATGCTTGAAGACAGCTGGCGGGCCTCATTCAAATATTGAAGATTAAAAACACTGTCATCTTGTAGTGTGAAAAAGTTGGGGCTATCTAAGCTTTGTTCATTTTTATCAGTGTGAGACTGTCAGCACTTTAGGCTGACAGGCGAATCCTGACTGCATTACCATCTATGTGGAGGTAATATACAACAACAACTTCATGACTTCATTACTTTTATAACTTGATATATATCACTGGGAAAAGAATATGTATTTAATAATAATAATCTTCATTATTATATAGCGCTAACATATTCCGCAGTGCTTTACAGGTTGCATACATTATCGTTGCTGTCCCTGTTGGGGCTCACAATCTAAATTCCCTATCAGTATGTCTTTGGAATGTGGGAGGAAACCAGAGTATCCGGAGGAAACCCACGCAAACACAGAGAGAACATACAAACTCTTTGCAGATGTTGTCCTTAGTGGGGCTTGAACCCAGGACTCCAGCGCTGTAAGGCTGCTGTGCTATCCACTGCGCCACCGTGCTGTATTTACATTGATTTATAGGTATCTATTGATGGCAAACAAGTAACCACATTTGTATTTCCTGCAGAGCCTCGCAAAGGACTGCTTGACAATCAATAGTACAGTATATTCATTTACTTGTTATAAACTTACAGCCTTACTCCATCACCCTCCCTCTCCTTCTATTTTTGGTGTCTATCTCCCCACTATCAGACTGTCTATTTTTTTTGGAATACAATAGGTTCCCCTCCCCTATTTTGGAGGTGTTATTCCCTGTCTTTTTAGGTGTTTTTTTACATCTGTACATCACTAAAAATATATTGCTTTATTCTTCAAATGTTTGGAATCTCTTCCTAACAAGTGGTTTGTACTTTCCACCTGTCTTTTGTGTTAACAATTAACTTGTGAAATGCCCAATGCCTACTCCTATATGGACTTACAATTTTGTTTGTTTTAAGTTAAACTGTATGAATGACTAATTGAATCCAGAAAAAAAACCAACTTTTTTTTAGCTTTAGATGACTCGTAATGTAACAATAGCTACGTTAAACTGTATGGATGATTAATTGAATCCAGAACATTTTTTTGAACGTAAAGTGTTTGAAAATATAGTTGATGTACTCCTACACTCATAAATGCTTTGCGGAAAGTGCAAAGCCAGGAAATATTATAGGAAGGTAATGCAATATTCCTCTTCAGCTGTCTGCTTCTTCTCTAGTGCCCACTGGTTGAAGAGATGTGATGATGGGTCCCAAACACTTCTATGGACCGTCATCTCCGCTGGCGGTCGTAACAAACTCCACCTGGAATACTGCGTGTCAGTGCTTGCAGTGAGCAGGCTAGCTAGCGCGTTTTCAGTCCTAGTCCTGGCTCCACTCCTTTTCTCTTCTGACTAGCCTAGCAGCAACACTTCAGGCTGCATCCACCCCCTGCAAATGATATCTTTTTGACTGCTATTCAGACTATTGGCATCTTTACGCCATTACACCTTACAACTACGGATTCATTTTTCATTATACCATATCCTTTAGTACGTAACTGACAAAGGTCTCTTGTTGGGACCGAAATGTTTACTAATTGGGATTTAATAAAATCACCTTTACTTTTCCGCAAAGTTGAGTGCCTGGTTTTGTCTTATATGTTGTTATGGTTTGGGAACCTACCCGAGCACCCTTTAGTTGCTGTGCATATGTATATTTAACACACTCCATTTATTTGCCGGCATTCATCATCCTTGCCAAGCGCAGCGGGAGCCCTGGGGACACCGCTTCACCTGTGGGAAGCGACACCATCTTTGCTGCAGCACCATCGCCCCTAGAGAACCCCTTTAAGCAGCGTCGGTCACCTCTGACCGAGAACCACAGATGGCATCACAAACTTTAATTATTTCCACAACTCCTTTAAAGACCATCCCTTTTACTTGGGCGCCCAGGGCAACGGACCGGGTCACTGCCACCGTGACCATCCCTTTAATTGCGACTGGACCTGGTACCGAGTACCCCCACTGCCCTGACGGGAGACTCATAATACTCTATGGATGAGTAATTGAACCCAGAAAAATTTTACAATGCTTTTTTGAGGTGTTGTATATCACCAAAATGTACCACAAAGCACGTATTACTCTATGAATGAGTAATTGAATCCAGAAAAAATGTGAAACACTTTTTTGCATTGTATACCTCCAAAATGTTCCGCAGAGCATGTAATACTCCATTGTTGAGTAATTGAATAGATAAAAAAATTTCAATGCTTTTTTGGAACGTTATATACCTCTGAAATGTACAACAAAGCACATAATACTCTATGGGTGAGTAATTGAATTCAGACACTTTTTTTCATTGCTTCTTTTCTGGAGTGTTATATACCACAGAAATATAGCATAAAGCAAGAAATACTGGTAATGTTGTCACGTGCAGCAGATATACCCTCAACCTACTGTCTCCTTCCCCACAATTCTGTAGAATGTAAGCCCGCAAGGGCAGGGTCCTCGCCCCTCTGTATCAGTCTGTCATTGTTAGTTTGTTTACTGTAAGTGATAGCTGTAACTTGTATGTAACCCCCTTCTCATGTACAGCACCATGGAATCAATGGTGCTATATAAATAAATAATAATAATAATATTTAGCATCAGACTGCAAAGCAATAAGCCCTGCCCAGAGACTGTATTCAGCCTCTCTCCATACTCCTACAACTGCCCTTCCCTAGGCAGAATGTACAGTTATGGTCAAGAGTAGAGTTGAGCGACCTTGACCTTTTTAGAGTCGAGCCGGGTTTTGCGAAACCCGACTATGTCCAAAGTCGGGTCGAGTGAAATCGGCCGATTATGACGTAAAGTCGGGATCGACCGAAACACGAAACCCAATGCAAGTCAATGGGGCAGCATAGTCGGCAGTGAGTGGGGGCCAGGAAAACACCTAGAGTGCCCATTTTAATGTCAAAACCATCCATTCTTCTTAATGAAGCTTGTCAAGCGTAATTTACCTTATAATAATTGGAAGGCATTTGAAATTGGGGGTCATTTGGCTAAAGTTGTGGGGGGTAGGGCTGGTTCAAGTAATTAGTGGGCCCAGGAAATCTGGACCACGTCACGGCAGTGGAGCAGGGAGAGGTAAGTATTTCAACTTTGCAAGTGCTGTGAACCTGAGCAAGCAGGGGGGGCCCACTCGTTGGCATTGGCACTGGCACAGGGCCCCTCAAAGTACAGCGGTGTGTTTGCACGGCGGGGGCGCCTCCCACCGGCAGCAACACTTTTGCGTACTATGAGAGGCCCTGTGCCAGTGACGTCGCCAACTAGTATTCCTCCCCCCACCTGATGAAGGAACCTGCACTTTCATCTGCACCTTCCTCTTTGTCCCCGTGTAAGGTGGTATGGTATGCGGGAAGAGCAACCTGACTTTCAGCAGGGTCACAATGTTGTTGTGTAGCGTGCACGGGGAATGTTGCGTTATGGGTCAATGTACCAGCAGACTCATCTATCACTGGCTGGGCAATGGGCACGATGAAGTGGAAACACAGATATAGGCCCAAAGAAGAAAGTTGGCTAAATGCAGTTCAAAATTGGTAACACAGGAATAACCAGGGGGCATTGCAGTGGAGGACAACTGGAATGAGAGGCTGACACAGAGAGTAGGGCCAAATCAGTAAGTAGTCGAAATGCAGTTCAAAATTGGCAACCGTAGTAAACAGGCGGCACAGCTTTGTTCAGTGGAGGAGAACAGCAAGGAGTGGCAGACACCGATAGTAGGCCCCAACCCAACTAGTAGGCCAAATGCAGTCTAACATTAACAACTACTTAACGAGAGGCTGAAAATGGTATTTCAGGACAGGAAACCAGGAGAACAGCAAGGAGTGGCAGACACCGATAGTAGGCCCCAAACCAACTAGTACGCCAAATGCAGTTGTTCCATTTAACCACAATTTAATGAGAGCCTGAAGATAGAAGCTCAGGAAAGGCAACCTGGGGAACACCTTGGAGTGTAACACACCATCTCTCTCCACCCCATACCCATTTTGTAGGCCTAATGCTGTGTACTTTTCTACAACTACTAAACGAGAGTCGGAAGACCGAAGCAATGGCAAGGAAACCTGGGGAACACCTTGGAGTGTAACACACCATCTCTCTCCACCCCATTCCCCATTTTTTAGGCCTAATGCAGCCTACTTTCCGACACCTACTAAACGAGAGCATGAAGATCGAAGCTCAGGAAAGGCAACCTGGGGAACACCTTGGAGTGTAACACACCATCTCTCTCCACCCCATACCCATTTTGTAGGCCTAATGCTGTGTACTTTTCTACAACTACTAAATGAGAGTCGGAAGACCGAAGCAATGGCAAGGAAACCTGGGGAACTCCTTGGAGTGTAACACACCATCTCTCTCCACCCCATACCCAATTTGTAGGCCTAATGCAGCCTACTTTCCGACACCTACTAAACGAGAGCATGAAGATCGAAGCTCAGGAAAGGCAACCTGGGGAACACCTTGGAGTGTAACACACCATCTCTCTCCACCCCATACCCATTTTGTAGGCCTAATGCTGTGTACTTTTCTACAACTACTAAACGAGAGTCGGAAGACCGAAGCAATGGCAAGGAAACCTGGGGAACACCTTGGAGTGTAACACACCATCTCTCTCCACCCCATACCCAATTTGTAGGCCTAATGCAGCCTACTTTCCGACACCTACTAAACGAGAGCATGAAGATCGAAGCTCAGGAAAGGCAACCTGGTGAAAACCTTGGAGTGTAACACAACCTGTCTCTACACCCCGTACACAATTAGTAGGCCTAATGCAGCGTAGTTTCCAACAGCTACTAAACGAGAGCCGGAAGATCGAAGCTCAGGAAAGGCAACCTGGGGAACACCTTGGAGTGTAACACAACCTCTCTCTACACCACGGAAGGGCTGATTCTTAGGAAGGAAGGCTGTTGTAAATAAGCATTGCGCGTCCGAGGGTGATTATATTCTTATTCGGTATCTACTCACCCTCGGACGCGCCATGCTTCTTGATTTGTAATTAATGTTTATTTGCAATGTGCTTTTGACTTACTCAATTATTTTTTTAATTATTGATTTTATTAAATTAATAGTTTAACATCTTATTGGAAATAATTTAAAGGAGACGCGACAGGACAACACTCGGTGGATGCCATATCTGTGTTAACAACTCCAAAAAACTTTCAGTTAACTTCTTGCAGGAGAAAGAAATTGTAGCTGTTGGACCTTTGTAGTACAGTTCCAGATATTTGTTGTGTGTTTGTTTTGATTGTTAAAATGTCTGCATTTGAGATCTCAACACGATCTTATTTTTTATAATCAAATTAATTTTTTAAATATTTTATTAGGTTGGTTCAAGGGGTACACGGGCCGCAGTAGACAGGTCAGTGGAGGCCTAGTGGAAGGAGGGACCGCAGATGCGCCACTGTTTCACCCATACACAATTAGTAGGCCTAATGCAGCGTAGTTTCCAACAGCTACTAAACGAGAGCCGGAAGATAGAAGCTCAGGAAAGGCAACCTGGGGAACACCTTGGAGTGTAACACAACCTCTCTCTACACCACGGAAGGGCTGATTCTTAGGAAGGAAGGCTGTTGTAAATAAGCATTGCGCGTCCGAGGGTGATTATATTCTTATTCGGTATCTACTCACCCTCGGACGCGCCATGCTTCTTGATTTGTAATTAATGTTTATTTGCAATGTGCTTTTGACTTACTCAATTATTTTTTTAATTATTGATTTTATTAAATTAATAGTTTAACATCTTATTGGAAATAATTTAAAGGAGACGCGACAGGACAACACTCGGTGGATGCCATATCTGTGTTAACAACTCCAAAAAACTTTCAGTTAACTTCTTGCAGGAGAAAGAAATTGTAGCTGTTGGACCTTTGTAGTACAGTTCCAGATATTTGTTGTGTGTTTGTTTTGATTGTTAAAATGTCTGCATTTGAGATCTCAACACGATCTTATTTTTTATAATCAAATTAATTTTTTAAATATTTTATTAGGTTGGTTCAAGGGGTACACGGGCCGCAGTAGACAGGTCAGTGGAGGCCTAGTGGAAGGAGGGACCGCAGATGCGCCACTGTTTCACCCATACACAATTAGTAGGCCTAATGCAGCGTAGTTTCCAACAGCTACTAAACGAGAGCCGGAAGATAGAAGCTCAGGAAAGGCAACCTGGGGAACACCTTGGAGTGTAACACAACCTCTCTCTACACCACGGAAGGGCTGATTCTTAGGAAGGAAGGCTGTTGTAAATAAGCATTGCGCGTCCGAGGGTGATTATATTCTTATTCGGTATCTACTCACCCTCGGACGCGCCATGCTTCTTGATTTGTAATTAATGTTTATTTGCAATGTGCTTTTGACTTACTCAATTATTTTTTTAATTATTGATTTTATTAAATTAATAGTTTAACATCTTATTGGAAATAATTTAAAGGAGACGCGACAGGACAACACTCGGTGGATGCCATATCTGTGTTAACAACTCCAAAAAACTTTCAGTTAACTTCTTGCAGGAGAAAGAAATTGTAGCTGTTGGACCTTTGTAGTACAGTTCCAGATATTTGTTGTGTGTTTGTTTTGATTGTTAAAATGTCTGCATTTGAGATCTCAACACGATCTTATTTTTTTTAATCAAATTAATTTTTTTTATATTTAATGATGTTGGTTCAAGGGGTACACGGGCAGCAATAGACAGGTCAGTGGAGGCCTAGTGGAAGGATTGACGGCAGACAGGCATCAAAGGCCTAACATTGGGCTGGCTGTAGGCAAGTTAAAATTGGTTCCAGGGGAACACGGCCATCAGTGGCCTGGTCAGTGTAGTTGTAGTTGAAAGAACGGGACGCAGACAGGCTTCGAAGGCCTAACATAATAACATAGGGCTGGCTGTAGGCAAGTTAAAATTGGTTCCAAGGGAACACGGCCATCAGTGGCCTGGTCAGTGTAGTTGTAGTTGAAAGAACGGGACGCAGACAGGCTTCGAAGGCCTAACATAACAAACTTGGGCTGGCTGTAGGCACTTTTAAATTTGTTCCAGGGGTACATGGGCAGCAGTGTATGGTCAGTGGAAGTCTAGTGGAAGGAGTGACCGCAGACAGGCTTCCAAGGCCTAACATAACAAACTTGGGCTGGCTGTAGGCACTTTTAAATTGGTTCCAGGGGTACACGGGCAGCAGTGGTCTGGTCAGTGGAAGTCTAGTGGAAGGAGTGACCGCAGACAGGCTTCCAAGGCCTAACATAACAAACTTGGGCTGGCTGTAGGCACTTTTAAATTGGTTCCAGGGGTACACGGGCAGCAGTGGTCTGGTCTGTGGAAGTCTAGTGGAAGGAGTGACCGCAGACAGGCTTCGAAGGCCTAACATAATAACATAGGGCTGGCTGTAGGCAAGTTAAAATTGGTTCCAAGGGAACACGGCCATCAGTGGCCTGGTCAGTGTAGTTGTAGTTGAAAGAACGGGACGCAGACAGGCTTCGAAGGCCTAACATAACAAACTTGGGCTGGCTGTAGGCACTTTTAAATTTGTTCCAGGGGTACATGGGCAGCAGTGTATGGTCAGTGGATGTCTAGTGGAAGGAGTGACCGCAGACAGGCTTCGAAGGCCTAACATAACAAACTTGGGCTGGCTGTAGGCACTTTTAAATTGGTTCCAGGGGTACACGGGCAGCAGTGGTCTGGTCAGTCGAAGTCTAGTGGAAGGAGTGACCGCAGACAGGCTTCCAAGGCCTAACATAACAAACTTGGGCTGGCTGTAGGCACTTTTAAATTGGTTCCAGGGGTACACGGGCAGCAGTGGTCTGGTCAGTGGAAGTCTAGTGGAAGGAGTGACCGCAGACAGGCTTCCAAGGCCTAACATAACAAACTTGGGCTGGCTGTAGGCACTTTTAAATTGGTTCCAGGGGTACACGGGCAGCAGTGGTCTGGTCTGTGGAAGTCTAGTGGAAGGAGTGACCGCAGACAGGCTTCGAAGGCCTAACATAACAAACTTGGGCTGGCTGTAGGCACTTTTAAATTGGTTCCAGGGGTACACGGGCAGCAGTGGTCTGGTCAGTGGAAGTCTAGTGGAAGGAGTGACCGCAGACAGGCTTCCAAGGCCTAACATAACAAAATTGGGCTGGCTGTAGGCACTTTAAATTGGTTCCAGGGGTACATGGGCAGCAGTGTATGGTCAGTGGAAGTCTAGTGGAAGGAGTGACGGCAGACAGTCTTCGAAGGCCTAACATAACAAAATTGGGCTGACTGTAGGCACTTTTAAATTGGTTCCAGGGTAACACGGCCAGCAGTGGCCTGGTCAGTGTAGTAGTTGTAGAAAGAAGGGACCGCAGACAGGCTTCGAAGGCCTAACATAACAAAAATGTCAAAACAATGGTATTGTCAGTGCCAGGCATTGAAGGATGTCAGCGCCTAGACTACACATTGGTGAAGCTGTGAGAGATAATTTTGCTAGTGGTAGAGCACTGTTTGAGCTGGGGGGGGAACTGTCTTGTGGCCGGCGGTACAGGCACAGGGCCCCTCATATTACAACGGTGTGTCTGACGTTGGGTGCGCACCACCACCGCCAGAGACACTTTATTGTACTATGAGGGACCCAGTGGCAGTGCCGTCGACCAAAAGCGGCCACACCCACCTCTTCAGACAAACAGCACTCTCAAGGGTCCAAGCGCAAAGTGGCGATAGCACGGCCCCGTGTGGGGAGTTTGGCCATTTCGTGAGGTGGAAACATGTCGTATGCTGGACAATCAGGTGAAGAAAATTACGAGATTGGAAAAGTCATTCAGAATAGTCCACAGGCAAGACCTTTTCATAGGAAAGCTAGGTGTCAGCCGGGCAGGGTGGGGCAAAAGATTTTGAAATCCAGTTGTGGTTCATTTTAATGAAGGTTAGATCATCTACATTTTGGGTAGCCAGACGAGTCCTTTTTTCTGTTAGTATTGAACCTGCAGCACTGAATACTCTTTCTGATAGGACACTAGCTGCCGGGCAAGCAAGCTCCTGCAATGCATATTCTGCCAATTCTGGCCAGGTGTCTAATTTGGATGCCCAGTAATCAAATGGGAATGACGGTTGAGGGAGAACGTCGATAAGGGATGAAAAATAGTTTGTAACCATACTGGACAAATGTTGTCTCCTGTCACTTTGAATTGATGCTGCAGTACCTGTCCTGTCTGCGGTCATAGAAAAATCACTCCACAACCTGGTCAGAAAACCCCTCTGGCCAACGCCACTTCTGATTTCTGCCCCTCTAACACCTCTGGTCTGCTGGCCCCTGGAGCTCGTGTGAGAACGATCACGGGCGCTGTGTGCAGGGAATGCCAGAAGCAAACGGTCAACAAGAGTTGATTGTTTTGTTGCTAATATTAGTTCCAAGTTCTCATGTGGCATAATATTTTGCAATTTGCCTTCATAGCGAGGATCAAGGAGGCAGGCCAACCAGTAATCGTCATCGTTCATCATTTTTGTAATGCGTGTGTCCCTTTTGAGGATACGCAAGGCATAATCCGCCATGTGGGCCAAAGTTCCCGTTGTCAAATCTGCGGTTGTGCTTGGTTGAGGGGCAGTTGCAGGCAAATCTACGTCACTTGTGTCCCTCAAAAAACCAGAACCCGGCCTTGCCACGCCACCAATTTCCCGTGCCCCCGGGAAAGCTTCCTCATTAAAAATATACTCATCCCCATCATCCTCCTCATCCTCCACCTCCTCTTAGCCCGGTACCTCGTCATGTACACTGCCCTGACCAGACAATCGCTGACTGTCATCAAGGCTTTCCTCTTCCTCTGGTGCAGACGCCTGATCCTTTATGTGCGTCAAACTTTGCATCAGCAGACGCATTAGGGGGATGCTCATGCTTATTATGGCGTTGTCTGCACTAACCAGCCGTGTGCATTCCTCAAAACACTGAAGGACTTGACACATGTCTTGAATCTTCGACCACTGCACACCTGACAACTCCATGTCTGCCATCCTACTGCCTGCCCGTGTATGTGTATCCTCCCACAAAAACATAACAGCCCGCCTCTGTTCGCACAGTCTCTGAAGCATGTGCAGTGTTGAGTTCCACCTTGTTGCAACGTCTATGATTAGGCGATGCTGGGGAAGGTTCAAAGAACGCTGATAGGTCTGCATACGGCTGGAGTGTACAGGCGAACGGCGGATATGTGCGCAAAGTCCACGCACTTTGAGGAGCAGGTCGGATAACCCCGGATAACTTTTCAGGAAGCACTGCACCACCAGGTTTAAGGTGTGAGCCAGGCAAGGAATGTGTTTCAGTTGGGAAAGGGAGATGGCAGCCATGAAATTCCTTCCGTTATCACTCACTACCTTGCCTGCCTCAAGATCTACAGTGCCCAGCCACGACTGCGTTTCTTGCTGCAAGAACTCGGACAGAACTTCCGCGGTGTGTCTATTGTCGCCCAAACACTTCATAGCCAATACAGCCTGCTGACGTATGCCAGTAGCTGCCCCATAATGGGAGACCTGGTGTGCAACAGTGGCAGGTGCGGATGGAGTGTTTGTGCGACTGCGGTCTGTGGACGAGCTCTTGCTTCTGCAGGAGGACGAGGAGGAGGAGGAGGAGGAGGGGGTGCGAACGGCTACAGACAACTGTTTACTAGACCGTGGGCTAGGCAGAACTGTCCCAAACTTGCTGTCCCCTGTGGACCCTGAATCCACCACATTTACCCAGTGTGCCGTGATGGACACGTAACGTCCCTGGCCATGCCTACTGGTCCATGCATCTGTTGTCAGGTGCACCTTTGTGCTCACAGATTGCCTGAGTGCATGGACGATGCGCTCTTTAACATGCTGGTGGAGGGCTGGGATGGCTTTTCTGGAAAAAAAGTGTCGACTGGGTAGCTCGTAGCGTGGTACAGCGTAGTCCATCAGGTCTTTGAAAGCTTCGCTTTCAACTAACCGGTAGGGCATCATCTCTAACGAGATTAGTCTAGCTATGTGGGCGTTCAAACCCTGTGTACGCGGATGCGAGGCTAAGTATTTCCTTTTTCTAACCATAGTCTCATGTAGGGTGAGCTGGACTGGAGAGATGGAGATCGTGGAACTAGCGGGGGTGCCGGTGGACATGGCAGACTGAGAGACGGTGGGAGATGGTATTGTTGCCGCCGGTGCCCTAGATGCAGTGTTTCCTACTACGAAACTGGTGATTCCCTGACCCTGACTGCTTTGGCCTGGCAAAGATACCTGCACAGATACAGCAGGTGGTGCGCTAAATGGTGGTCCTACACTGCCGGAAGGGATGTTGCGTTGATGACTAGCTTCATTGGCCGAGGGTGCAACAACCTTAAGGGACGTTTGGTAGTTAGTCCAAGCTTTCAAATGCATGGTGGTTAAATGTCTATGCATGCAACTAGTATTGAGACTTTTCAGATTCTGACCTCTGCTTAAGGAAGTAGAACATTTTTGACAGATGACTTTGCGCTGATCAATTGGATGTTGTTTAAAAAAATGCCAGACTGCACTCTTTCTAGCATCGGATACCTTTTCAGGCATTGCAGACTGAGCTTTAACCGGATGGCCACGCTGTCCTCCACCATGTTTTGTCTTTGCCACGCGTTTTGGGCAAGATACGGGCCCGGCAGATGGAACCTGTGGCGATGTTGATGCCTGCTGCGGCCCCTCCTCCTCCTCTGCTTCAGAACTGCTGCCGCCTGCACCCTGTTCCCCCAATGGCTGCCAATCGGGGTCAAGAACTGGGTCATCTAATAACTCTTCTTGTACCTCCTGCGCAACTTCGTCTGTGTCACCGTGTCGTTCGGTGGTATAGCGTTCGTGATGGGGCAACATAGTCTCATCAGGGTCTGATTCTTGATCAGCACCCTGCGAGGGCAATGTTGTGGTCTGAGTCAAAGGACCAGCATAGTAGTCTGGCTGTGGCTGTGCGTCAGTGCACTCCATGTCAGATTCAATTTGTAATGGGCATGGACTGTTAACTGCTTCACTTTCTAAGCCAGGGACGGTATGTGTAAAGAGCTCCATGGAGTAACCCGTTGTGTCGCCTGCTGCATTCTTCTCTGTTGTTGTTTTTGCTGAAGAGGACAAGGAAGTGACTTGTCCCTGACCGTGAACATCCACTAACGACGCGCTGCTTTTACTTTTACCAGTTTCACGAGAGGAGGCAAAAGAGCTAGAGGCTGAGTCAGCAAGATAAGCCAAAACTTGCTCTTGCTGCTCCGGCTTTAAAAGCGGTTTTCCTAATCCCAGAAAAGGGAGCGTTCGAGGCCTTGTGTAGCCGGACGACGAACCTGGCTCCACAGCTCCAGACTTAGGTGCAATATTTTTTTCCCCACGACCACCTGATGCTCCACCACTACCACTACCCTCATTACCAGCTGACAATGAACGCCCCCGGCCACGACCTCTTCCAC